>NC_138768.1:540347913-540665573 GCF_965119305.1 Pelophylax lessonae | reverse complement strand
AATATTTATTGAATTTTCAAATAGGAAGAAAAACAATAACAATAAGATATCCATAACAATGCAAAGGTACAGTCTGGTAAAACAGGAGCAGAGAGCAATTGAACAACATAGGCAGCCATGAGAGTCATGGGTGAAAAACAACAACATCTGTCCTTGCGAATACCAACAAACGCAAAATGGGGGGTTAAGGGAGTGGGGAAATCTAGATGCGGCAACTCGCCGCTGACTGCGAGGATGTGAGCCAAGGTGAGGGGAATGGAAAAAGAATCCGTCAGGACAGAACAACCCCCAGCCGGCCACCTGCCACAGAGGACAGGCCCCTAAAAGGTGGCGATACATTCGCCCCCTGAGCGGGAAGCCAGTGGCGGAGCCCCCGTCCGGAATACAAGGCTGATACCATAGCAAAATAGAGAGTAGGAGTAGAAATAGAAGGAAAGGAATGGGAGGGAAAGAAAGAAAATAGGTAGAGGGTCCTAGGTTGGGCCTGGAATAGCTTACATCAGTTAGTAATGTGAACATATTTAGCCCATGGCTCCCAGGTGGATTCAAACTCGATCAGAAAGGATGCTAGAAAGTTTCTCTTGGGACATGATCCAGGATATTTTCAGTTTGGCCTCTCTAACCGAAACTCGAGGGTTCTTCCACGCCCTGGCTATGATAAGTTTAGCCCCCAGAAGGATAAAATCGAAGAGTTTTTAAGATAATTTAGAAACCCCAGAAACCCTACCATTGAGTAGGGCTATTTGGGGAGACTGGGCTATCGGATGATCAAGAACCTTACGGGCCATACGAAAAATGGACGACCTGAAGGAGCGGATCCTCGGACATGACCACCAGGTATGAAGGAAATCTCCTGTCATTGCACATCCTCGAAAACATAAAGCAGAGGCATTTGGGTACATACAAGCTAAACGTGTAGGAACCAAATACCAGCGAGTGAGCAACTTAACATTGGCTTCAAAGAAACATTAGTTACAACCACTTTAAATCAAGTCCTCCCCTTAGGACCATGCAACTTTGTAGAAGAGATTTGTACATTTTACTGTTTGTTTTCTCCGGTGATCTGTAGCTGGTTACAGAGATGATGTATCTGAATGCTACGCTTACCAAAGTAAGTACAAATTGCTGGTGAGCCATGATCATCAGGAGCTGCATTAGAGAATATAAATTGCACTAAAGCTGGAGATTCTGTTGCGAACTCCAAATTCTGCAAAAAGTAAATTGTCTAGCAACTGAGCTACAAATCACTTGGAATTTTAAGGACACAGACCTTTCATTGACTGCCATTCATATTTTCCTAGCAACAAAAAACACCAAAGGAGAGCTATTCTGTAACAGCCACAAAATCCCCAGCGTGACATGGACCTTTGTACATGTTTTTCACTCCCCAATCTGTGTTCATCCTGTAAGCTGTTCGAAGTTTCCGCAAATGCTCCAGCAGTAGCGGATTGTCACAGCTTTGTTTTGGGGACTATAGCAGAATGTGCCAGTGCACTGTACATTGGGACGACTGCTTTCAGTCTAACTCAGGAGTGCCACAAAACAGTAACAATGCTGCAGCTTAACTAAGTAGTCAAGCTAGGTAACAAATGAAGTATCCATACATCTTGCCGACACAATTTAGTTGAAAGCAGGACATAAAAAAAAAAAAAAAAAACCAGGAACAGTTGCAGCAACATATCTGGTTTAAATCTGGACTGCAGGGCAAACAAAATCATCCCCTGCAGTGGGGCTCCCCTCACACTTCAAGGATTAAATACTCATTTGTGCCTATAGTATCAGTAAAGTGTATTTTTTTTTAAAAAAAACTGCGTTTGAAAGACATCTGCACAAATTCAGTTCGATGTAAAAAATTGCAATGATCACCAATTTATTCTCTAGGGTCTCTGCTTTAAAAAAAAAAAAAAGGGTGTATGTATTTAAGAGGTTAAACTGCCCTCTCTTACAGATGGAAGCTCACTGTTTTGGATCTAAAGGAACGAAATGATAACTGTATAAACACAATGTTTTACAAAAGTATCTAGCAGCCTTGACAATCAGGGCCAGACTGGCCAACCGGGATAGCGGGAAAATTCCCGGTAGGCCGCTTTGAGCTGTGGCTGCGACCGCTTCATATTTTGGAAACACTGGTGATCCGCCTCTAGAGGTCTAACAGCGGCCTGCATTGTTAGGGCGGACTCACTGTAGGGAAGAAACTCTCGGCGTTGGCGGTGCGGCACGGCGAGGATCTTCAGAGGCCTGAAGTGCTTGCAGGATGCGGTGCAGGAGTGTGGGCGACTCTGGTTAAGGGCCAATTTTCCGGCAGGTATGCGGAGCACTCGGTTTATGAAGCCATCTTCGTAAGTAGTGACCACACCCCCCCCTTCTGGGAACTTCAAGAAGCATGGAATTCCAACTTAAATTGGGTCTTTCAAATCAGTAAAGAGACATTTTTCTAGGAGGATTAAAGAAACAAAAAACAGACACCATCTTCTAGAATGCTACCAGATTTCCCTACCTACCCTAGGAAGACTACCTAAAGAGGCTATACCTTTATGGATTGTTAATGCTTAGCCACTTGAAAAATTAAAATAAATGCATATTAGCATATAAAGTACATAATATGTATGTACCTATGACCACCTCCTGTACCATGTCCGCACAGCCTCTGACATCTCCTGTACCGTGCATGCACTTTTAATCAGAATTTGCAAATATATATATATATATATATATATATCCCTATGTGTTTTTGTATCTGGCTTATCTATATATAATACACTCTTCAAATGTGGTTTAAATGCATGGCTTGCCCTTTTACCAGCAAGAAGATAGTGACGTTATACTGTTGGGCTGGTATAATAATGCTATGGGGCTGGTATGAAATTATGTCCAGGGCTGGTTTTTATCCCCAGTCCATTAAAAATGTTGATAAACATTTGCCAGGGCTCTTTTTTGACAGCTGTGAGCGAGCAGAGAACAGCTCTGTAAGAATGGAGGACATGCTGTTTTAAGGTCGTGAGGGGGGTGAATCGAGATCGCGATTATTTTAATGAATAATCGTGCAGCTCTTCCTAGGCATAAAACATACATTATCCCTTGCAGTGCATGGGGAGCCCCAACACAAGAGAGGATTTTTCTATTACCTGAAGTTCAGCTTTAAAGCCCATCTCTGGGAAAAACAAACATCCCTCCTTGTAGAGAGGCTGCGCCCACACTGCAAGGGTTAAATGCCTGGTCATGCCTAGGGTACAGGAACAATGCCACAATTGCGGCATGTGTTTTAAAATGATTGTAAAAGGTTGTACATTTACCAAAAAAAATAACAAACATGTTATACGTACCTGCTCTCTCCAATTGCTTTGCACAAAGCAGCCCTGATCACCTTCTTCCTGTCAGCAGTTCTGGCTCCTCTCACCTCCCAAGCACCCAATAGTGGCTTCTTGCTATGGAGGCAATCGAGCAGGCTTGCTCCTGACACTGTCAATTCACACACACAGCGCGGCCCCGCTCTCTCCTTATTGGCTCACTGACACTGATTGACAGCAGCAAGAGCAAATGGCTTCCACTGCGTGTGAGCCACTGAGGAGAGAGACACCTGGGGAGAGCCGCTGCTCTCATGCGCATTGCTGGATCGAGATGGGGCTCCGACAGGTATAAGGGAGGGATGGAGGGAGCTGCACCCAGAAAGTTATTTATCTTAATGCATGCAGGTAAAAAACCTATTGTCAATAAAAAGGGTGTAGATAATGGCATGCTGTATCCGATTGACTTCAATGCAAAAATCAGCAGCCACATTATTATACATTTTTTTTTTCTTAAACTGTCCATTTTGTTTTTCGGTCAAGTGCATCCTGAATTTTCGGTTTTGTTCCAGAATTTTCATTTTGGTCCACCACTATTATAGACTTAAACGGGAACGCCTGAAAACACTCAAGTGATAGTGTTTTTCAGGTGTAGGTGTATTTTAAGCAATTTTGTCATTATGATTTAAAAAGAGTAAACGCAGTGAGCAGGAGGAAGAGAAGCCGAGAGTTGGGAGAGATTTCCCACTTCATGTCCGGTCACCGTGCTGGGAAGAGTCAGAAGTCACCCAACCATAGAAGAGTCATCAGAGGAGCTCCACATCAACCGCCAGAACGGGACACCATCAGCCAGGTGGAAGCGAAAGCGGACCCTTAATATTGGAGGTCTCATTGGAGAAGAGTTATAAAGATCCTGGGCGACTGTGCAATCATTTCTCTAAAGGTCTTTTTACAGTGGCAATTTGGTGAGTGGGGAACCAAGAGGGGCACCTTATCACCTTGCAAGCACCTTTAAGTATTTGGCACGTTGGCACTTTATCTGGATCACTGCACAAAGACTGTTTTTTATGCACTTGATATTTTAAGATTTATGATTCATCTGAGCACTTTATTTGGAATATAGCACAAGGACTTTCGTTATTAGCACTTGATATTTATTGCTTAATTGGATATATTTAACACTAAAGCACTTTATGTACACAATATTTTGAAATTTCTAATTGCTTATTATATATATTTATTCATTTTTTTGGATGCTAGCGCTGCATAAATTTGTTAATGATCATTCTTCCTAAGATTTTCTTAGTGTTTGCAGCAGCTGCACACACTTATTATATTATTTTTTTCACATATACTGAGTTCACACATTGTGTAGCGCGGGTTAAATTTGTTTTTTCATGCTCCTAATGAGACAACGGATGGTGTCCTGGGGTATTTCCTCCCAGATCTGGACCAGGGCATCACTGAGCTCCTGAACAGTCTGAGGTGCAACCTGGCAGTGTCCGATGAACCAAAACAATGTCCCAGAGGTGTTTTAATAGATTTAGGTCAGACGAGCATGGGGGCCATTTAATGGTATCAATTCCTTCATCCTCCAGGAACTGGCTGCATACTCTCACCACATGAGGCCGGGCATTGTCGTGCACCAGGAGGAACTCAGAACCCACGCAACCAGCCTAGGGTCTGTAAATGGGTGTAAGCCAGGATTTCATAACTATACCTAATAGCAGTCAGGGTGCCATGGTCAAGCCTCACTCCATGAATATGCCTCGCCAGACCATCACTGACCCACTACCAAACCGGTCATGAACGATGTTACAGCCAGCATAACGTTCTCCACGGCTTCTCCAAACTCAGGGTGAACCTGCTCATCTCTGGAAAGCACAGGGAACCAGTGAGTGACCTGCCAATTTTGGTGTTCAATGGCAAATGCCAATTGAGCTCCACAGTGCCAGGCAGTGAGCACAGGGTCCCCTAAAGGACTTGGGCGCTCAGGCCATCCTCATGATGTCTGTTTCTGATTGTTTTGTTCAGAGACATTCACACCAGTGGCCTGCTGGAGGTCATTTTATAGGGGTCTGGTAGTGCTCATCCTGTTCCTCCTTGCACAAAGGAGCAGATGACAGTCCTGCTGATGTGTTAAGGACCTTCTATGGCCCTGTCCAGCTCTCCTAGAGTAACTGCCTGTCTCCTTTAATCTCCTCCATGCTCTTGAGACTGTGCTGGGAGACACAGCAAACCTTCTGGCAACGGCATGTATTTTAAAAAAGAATAGCGCACACATGCAAAAGAAATTACCAAATTTGAAGACAATCCATAAATAAAAATGGGGATTTGGTCCCACCATATGGCCATATAGTGCTCAAGCCCACCACTACGTCAAAGTACCCCATTATCAGTGGGTCCTACTCCTACACTATCCATGAAAAAGAGATGAATCCAGCCTTTCTTCTTTTTTAATATACATGTCTTTTGGTTCATAGCTGCACCAGCTTTAGAAATACATGGGTATGCTCCCCCAAATTTTTTGCTTGTTTATAACGGCATGTATTGATGTGCCATCCTGGAGGAGTTGGGACTGCTCGTGCAACCTCTATCGGGTTCAGGTGTTGCCTCATACTAGCAGTAGTGACACTGACCCTAGCCAAATGCAAAACTAGTGAAAAACAGTCAGAAAAAAGGGAGTAGAGGAAAAAACATTAGTGGCCTCCACCGGTAAAACCATTCCTGTTTTGGAGGTTGTCTCATTGTTGCCCAAAAGCAGCTGAAACTGATTACCAACCCCCTCGGCTACTTAACTGACCAGATCAATATCTCAGGAGTTTAATTGACTTGATGCTAGAGAAGGATGAATGTAGCAATGTACAAAAGACATCCTTGATAAAAACCTGCTCCAAAGTGCTCTGGACCTCAGACTGGGGTGAAAGGTTCATATTTAAACAGGACAACAAAGGAGTGGCTACAGGACAACTCTGTTAATGTCCTTGAGTGATCCAGCCAGAGCCCAGACTTGAACCCGATTGAACATCTCTGGAGAGATCTGAAAATGGTTGTGCACCAACGCTCCCCATTCAACCTGATGGAGCTTGAGAGGTCCTGCAATCTGAAAATGGCTGTGCACCGACACTCCCCATCCAACCTGATGGAGCATGAGAGGTCCTGCAAAGAAGAATGGGAGAAACTGCCCAAAAATAGGTGTGCCAAGCTTGTAGCATCATACTCAAAAAACTTGAGGCTGTAATAGGTGCCAAAGGTGCTTCAACAAAGTATTGAGCAAAGGCTGTGAATACTTATGTACATGTGATTTTTTTTCCGCATTATATATATATATATATATATATATATATATATATATATATATATATATATATATATATATATATATATATATATATATATATATATGTGTGTGTGTGTGTCACGTCATCATGACACTACCTGCACCCGCTCGTTGATGGGCGGATCCCTGCAGCAGCACGAGGGAACACAGTAACCGGCGGCTCTACAGACAGCAGCGATCTGCCTCCCCACCACTGTACCTCACTGCATGATCCATAAGCCGACACAGACTCCAACAAGACAGCAAAAGGACCCCGGTCAGGACCCCCAGAACCTACAGGACCACTGGAATCACTCATCCACAAAAGAGCCAGGACAAGAGTTAAAATCAGCACACACATCAGTGGAGCAGCGGAGACTCATCCATCCCTTCAGTCCCCAGGGACACATCCAGCTCGCAGCGGCGGTTACCAGCCGATCTGAGCACACAGGATAGAGGTACTATGTACTTACCCTATAAGGGCTGACTTACTATCCCCCCCAGGATCTCTGTACCTTCTCCTTCCCCCCCCCCCCACTTCCTGATCTTTCTGGATATCCGGACAATCCACCCCCCCCCCCCCCGATCTATTAGCAACTGTCTCCTGTGCTTTGCTACTTGCCCCCTTCCCTCTCTCCTCCCTGAACTAGCCTTTGGCTCATATCCTTGTGACAATCCTGGCCAGGATACTTTCCTTTGCACTGTCCATCCTCGGTTTCCCATTCCTCCTTTGCTTACCTACTACTACATAGGAGGAACCTGTGCACTGTACCCAGCACTGGCATTCACAGTTCATGCATGCAGGGTTGACACTGTCATCGCCTTCCCCTTGATCTCCCTACATACTATTTGTAACATAACCTCCACACTTGGCTATCGGCCAGCGGGATCACCCTGACAGTGCTATCCCCCCATCGGACATCCGATTGTTTAATTGTATTATTATTGTGTGTATGTTCACCATGTATAACATTGTTTGCTTGTCACCCCCACTGGGTCACATTCACTATTAACGACTTTATCATTGTGTTTAATGTATCACATAGGTTACCGCATCACTGCCATTACTCAATGTAAAGCACCACATACCTCTGCCCTTCCCTGTCTGAACCTTAATTGTTACTTGTATTTATTTAGAATAAATACAATTTTATTTTGAACAAACTGCCCTGCGGTTTCATTCTGTCCATCCCTCAAAGACTCTCTTTTCTGTCCACTGGCCTTTTCCAGTACACTTTATATGCATATGGTTCTAGAGCCAAGGGAAGGACCACCATACATATGGTGATCACTGTGGCACAATATCGAAAATTCTCAAGTTAGACCTACCCCTGTTTTTTTTTTTCAGTGTCACTACTGGTAGCATGAGGCAATACCTGGACCTTATAGGGGGGTTGCATAGGCAGGCCAACTCCTCCAGGATGGCACATCAATACGTGCCATAGCCAAAAGGTCTCAAGAGCATGGAGATTCCAGGAGACAGGCAGTTACTAGGAGAGCTGGACAGGGCCGTAAGAGGTCCTGAACCCATTAGCAGGACCGATATCTGCTCCTTTGTGCAAGGAGAAACAGGATGAGCACTGCCAGAGCCCTACAACATTACCTCCAGCCGGCCACTGGTGTGAATGTCTCTGACCAAACAATCAGAAATAGACTTTATGAGGGTGGCCTGAGGGCTCAACGTCCTCTAGTGGGCCCTGTGCTCACTGCCTGGCACTGTGGAGCTCAAGTGGCATTTGTCATTGAACACCAGAATTGGCAGATCTGCCACTGGCGCCCTGTGCTTTTCACAAATGAGAACAGGTTAACCCTGAGCACATGTGACAGACATGAAAGGGTCTGAAGAAGCCGTGGAGAATGTTATGCTGCCTGTAACATCGTTCAGCATGACCGGTTTGGTGGTGATTCAGTGATGGTCTGGTGAGGCAGATCCATGGAGGGACACACAGACCTCTACAGGCTAGACCAGTGGTTCCCAACTCCGGTCCTCGGGACCCACCAACAGGCCAGGTTTGCAAGATAACTAAATTACATCACAGGTGATCTCATTTGCTGCTCAGTGATTGCAGTATTCTAGTCTGCATCCCCCAAGGTAATACTTAAAATCTGGCCTGTTAGTGGGTCCCGAGGACCGGAATTGAGAACCACTGGGCTAGACAACGGCACCCTGACTGCCATAAGGTATTGGGATGAAATCCTTGAACCTATTAACAGACCCTACACTGGTGCAGTGGGTACTGGGTTCCTCCTACTGCATGACAATGCCTGGCCTCATGTGGTTTGAGTATGCAGCCAATTCCTGGAGGATGAAGGAATTGATACTAGGGGTGCACTGATCCGACTTTTCTTGTCCCAATAACGATATCTGACTTTGTGTATCTGCCGATACGGAACTACACACATACACAATATGCATGTGGCTGCAGTACAGAGCAAAGCCGCTGCATCATGTGTACGGCTCCTCCATTCACAGGTGGATTGCATCTGATATCATTCCGCCTGTGAGCCGGACCTATACAGTACTACGCCAAGTAAGGGACGGCTGAGCCAGGACTCAGCAAAACCGGATCGGCAGCTCCGTGCAAGTAAGGGATCGGTTAATTTTACTGATCCCTGATCCAGCTATTGTGGCAGTATCGGCGCCGATATCCGATCCTAATATCGGATTGGTGCATCCCTAATTGATACCATGGAATAGCCCCCACGCTCTGCTGACCTAAATCCAATAGAACACCTCTGGGACATTATGTTTTGGTCTATCGGACGCCACCAGGTTGCACCTCAGACTGTTCAGGAGCTCAGTGATGCCCTGGTCCAGATCTGGGAGGAAATACCCAAGCACACCATCGGTCCCCATTAGGAGCATGCCCCAACCTTGTCAGGCATGCATACAAGCATGTGGGGGCCATACAAACTACTGAGTACCATTCTGAGTTGCTGCAATAAAAATTTCAGCAAAATGGACTAGACTGCTGCATCATTTTTTCATTTTGATTTTCGGAGTGTCTTTGAATTCAGCCCTCTGTAGGTTGATCATTTTAATTTCCATCAAATGATGCAGAATATTTTCCTTCCTAACCCATCACCTGGTTCATATCAATATAAATATCCAGCATGATATTTTTCCCCATTGAGATCTGATGTGTTTTCAAAGTGTTCCTTTCATTTTTTTGAGCAGTGTAGATGCGTTACACACACAGTGACTTTTCAAGAATTTCTATCTTTTAATTTTGATGATTATAGCTTACAGCTAGTGAAAACCCAAAAAACTCAGGATCTCTGAAAATTAGAATATTATTACATAAGACCAATCAAAAAAAAAAAAAAAAAAAAAAAAAAAGGATTTTTAATACAAAAATGTTAGCTTACTGAAAATGATGTCCATGTACAGTATAGTATGCACTTAATACTCGGTCGGGGCTCCTTTTGTATGAATTACCACATCAATGTGGCGTGGCATAGAGGCGATCAGCCTATGACACTGCTGAGGTGTTATAGAAGCCCAGGTTGCTTTGATAGCAGCCTTCAGCTCATCTGCATTATTTGGTCTGGTGTCTTTAATATTCCTCTTGACAATAACCCACAGATTCTCTATGGGGTTTAGGTCAGGGGAGTTTGCTGGCCAATCAAGCACAGGGATACCATGATCATTTAACAAGGTATTTGGTACTTTTGGCAGTGTGGGCAGGTGCCAAGTCCTGCTGAAAATAAAATCAGCATCATGAAGCTGGACAGCAAAGGGAAGCATGAAGTGCTCTAGAAATGTCTGGTAGAGGGCTGCGCTGACTTTGGACTTGATAAAACACAATGTACCAACACCAGCAGATGACACGACTGCCCAAATCATCAGACTGTGGAAAATTTTGCATTGCATTTGGAAATCAAGGTCCCAGAGTCTACAGGAAGAGTGGAGAGGCACAAAATCCAAGTTGCATGAGATCCAGTGTAACGTTTCCACAGTCAGTTATGATTTGGGGAGCCATGTCATCTGCTGGTGTTGGCCCACTGTGTTTTATCAAGTCCAAAGTCAGCTCAGCCCTCTACCAGGAAACGCTAAAGCACATCATGCTTCCCTCTGCTGCCCAGCTTTATGGAGAATTTCATTTTCCAGCAGGTCTTGGCACCTGCCCACACTGCCAAAAGTACCTGGTTTAATGATCATGGTATCACTGTGCTTGATTGGCCCGCAAACTCGCCTGACCTAAACCCCATAGAGAATCTGTGTGCATTGTCAAGAGGAAGATGAGAGACACTAGGCCCAACAATGCAGACGAGTGGATGACCGCTATCAAAGCAACCTGGGCTTCCATAACACCTCAGCAGTGCCACAGGCTGATCACCTACCCCCATGCCACGCCGCATTGATGCAGTAATTCATACAAAAGGAACCTCAACCAAGTATTGAGTGCATACTATAATGTACATGGACATAATTTTCAGCCAACATTCTGTATTAAAAATCCTTTTTGTTTTTTTTTGTTTTTTTAATTTATTTATTGGTCTTATGTAATAATATTCTACATTTTCAGAGATCCTGAATTTTGGGTTTTCACTAGCTGTAAGCCATAATCATCAAAATTAAAAGAAATAAAATGCTTGAAATATTTTTTACTGTGTGTAATGCATCTATATAAAATATACGAGTTTCACTTTTTGAATTGAATTACTGAAATAAATTAACTTTATGATATTCTAATTTCAGGAGATGCACCTGTGTGTATTTTTTTTTTTAATTATACTCACATAAAAAAAAAAATAATACATTTATATTTATCTATATTTATTTTTTTGTGATGCAAGTATAATTTTTTTTTTTTTATTATTATACTCACATCACATACATACATATATATATATATTTGTGTGATGTGAGTATAATCAATATCTATCTATCTACACAGTACACACACGACTTGAGATAATTATATGTATATACACATACAAACACAGAAAGCACTCAGTAAAACAAGATATGTGAAGTGTGTGTGTGTGTGTGTGTGTGTGTGTGTGTGTGTGTGTGTGTGATATGGTAAATGGATTCGGAGATGTGATCTGTTAGGTCTGAGTGTGTATCCAGGAGCAGTAGATGAGAGCAATCGAACCTGACATAGTATGGATCAGCCTTTTTCAACCAGGGTGCCCTGGCCTGGCAAAGTGGCTAAAATTCCAAAACAATTGTATACAAGCCAGCAGATGGATGAAGCCAGTCTTTTAGTTACACAAAGCCACAGGTTTTCATTGTACACCAATACAACCTTCTAGCTGATGACCTCCTAATAACCAATGGCCTCATCAGTTGATAAAGAGGATGTCAAGTTGCCTACATAGCATCTTTGCTTGACCTTCCCTTGCCTCTCTCCATCTTAGCTGAGTGATGGAGAACAACTAAGGGAGAAGAGAAAACATTTGGATACTAGTCAGTACCAGTGTGCAAAATTGTATTTGCTTTCAAAGAATAATTAACCTCTAATGTTGGGTGTCCTGCGTGTGTGGATGTTGCTGCATTATGTAAAACTATTAGAATAGGGTGCCTCAAGATTGTCCATTTTAAAGGGTGCCTCAAGAATGATGATCATTTTTGAGGGTGCTTTGAGATTGTCCAGAATTTTAAAGGGTGCCCAAGAATGTTGATCATTTTTTAGGGTGCTTTAAGATGTCCAGAATTTTAAAGGGTGCCCGAAGAATGTTGATCATTGTTGAGAGTGCTTTGAGATTGTCCAGAATTTTAAAGGGTGCCTCAAGAATGTTGATCATTTTTGAGGGTGCCTCAAGAACGTTGATCATTTTTTAGGGTGCCTCAAGAATGTTGATCATTTTTGAGGGTGCTTTGAGATTGGCCAACATTTTAAAAAGGTGCCTCAAGAATGTTGATCATTGAGGGTGCTTTGAGATTGTCCATCATTTTTGAGGGTGCCTCAAGAACGTTGATCATTTTTGAGGGTGCCTCAAGAACGTTGATCATTTTTGAGGGTGCCTCAAGAACGTTGATCATTTTTGAGGGTGCCTCAAGAACGTTGATCATTTTTGAGGGTGCCTCAAGAACGTTGATCATTTTTGAGGGTGCTTTGAGATTGTCCAGAATTTTAAAGGGTGCCTCAAGAATGTTGATCATTTTTGAGGGTGCCTCAAGAACGTTGATCATTTTTGCGGGTGCTTTGAGATTGTCCAGAATTTTAAAGGGTGCCTCAAGAACGTTGATCATTTTTGGGGGTGCTTCGAGATTGTCCATCATTTTAAAGGGTGCCTCAAGAATGTTGATCATTTTAAAGGGTGCCTCAAGAATGTTGATCATTTTAAAGGGTGCCTCAAGAATGTTGATCATTTTTGAGGGTGCCTCAAGAACGTTGATCATTTTTGCGGGTGCTTTGAGATTGTCCAGAATTTTAAAGGGTGCCTCAAGAACGTTGATCATTTTTGGGGGTGCTTCGAGATTGTCCATCATTTTAAAGGCTGCCGCAAGAATGTTGATCATTTTAAAGGGTGCCTCAAGAATGTTGATCATTTTTGAGGGTGCTTTGAGACTGTCCAGAATTGTAAAGGGTGCCTTGATTGCAAAAAGGTTGAGAAGCACTGGTATGGATCACGAGAGAAAGTTAAAGGCGGACTCTGGATCCAACATGTGTAGCAGCACTGAGCCCAGAGAAGCTTCTATCTCCATTCAGAATGGTGAAATACTGTGTGTCAGTGCAGCGATCAGACACACAGGAAGAGTTTGGGTGCACTGCTAGAAAGCAGAGTGTGTAGCCCAGAAAGAATGACAGTAGCCTATCATGTGTGCGGATTGCTGTCAGCCCCGGTCTCGTTGATAAGAATCTCCCGCTCCCCGTACAGCATTGTTAGGACTCCCCGGCTACATGTTATCGCTGTGTATATCTTCTCCTCCGTATGTGTTCTCTTCCGTCCATTTCCTGTCACACTTCTCCTCGTGTTAACAGATACAGAGAAGAAGCCGCTGCTACCCTCCCGCGCTGCAGGCGCTCACTCCGGTGTACCAGTGACAACGGGACGGTGACAGACACCGTATGCCACCAATGGGAAACGCCGGGCGTAATATACTGTGCACCGTCCTCCTGACACAGACGGATTCTCTTACACCCACACGAACACCCCACAATTAGCTACAACCAGGTGCCGCCGTATTGCTTCTCACTTACCTGCTTTTTACCAATGACAGAACACGGCGCTTCTTCTCCACCGTCCTCCGCTCAATGCCGACTACTCCAGCGGTAGCACGGAGAAGGGGCTGACCTTCGCGTCAGGTTCCGCCCCCACGTTCCGCCCCACGTAAATGGCGCCGTGCATCCGATTGCGTCACACGCACGACATAGTGCGCAGCAGAGTCAGGGAGGAGGTTGGGGATGGAGGAATGTTCCTGGTGTACCTAGGTGTGAGAAGAAGGAGGAGGGGGGTGGATAGCGTGATGCACCCACCATTAGCGCCCTGTTGTGTGGGGAGGGAGCTGCCCGCGGTGTCACATGCCTCTCTGTGTAGGCGTGTGGACGCAGGTAGGAACTACTTGTAGGAGTTTGCACCGAGGTCCCTGGCAGCTGTGAGGAAATGTGATATTCTGCGCCTGTGGTAAAGAGAAGACGTCCTCTGTGTGAGAGGAAGAATAAGACACCCTGGGTAGTAGGGCTGCGGATAGAAATCAGAGCCCTGTACACAGAGCAGCTGTGAGAAACCATGGGGCTCCGTACAGCCTACCTGGCAGGCCCCCCCTCCCGAATATGTCAAGACAATATTTTCACTAAAATCATAATTATTGGACACAAACATAACAGAACCTGTGTGAATTAGCCTTCTTTAACCACTTAAGCCCCGGAAGATTTTACCCCCTTCCTGACCAGGGCCTATTTTGCGATTCGGCACTGCGTGATTTTAACGGACAATTGTGCGGTCGTGCGACGCTGTACCTAAACGAATTTGACATCCTTTTTTTTCCCCACAAACAGAGCTTTCTTTTGGTGGTATTTGATCACCTGTGTGATTTTTTTTTTTTTTGATCATGCGCTATAAACAAAAAAAGAGCGTCAATTTTGCAAAAATAACAATATTTTTCACATTTTTTTTATATGAAATTCCCCCCCAAAAAAAATGTAAAAATCAAAATGTTTTAACATTTTAGGCCAATTTGTTTTATGCTACATATGTTTGGTAAAAAAAAAATGCAAAAAGCGTATTTTGATTGGTTTGCACAAAAGTTATTGCGTTTACTAACAATGGGAAAGATTTTTGTCATTTTTGTTTTTTTTTTTAACGCGTAATGGCGGCGATCTGCGATTTTTTTTTTTTTTTTTTTTTTTTTTTTTTTTTTTTTTTTTTTTGCGGTACTGCGGCGGACAGGTCGGACCCTTGACTGACATTTTTGACACTTTTGGGGTTACCAGTGATATTTCTACAGTAATCAGTGCTATACATATGCACTGTTACTGTAAAAATACACTGGCAGTGAAGGGGTTAACTTTTTTTGAAAGGGAGGGGCTGTGTGTGTCCCTAGGGGCGTGCTTTCTACTGTGATTGGCTGTGGCTTCAGATGTATGAGGAGTGATCAACGGTTCTACATAGTAGAACGGTATGATCATCCTTCATACACAGGGGAGAATGACAGGCAGCTTGTTTACACAAGCCGCCTGACTTTCTCCCTCTCCCCCGCCGATCGCAGAGTGACCGGCGGACATCGGGTCCGCCGGTCACACGCGCGGTGGGGTGCGCGAGCGCGCCTCCGGCGGCGTGCGCTCACTCCCTAGACCCTCACCGGCTAGCGACGTAAACCTACGTCGCTTTGCCTGTGAGGGGCTGACTGCCGACGTAGATCGACGTTAGGTAGTCGGCAAGTGGTTAAATTTATTGCAATGTTTATTATTTTTTTACAATCAGTTTTTTTTGTTACATGACAGGGAAGCCCGCATTGCTGCAGGGGGGGAGGGGGTGGCACAGTGAAAGAGGGGCACACGGGGAAGAGGGGGATCAGAAGCAGGCAGAACAGGGAGGAGGATTGGCGTTGGTAAAGCAAATACAGGAATGATGCCCTATGTCTCTCCCTACAGCAGCTGAAAAGCCAATTTCTCCCCTCCTGCCAGCTTTCAGCTGCTGCTGAGAGCCGCACAGAGCTTCCTTCCTTAACCAGTTACCTACCGCAGCAGCAGCTCCTGGGCAAAGAGACGTAGGTCTACGTCGCTCGCTCTCAGGAGAATAGGGGGTGAGCGTTCATCAGCGGGGAAGCCGATGCATGGGTCAGGCGGCTCCGCTTGCCACCTGACACCCGCGATCGTTCTCCGCTGAGAGAGAAGGGCGGTCGGCTGATGTAAACACAGCTAACCGTTCTTCTCCCTGGGATGATCACAGAGCTCCTGTGATCCTTCTATATAGTATCACATGTCCCTATGGTCATTTCAGAAGTCATGCCCCCCACAGTTAGAATCACTCCCCTAGGCTCACATTTAACCCCTTGATCACACAGTGTTAACCCCTTCCCTGCCAATGGCACTATTACAGTAACTGCATATTTTTAGTACTGATTACTGTAGTAATGTCACTGTTAGGGGTCCAAGTGTCAGTTAGGGGTCCAAGCTGTCCGTCGCAATGTCACAGTCCCGCAAAAAATCGCAGCTCGCCACCATTACTAGTAAAAAAAAAAAAAAAAACAATAAAAATGACAAATCTTTCCCGTAGTTAGTAGGCGCGATAACCTTTGCGCAAACCAATCAAAATATGCTTAATAAGATTTTTGTTTTTTTACCAAAAATATGTAGAAGAAAACAAATTGGCCTAAAATGTTAAAAAGATTTGATTTTTACATTTTTTCTTTTGGGGGAATGTCATGTAGCAGAATGTGAAAAATATTATATCTTTTTTTTTCAAAATTGTCGCTATTTTTTTGTTTGTAGCACAAAAAATAAAAATCGCAGAGGTGATCAAATACCACCAAAAGAAAGCTCAATTTGTGGGAAAAAAAGGACATAAATTTCATTTGGGTACAGCGTTACATGACCGTGACATTGTCCTTTAAAGTAATGCAGTGACGAATCACAAAATAGGGCCTGGTGAGGAAGGGGGCAAATCCTTCCAGTCTTAAAGTGGTTAATTGCCCCTCAGCCCAACCGCACCGATTCCCCTGTGCTGTTGGGGGGGCCCCCCTACAAGAGAACTGGTGGTCACCTGCCTATCAGCGGCCCTGCCTGTACAGCCTACCTGACAGGGCCCCCTCCTCCAAAAATATCAAATTATATATTCGCCGTGATGCTATGCTTTACAGCCATGGCAGAGATTATTCCCCTGTTGAGCAAGACCCTTTCGAGTGAGTAGTGTCACACAGTGAGTTATTGGTATGTGTTTATTCCGGGTTGCGTGTTCATGGGGTGCACCATCCTGAAATATCCCGCCTGAGTGCCCTAAGCAGCAGCGGGCAGGAGAGGAGGGAAAACAGCAGCACTGCGGGGAAAGGGGTGCACACAGGGGTCCCAGACAGAAGGGGTTTCAGATACTAGAACTGATCCCCCTATTAGATTGTAAGCTCTTCTGAGCAGGGCCCTCTTAATCCCCTTGTATTGTAACTGTATTGTCTCCCTTTTATAATGTAAAGCGCTACGTAAACTGTTGGCGCTATATAAATCCTGTATAATAATAATCCCCCTGCAGTGCAGCTGGAGGAAGAAAAGGAAAGTAGAAGCCGGTGTTCTATCAGATTACCTCTACCCATCCGATCATGTGACATTCCAACCAAAAAATACTTACTGCGCTATGCGTTCCAAACACTTCAAGATCTGACGGTAGCGGTAATCTGATAGAACACCCATGCGGACATCCTACCACACCCAGCTATGTCTTGCATTTCAGAGTAATTTTAGCAATAAAGTGAGTATACTATATTTATTTATATACATCTGTTTTGATGTTACATTTTGAAAGAAGCTGGATGCCAGCAGTAAGAAGGTAGCGGAGGCCATGCTGGCACTGCTCATCGCTAAACCTTTACGCTTTATAATTTAAATATTCAAAGAGCGTCACAGAGATCAGTATATTATATTTATTTATTTTTTCTCACTTTATTGCTAAAATTCCCCTGAAATTCAAGACGTAGCTGGGTGTAGTAAGATGTCTGCATGGGTGTTCTATCCGATTACCTTACCGCTACCCATCAGATCATGTTGGAGCGCATGCGTAGTAATTATTTTTGGTTGGAACATCACTTCCGTTACACGATCTGACGGGTAGCAGTAAATCTGATAGAACACCAGCAGCACTGCACATGTGGCAGAAATGAGACAGTACTGCTGACCCTCCTGTTAATCAACTCGGTAAAGGAGGAGAGCATATTTAAAAGAAGAAAAACTACCACAAGAGGACACCGTTTTAAACTAGAGGGGCAAAGGTTTAAAAGTAATATGAGGAAGTATTACTTTACTGAGAGAGTAGTGGATGCATGGAATAACCTTCCTGCAGAAGTGGTAGCTGCAAATACAGTGAAGGAGTTTAAGCATGCATGGGATAGGCATAAGGCTATCCTTCATATAAGATAGGGCCAGGGACTATTCATAGGATTCAGATATGTTGGGCAGACTAGATGGGCCAAATGGTTCTTTTTTTTTTTTTTCAAAATCATTTTTATTAGTTTTAAAATATCAGGTACAAGAAATGCATTCAACAGTTCAACATATAACAGAAGAGTAATTCACATCGCAACCATAAGACATGTCATAAAAAGTCATAAGATGTGGTAAATACATTCAACTTTCAATTGTCATTCCAAGTAATCCATGAGTCCCAATGTTTATTGTGTTTAGAAATGGAGTTGGAGCGTAGCGCCAGTGATTTCTCATATTCATATGTCAGATTCACTGATGCCACCACTTCAGACAAATTTGGAGCCTCTGTATTTTTCCACCTCCTAGTTATGGTAGCCCTAGCGGCCTGTAATATATGTGCTGTAACCCACCTATATTTGTGAGTGATCGCATCGATATCTAGAGTGAGGAGAGCTAAGGCAGGGTTCGGTGTAACAGGAGTTTGTGTCACCGACGATAGGAGGCCAAAGACTTGGTTCCAGAAACTAGTTAGATTCTTACATGTCCAAAGAATATGGTATAAATTACCTACTTGGCCACATTCCCGCCAGCAGAGCGGGGAATGTGTCGGGTAGAACTGGGCCAACCTGTATGGTGTTAGGTACCACCTGGACAAGATTTTTTGGGATAATTCCCAATGGTTGGTGCATCCCGACACCCTATATGAGTGCCGGAATGCGCACAACCACTGAGATTGTGAGAAAGAGCGTTTGAGGTCGCCTTCCCATTTTATCATGGGGCAGGTCTTGGTAACTTTGGTCTTAGCATTAAACATGTTGTAGAAGAAGGTGATGCCTTTTGTCGATCCAGAGAGGTTAGTTAAGAATCTAATTGTCGGAAGCGGGAAAGTGATCTTGGGAGGAGGGTGTTTAGTCAAAAACGTGGAGATCCGGGTATATGTATAAAGTTCAGAATTCGGGATGTCATATTCACGTGTAAGAGTTGTGAAAGGTTTCAATCTTTCTAGAAGGAAGAGGTTGTCAATCCAGTGTATGCCCCTATCTCTCCATCTCAGGGTGGAGAGACACGGGATCAGTACATCTAGGAGATTAATGGGTAATCTCTGTTTATGTTGAGCTTCTTCCACATTAGTATGCTTTTGTAGTTCTCTCCAGGCCAAAATGGACGTCTTGGTTGTAATCAGTAAGTCTGTCATGTTTTGGGGCTTCCACATGTCTGCTAGGAGTAGTAGGTATAAATGATCAACCTTACTATGTGCGGCTTCAATGTGAGACCAATGAATGCCAGAGTGTTCTGGGAACCACGTACGTAGCTGGGTTAGTTGGGACGCTAGAAAGTAGTCATTTAGATGTATCATACCAGTTCCCCCTACTTTCTTATGTCTGATAAGGTGAGCCCATGAACACCTAGGATGTTTCCCTTGCCATATATATTGTTTAAGGACACGGTTGAGAGAATTAATCAGTGCGGGTGGGAGAGGCAATGGGAGAGTTCGAAAAACATACAATATTTTGGGGAGGGCCATCATTTTGAAGGCAGCTAGTCTACCCAGCCAGGAGAGTTCTTAAAACGATTTTTTTGTAAGATCCGACTGTATGTCTGCAATCAGTGGCTTGTAATTGGCCTCTACCATAGAGGAAACCGATGGTGTCAATTTTAGCCCCAAGTACGAGATTTCGTAGTTAGTCCATATATACAGAAATTGTGATTCTAGGTGTTGTCTGGTGTGTTTTTGTATTCCCAAGTTGAGGATAAGCGATTTAGTAAAATTTACTTTATAATACGATATAGCCGAGAAGGACTCCAAAAGTCGGTGTAGAAAGGACATGGGCCAAATGGTTCTTATCTGCCGACACATTCTATGTTTCTATGACTGGGCCCAGTAGAGGAAGGATGACTGTACTGCCTTATCAGAAGCCCCGCAGGCTAGTATAAAGACCTTGTTGTCTGCTGATGGGGCCACCAGCACCATGTGCTGTGTACTGGAGTGTACAATGTCCAGCACACAGGGGCACGGTGTAGACAAGAGCAGCCCATTCAGGCTGATAGGGGTTCCTCAAGCAATTTCTTCCTCTCATATGAGTAGCTTTTGGCTCATCAGACATGGTACAATCTTCTTTAGATCTACCAAAAAATTAGGGCCGTCTGACTGGAAGCATATTGTTTAGGTAGATTAGGTAGGTCCTCGTATTGCATAGTTTTGGTAAATCTAATGTTGGTAGTGCAGAGATCAGCCATTTTAACTTGGGTTGCACCAATATCGGTGCCGATATAAGCATCTACACGAGTATCAGTACCCGTGCAAATGCACCGAACCTTTCAGACTCCGTTCTTTCAGCTGTCAGCAGGATTCCCCCAGTGACAGCTGAAATGTAAAAAAATAAAGCCAGCAATTTTCAGTTGTTAAAATATTACAGTCTTTTTTTTTTTCTTTAAAATAACAAACGTTATACTTACCTGCTCTGTGCAGTTAGTTTTGCATAGAGTAGCCTGGATCCTCCTCTTCTTTGGTCCTTCCCTGAAGCTGCTGTCTCCTCCCTCCTGTCAAGTGACCCCACAGCAAGCAGCTTGCTATGGGGGAACCCAAGCAGAGCCGCAGCTGTGTGTGTTCATTCAGACTCAGAGCTGCGGTTCGCCCCCACCCCTTCTCTCTCCTCATTGGCTAACTGACTTTAACAACAGTGGGAGCTGGTTGCACCGCTGCTGTGTCTCAGCCAATCAGGAGGAAGAGTCCTGGATGGACGTGCACATCGCTGGATCGAGATGAGGCTCATGTAAGTATTAAGGGGGCTGCTGCACATGGAAGGTTTTTTATCCTAATGCATAAAGATAAAAAACCCTCTGCCTTTAGAACCACTTTAAGGAGCTGCGTCCTTAACCACTTAAGCCCCGGAAGATTTTACCCCCTTCCTGACCAGGGCCTATTTTGCGATTCGGCACTGCATGACTTTAACGGACAATTGCGCGGTCGTGCGACGCTGTCCCTAAACTAATTTGACGTCCTTTTTTTCCCCACAAACAGAGCTTTCTTTTGGGGGTATTTGATCACCTGTGCGATTTTTTGATCATGCGCTATAAACAAAAAAAGAGCATAAATTTTGCAAAAATAACAATATTTTCCACATTTTTTATATGAAAATTTCCCCCAAAAAAATGTAAAAATCAAAATTTTTTAACATTTTAGGCCAATTTGTTTTATGCTACATATGTTTGGTAAAAAAAATTGCAAAAAGCGTATTTTGATTGGTTTGCGCAAAATCTTTTGTATTTACTAACTAAGGGAAAGATTTTTGTCATTTTTGTTGTTTTTTTTTTTTTTTTAACGAGTAATGGCGGCGATCTGCGGTTTTTTTTTTTTTTTTTTTTTTTTTTTTTCGGGACTGCTACATTGCGACGGACAGATCGGACCCTTGACTGACATTTTTGACACTTTTGGGGTTACCAGTGACATTACTACAGTAATCAGTGCTATACATATGCACTGTTACTGTAAAAATGATACTGGCAGGGAAGGAGTTAACTTTTTTTGAGAAGGAGGGGTTAAGTGTGTCCCTAGGGGCGTGCTTCTAACTGTGATTGGATGTGGCTTGAGGTGTAAGAACAGAGATCAACGGTCCTACATAGCAGAACCGTATGATCTCCATTCTTACACAGGGAAGAATGACATGGCGGCTTTGTTTACATCAGCCACCTGCCTTTCTCCCGCTGTAACGGACAATCGCGAGTGCCCGGTGGACATCGGGTCCGCCGGGCACACGTGCGGGGGGGGGGGGTCCGTGAGCGAGCCTCCGGCGGCGCACGCTCACTCCCTAGAGCCTCACAGGCTAGCGACGTAGTCCTACGTCGCTTTGCCTGTGAGGGGCTGACCGCCGCAGTAAATAGTCGTGCGGCGGTCGGCAAGTGGTTAACAACCAATGTATTATTCAGATGTCAGTGGGGGTCCCCTGTTGTCAGCTGAAGTGTTAAAGAAGCCCGGGATTCGGAGCTGTCAAAAAAAAATATATATATATATATATATAGCAGCTGGGCAATGTTTATCAACAACATTGCTCAGCCGCTGAAACACTACGATAAAAAGAAACATGATTTATTTTCTTTATCTACGGATCAAAGGGATAAACTTCGATCTGCAGATAAAGCAACCTGTCAAGTAAAAAAAAAAAAATGTTTCCTGACAGACTCCATGGCAGCCTACGTGCGGGTTAGTCCCGCCTCCTCCTACCTCATAGGACCCCACTCCCATAAATTTCACTCTGGCCCAGAGACCATGTTCCTTTTTTGTCCTCCTCCTGTTGGATGGATATCAAGTCTTACCTCATGAAGATTTTCTGTCTATTTCCTGGTGATTTACACGATCGATTCCAGGCTGAATTCCTGAAGAGTCCAGTACGCCCTAGCTACTAGCGGGGTAGGACACGGGTGTGCAATCCCATGCATTGGAGAAGCATAAAGCCTGGCCACTGGCGGGCAAGCTTAATACGGCCAATCGTCCTAGCTACTAGCGGGAGGCCCATTAATACACCCCGAATCGATGCACTGGAGGTTTTCGTGTCCCAGGTCAGACCGTGGTTCGGAGCGTTCTTGGTAACGTATGGCAGCCATTTTTTGTATATGTATTTTGTCTTGCGGTGTTTTGGAACGCAGGTGCGTTCCATCTTGCGGCCCCGGCTCTTCCTGTGTCCCAGCGCAGCTTCCGGGTCACCGCTGGGTGTCTGGGGGCGGTGCCGGCGCAGTGGAGTGGCTGTTCCATGCTCACACATGCGCACGGATGCTGTCTGTCACGGGGGGGGGGGCGGTGACGTCATCATCTGGCGGCAGATTTAAACTGCTGTCACAGTGGGTCACATTGGGATTGTACTGCGGGCATATGCGGCAGCTTCCCTGTGTTTGATCGGTCTCTGCTAGTGGTAAGCTTAATCCTGCTGGATGTCTGTGTGCAGTCTGTGGTGTATGCAGCACTTCCTTATACTTGTGTTTATTAGTCTTCCTGTTAAGAGCAGTATGGATACTTCACCGCCCCCCAGTGGCCAACCCTTACTCTACAGGTAAGAGTGGTATTATTTTTACCTATCCCTGTACGGTTCGGATTTAGGGCAGTAGGGGTAATTTTTCCCTTTTCTCTTAGCCCTTCTAGGTCTGATAAACAAACTAAAGCACGCGAAGATAAGGACCTTACTAGGCCACAATGTCATCACACATCTCCTGGCACTAGTCGCCACAAGTCTTCTACCAAACATCACAGGGAAGGCTCCACGCTTGCATCAGCACAAAGACACCCTGATAGAAGATCTTGCTGGGGTTGTGCAGCACGTGTTTCTGATGGCAAATCACTATGTGATGCATGTTTTGCCCATGCCTCTAGAGAAAGGGGGAATGATACCCAGCAGGTGGAATCCCTGGTTAGACGGGTGGTCCAAGAATCCCTACAAAACCTGGAGGTTGACCGCACCTGTAGCCCCTCGGCTGGTATGGCAGACATCCCTGTTAGGGATAGCCTCAGTACTCCCGGCCCTTCTCAGCAGAGCATTTCCGGCTTCAACTCCTCGGATAGTGAGGACGAATCGGATACTCCTGGCACAGGCTTTGATTTTGCCTTGGTCCCTACCCTGGTTAAGGCAGTTAAGGGAGCCCTAAAGTGGGAGGAGCCAGTAGAGTCTCCATCTAAACAAAGAAGGTACTTCAAACACCTAAAGAAAGAGCGCCATAATTTTCCCTTTTTAGGTGAGCTTGGCGAAATCATCTCGGATGAGTGGGGATGTGCAGAGAGGAAAAATTCTCTGGTATCCAAAGTTTCCAGGATGTACCCATTCAAGGGTGAGGATGTGAAGCACCTGGAGTCAGGGCCCCTAGTGGACGCCGCCCTCATGTGATTAGCGAGGCATGTTACTCTTCCACTCGAAGACACAGTGTCTTTTAAAGATGGGCTGGAAAGAAAAATCGACACTGACCTTAAGAAGATTTATGTGTCTGCTGGAATGGCTTGTAAACCAGCCCTAGCCATTGCGGCTTTATCCAAGGCCATGGAGGCCTGGACACTAGAGGTGGATTCGGATCTAAGGTCTGTATCAGAAGAAGTAGCCAGAGCTTCAGCAGTAAACGAGCTCAGACTGGCGGCTTCTTTTCTGGGGGAGGCTTCCCTAGATATTATTCGTCTGGTGGCCCGGGTCATGCTCTCTTCAGTGACAGCTAAACAGGCTCTATGGCTGCGCCCCTGGCTGGCTGATTCTTCCTCCAAGCAGGCTTGGTGCCGTATTCCATTCGAAGGGTCTTCCTTGTTCGGGAACAAGCTGGAGAGTGCTATTTCGCGGGCCACGGGTGGTAAGTCGGGGTTCCTCCCGCAGGATCGTCGCCTGCTGGGTCAGAGAAGGACACAGTCCAGACAATCTTCGGATAGAGCGAAGGATGCTCGAAGTTACAGACCTGGTCGTGAATTACGGAAAACATGGAGGAAAAATCCATCTTCAAACCAAAAGGCTTCCAAAGGAGCCTCTTCTATTAGCCGGGAAGCGGCTAAGTCCTTTTGATGTTAGCCTGTCCAGGCGGTTCAGGTCGGTGCTCGCCTTCTCCGGTTTCGACACGTCTGGGCAGCCTCGATAAGAGATTTTTGGGTCATCAGGACAATCTCCACAGGCCACACTTGGTCGTTCTGCAGTCCACCTATCATCAAGTTCGTTCCCACAGCTCTTCCATGGTTGGAAGAAAAAAGGCAAATCCTTTCAGCATACGTAGATGCGCTGCTGCTTCAAGGCGCAGTAGTTCCAGTACTAGCCAAAGAGAGATTTCAAGGCCTCTATTCTCCACTCTTCTTAGTAATGAGGAAGAATGGCTCCTGGAGACCGGTCATAGACCTCACACATCTAAACTCCTTTATAAAAAAGGAAAAATTCAAAATGGAGACACTATTGACAATCCGCCAGGCGGTTCAGCCAGGAGATTGGCTTGTGTCAATAGACTTGGAAGGATGCATATTTCCATGTGCCTATAGCAACAGAGTTCCAGAAATACCTGCGGTTTGCTGTGGATCAACACCATCTTCAGTTTACATGTCTCCCATTCGGGCTCACAACATCTCCTCGAGTATTTTCAAAACTCTTATTGGCTGTGGTAGCCCTGATCAGAATCAAGGGAGTTCGTCTTCACCATTATTTAGACGACTTACTACTTCTGTCGCAAGATCGAGAGCAACTCCTGGTTCACTGACTAGAGATCTAGTCACTGCGACTCTTCTCAAGTTCGGCTGGTTGCTAAACCTGGAAAAGAGCCATCTAGAGCCCACACAGGCACTTATCTTTCTCGGGGCTCAATTCAATACAGTCAAGGGCACCATCTCCTTGCCTCTAGAGAAAATCCGATTATCAGAGACAGAGTACAGCTGGCCATGTCATCATCCCATCTCCGGGCATCACAGTGCCTCAAAATAATAGGTACTATGGTGGCCACGACACCTATGGTGAAATGGGCTCAATGGAGGATGCGTCCTTTTCAAACAGGTTTTCTTCGCCAATGGTGCCCAGGCGACATGGATCATCTGATGTGGATTTCCCCAGTAATGCGGGACAGTCTCCTGTGGTGGTTGCAGAAGAGGAATCTACTCAATTGCCATTCTATCCTTCCCATCTCCTGGGTCACGATAACCACGGACGCAAGCAACACAGGTTGGGGCGATCATTGCCTATCAGAGATAGCCCAGGGCAAATGGAATCCTCGGTTACACAGGGAAGTCTCGAACATCCTGGAGCTTCGGGCAGCATTTCAAGCGCTCCAAGCATTTCATCACCTTACAGTAGGAACATCTGTCCTCCTGAGGCTGGACAATACGACGGCAGTGTCGTATATAAAGCGTCAAGGGGGAACTCGCAGTCACTCTCTATTGAAAGAAGTCGAGCCAATAATGGTCTGGGCTCAGAAACACTTATCCAACCTCACTGCGGTTTATCTACCAGGATCACAGAACATCCAGGCGGATTTTCTATCACGAGTCTCCATGGACAACAACGAGTGGAGTCTTCATGCCGATGTGTTTCAGTGGCTAAAATCCCTAGGATTCCTTCCGGAAGTGGATCTGTTCGCTTCCCCGTGCAACTTCAAGTTGGAGAAGTACTACACGAGATGCAAATGCCCACAAGCTATCGGGGTGGATGCCCTAACAGAGCAATGGAGGTTTCACAAGGCTTACGCCTTCCCACCGGTTCCAGTCCTCCTGATTCCTGACGAGACTCAGGTCGGAAGAAGTGGAGGCTCTTGTGATAGCCCCATATTGGCCGAACAGGCCCTGGTTTCCAATGCTGCTACAGCTGAGCTTTCGCGAGCCAGTTCCACTACCTTCCAGGCAGGATCTCCTGTCTCAGGGAACGGTGTTACACCCTTGCCCGGCCCATCTGCACCTGATGGCCTGGTTTTTGAAAAGGAAAGGCTGGAGGCATTAGGGTGTCCAAGTGGAGATATCTCCACACTGTTGAATGCGAGAAGAGCTGGAACAAATAGAGTCTACGAAAGGATATGGAAGAAGTTCATGTCTCATATCTCCGGAAATATGGATGTGCAAGGCACTCCAAAGGTTCAACATATTTTGAGTCTTCTACAATCTGGCCTGGATCTGCCTTTATCAGTCAGCTCTCTTCGAGTTCAAGTGTCAGCTATCTCGGCTTTCCCAGGGACATCCTGGGCAAAGCATCCCCTAGTGAGGCAATTTTTCAAAGGAGCTTCTAGGCTCAGACCAAAAGGAAGCCCAGATTCCCTAAGTGGGATCTCCTGCTTGTTCTGGATTTCTTTGCAGACCTCAGAAGAGATAACCTGGTTCAACTCTCCATCAAAGAATTGTCTCTTATAGTAGCGTTCCTGGTGGCAGTCACCTCAGCAAAAAGTCTCTGAGCTGGGAGCTTTGGGTTGCAAAGAACCCTTTTTGACGTTTTTCCCGGATCGGGTGGTTCTGATTCCCATGTTGGATTCTCATCCTAAAGTATCCTCTATTTTTCATGAAATTGTCTTGCCAACATTCAGATCCTCTGACTCTGCGACTCATCCACTGGATGTAGGGCAAATTCTGAAGCTATATCTGGAAGCCACATCTCATTTCCGCCATTCGGATTGTTTGTTTGCCCTGTTCTATGGGAAGAATAAAGGCTTGCGTGCTTTGTCTAGAACGATCGCATCTTGGATTGTCCAGTCCATTCAATGGGCCTATAGAGCTAAAGATTGGCTCCCCCGGAGGCGGTGACAGCGCATTCTACAAGAGGAATGTCGACTTCTTGGGCAGCGTTTCGTCATGTGGCTCCTGAAGTTGTATGCAAAGCGGCCTCATGGTCCTCAATTCATACTTTCATGGCTCATTATTGTGTCGAGCCAGCTTCTTTATCATCTGTTGATTTTGGTTTGCGGATACTATCAGTTGATGGTGCAAATTACATTTCTTTTGAACAGCAGATTGCCCACCCTGGTGTGTTTGGCTAGTTATTTCCCACACGTAGGCTGCCATGGAGTCTGTCAGGAAAACAGAAAATTTATATCAAATACTTACCGTAATTTTCCTTTCCTGATGGACTCCATGGCAGCCGGAGTCCCCACCCATCTGCCGGAGGAGGCTATTTTATGGAACATGGTCTCTGGGGCAGAGTGAAATTTATGGGAGTGGGGTCCTATGAGGTAGGAGGAGGCGGGACTAACCCGCACGTAGGCTGCCATGGAGTCCATCAGGAAAGGAAAATTACGGTATTTGATATAAATTTTCAGTTTCTCGTATTGTGTTTTTACTATGTTTCTCTGTTTAACCCCTATTAACTCTTAATTTACTCTAATCAGCCTTAATTAACTCCATTTAATCATTTTCCTGCAGATTATTTTTTTTTCACTTCTGTTTTATAAACTATTATTAATGAAAACTTTTTTTTTTGTTTGCTTTGTTCATTAATATTTTTACACCTTTAACATATACTTGCACGGTTCACATTGAAAAAAGTGTAACATTAAAATAAATGTATTTAATTTGTAAATAACTTTTCAATGCTTTGTACCATCGCTTTGTACCATATGTGGACAGGTGGCCCATGTAAGCAAAGCGACGTATCCGTACATTGCTGCCTGCCCCTCTGAGTCTATTAGCAAGTCTCGGCCAATGATTAACGGCCTGGCACCTGCTGATCAGCTGTGTACAATCGCAGCCCAGAGCCCTGTGTTGACAATCACCAAAGGGGAACCATAGGCCCATACACACGTACCGATTGTCGGCCGTAAAGATTCGGCCGACGACCGATCGGCCGATTGTAGGCTTGTTAGTATGATGCTTCCGACAGCCGACAGCGCATTTTCGGCCGGTCAGTCAGTACAGATTTCGGCCGACAATCAGCAGATTAGCAAGACTGGGCATGCTCAGAGAAGAAAAAAGACAAGGAAAGTTATCCATCACATGACATCACTTCTGCAGTCGGCTGTTGTTGGCCGACAAAATTCGTGTGCAGTCTTTTGCAGTTTTCAACAGACACGACAGCCCTGGACAAAATACGGCCGATCGTTCGGCCGACGATCGGTACGTGTGTACGGGGCTTATCTCACTGTTTCTTATCCCTGCAAAGGGACTAGAATATATTAGATTGTGTTAGTAAAGGCAGCATATACTACACACACATTAAATATGTCATGTAGCGGAATACATTTTGGACAAATATTTTATAGCCGAAAGCAAAACGTTTTTTTTTTTTTTTCGTCTATATCGCAAAAAAAAAACAATGAAATACCACTAAGTGAAAGCTCAATTTGTATGAAAAAAATGTTATTTGGGTACAGCGTTGCATGACCGCGCAATTACCAGCTAAAGTAGCGCAGTGCCCAATAGCAAAAAATTGCCTGTCATGAAGGGGGTAATATCTTTTGGAGCATAAGTGGTTAAAGCAGTTCTAAAGGGAAAGCGTTTTGCCACTTGCTGTGCCATCCCCCCTCCTTCCCCGTGTACCAATATAGGATATTGCTTCCTATGGTGGCACATGTGCAAGCTTGATCCCAAGCTGGGCTGTGTGCATCTATTGACAGCCAGCCCTGCTAGCTTGTCACACAATTTGATTGAAAGCTGCAGGAGCCAATGGATATATTCACATCAGATGTAGTGAGACTGCGTTGGGTGGCTATTCCAGCGTAGTCTTACTGTATGACAAGGTAAACTGTCTTGTCAGCTGTGTGTTCTGGTTCACACCGCTGCAATTGGGTGGTGTGCCCATGAAAAATGCTGCGTGCGGTACTTTTTTCCAGCACAGTGCAATGCAATCCCCTGCCTCACAGCCCGCAGCCATTTGCTGTGCCAACTCAACGAAATGCCTTTGTGACTTTTTAATAAATTTCAATAAAGCTAAAGGGAATCACTGCATAGGCATTGGGGCAATCCCACAGCACACCAGCAACAAAGCTGCTGGTGTGAATTGGTCCTTCGTGTGTATCAACAACATTCTTTAGACACAAAATAGAAAGATACAAAGTAACATTGCTACTTTTGTAGCTATTCTGTTCATTCATCTACAGATCAAAGAGATGGACTTCAAGTGATAATAAAGCTTTGCTTGTTTGTTTGTTTTTTGTTTTTTTAAATAGCAAACATGTCATACTTATCTGTTCTGTGCAGAGGGGGTTTTTTCCTGCCTTAAAGCGGTAGTATACCGCTTTTTTTCACTTTTAACTACAGGTAGCCTATAATGAGGCTTACCTGTAGGTGCAATTAATATCTCCTAAACCGGCACGGTTTAGGAGATATTTGCAGTGCATGCAGCCGCTCACGCGAGCGGTGCATGCGCTCTGAAGGTCCGGCGGACCTTCAGCTGCCCTTGCCGGGAGCTTGCCGGAAAATGACTCCCGCGCGGGAGTGACGTCATCGCGGCTCCGGCCAATCACAGCGCCGGAGCCGCCGAACCCGGAAGAGACGCCGTGGGATCATGTCAGCAGCGGTGTCCGGGGGGTCCGTGTCGGGGCTTCATTCTAAGGTAAGTAATTCATAGTGAGCTAGTATGCGATGCATACTAGCTCATTATGCCTTTGTCTTGCAGGTTTTTTTTTTATTTTAGATTTACAACCGCTTTAAAGAGGTTGTAAACCCATTAACATTCTTTTTTTTTTTCCAGCCTGAAAGAGAAACACATAATGAGCTAGTATGTATCGCATACTAGCTCATTATGAAATACTTACCTTAGAACGAGCCCCCGTCATGCCGCCCGCTTACCTGTATGATGGGCGACATGTTCAGAGCTCTAAAGACGTCACCAGAAGTGACTAAACACGTTAGCTTGGAACGCATTGCGAAGGCACGTCGCGTTGGGTGGATCGCAAGCCGGAAACCGGAAGTCGGAAACTACTCCGAGAGGACGTGCAGCCCGCACCGTACCGCTGACCACCAATGTAAACGGCTGGAAAACTTTTTAATGCTGATAACCCTATTAGGGTAAATAAATTTACCTTCATACTGCACTATCTGGAGCATTCTTCTTTTTCCCATATATAAAATCGGATCGTTAACACGGAAGCCTGAGGGATTGTTGCCATCCCAGGGGATATCTTGAGGAGATCCGTTGAGCCCAGGGGGCTTACTAAGCCTGATTGGTTCTGGTGCCATAAGGCATTCAGTACCCACATCATTTGGTAAGTGACCCGACCTTATTATCTATTTGGAACAAGGAACATCTGAGTTTTATATATCAAGTCTGAACAGAAGCAATTTATATGAACTTTGGACATTTTTTGAAAGGATACTATCATTGTTTTTATCATTAATCACTGTTTATATGATAAATTGCTATTTATAAGATTTATGCATGTTTTTATTCACAATTATTGATTTTGATTAGTATTTATATATTTATTATCACTTGTGTTAACATAATTTACACTATTGCACTTTATCAACCACTGGAGTATTGGATTATATTTAATATTAAGCAAGCGCTGTATTTTGGTCTCTAGACCAATTATTCACATTTAAAAATGTAAATGCCTGTAAACTGAAAATACCTATAGTGTGCATGGACACATAGGCTAACATTGAGGGGAGCTAACTGTCAGGGAAAAGTAAAAGCTCAAAACAGCTCAAACGCCTGGAACAGCAGCTTCTTTGAGCTGCAGTGTGCATGAGGCCTAATGTACAGGCCGTAAAATTTAGGGTGCTATTCTTCCACTTGGGATAACTATCTCACTGACACCAGTCATCTGAGGAACTGTTCTCTTACTGGGAGCCACTATTCCACTGAAACCAATGATCTGGGGGGTGCTATCCCACTCTGTCATTGGGGGCAACTTTCCACTGACAACAATGACTTGGGAAACTATTCTCCCACTGGGGGCCACTATCCTACTGACACCAATGATATTGAGGACTATTCTCTCACTCGGGCCATTATCCCACTGACACCAATGATTTGGGGGACTATTCTCCTACTGGGGGCCACTATCCCATTGACACCAATGATCTGGGGGACTATTCTCCCAATGGGGGCCATTATCCCATTGACACCAATGATCTGGGGGACTATTCTCCCACTGACACCAACAATTTGGAAGATTATTCTCCCACTGGGGGCCATTATCCCACTGCCACAAATTATTTGAGGCACTTTTCTCCCACTGGGGGCCACCATCCCACTGACACCAATTGTTTGAGGGACACTTCTCTCACTGGAGGCCACTTTATCTTTGTGTCTGTTGAACCACTTCTGGACCGGGCTTTTTTTCTGACACTTGTTGTTTACAAGTTAAAATCAGTTTTTTTTTTTTTTTTGCTAGAAAATTACTTAGAACCCCCAAACATTATACATTTTCTTTAAGCAGAGACCCTAGAGAATAAAATCGAGATCGTTGCAAAATTTTTTTCACACCATATTTGCACAGCGGTCTTACAAACGCAATTTTTTTGGAAAGAAATCACTTTTTTTAATTAAAAAATAAGAAAACAGTAAATTTAGCCCAATTTGTTTCTATAATGTGAAAGATAAGGTTACGCTGAGTAAATAGATATCCAACATGGGATGCTTCAAAATTGCGCACGCTCGTTGAATGGCGACAAACATTGGTACTTAAAAACCCCCATAGGGGACATTTTAAAAAAATTCTACAGGTAACCAGTTTAGAGTTAAAGAGGAGGTCTAGGGCTCAAATTATTGCTCTCACTCTAACAATCGCAGCAATACCTCACCTGTGGTTTGAACACCGTTTACATATGTTGGCGCGACTTGCGTATGCATTGGCTCCTGCGCGAGAGCTAACGGGGTTCGGGCGCTTTAATTTTTTTTTCTTTCCTATTTATTTTATCTTTTATTTTTACATTTAAAAACAAAATAAATAAATGTTTGATCACTTTTATCCTTATTACAAGGAATGTAAACATCCCTTGTAATAGAAATAAGCATAACAGGACCTCTTTAATGTGAGGGGTTAAAAAGACCTCAGATCTTTCAAGATGAAAAAAATGGGCTCTTTAAATCCGTTGCTAGGAAGTGACGTATGAAGTCGTTCCGGTCCTCCATGGCCATAGAGTCGAGTGAGGGCCATCTTGCCCTCACTCGACTTCCTGCCTGACGGGACAGCAGACCGGATCATTTTTCCCACTACCGGCGGGTCCAGTAAGCGGGGAAATTGACCGGGATTCGGCGGGGAGGGGCACCTTTCCTGACGGCCATAAGGGCGCCCATTATGTTAAAGCGGACCACCTGCAGTTTAAAAAAATACTGGGGTATTTAAAGCGGAGTTCCACCCTGGATTTTTTTTTTTTTTTAATACCCCCGGGACAGTCAGGGCTAGTACATTCCACAATGGCTAGCCTCTGATCTGTCCCGGGTTGCACTTACCTGTTAGGACAAATACTTACCTTGCAAACGTCTTGTCCAGCGCTGCCATCTCAGATGTGGGCAGCTTGAAGCCAGCGAGATCCCCTTCGGCGTCTTCTTCCGCCTTCTTTGGTCCCACGATGCTCTGCGCCGGCCCCGACGTCACTGCCGGGTCGCACGCGTCATCCCTCTACAGCTTCTGGGCATGCCCAGAACCTGTTTAGAAGGGGATGACGCTCGCGACCCGGAACTGACGTCGAGGCCGGTGCAGGCGCAATGATTCCTGGGAGCTATGACGTTCAGCTCCCAGGAATCATTGCAGAGCCAGGAAGTGACGACGGGCCGCGGCCGAGGAAGGAGGAAGAAGGAAGTAAGGTAAGTATTTTTTCTTCGCTATGAGGTAAGTAAAAAAAAAAAAATATGCGATTATCCATTTCTTTTTCAGGTGACCCGGAGCGAGAAGATGGAGGTAAGTATAAAAATAGGGTGGAACTCCACTTTAATGTCAAAGTACCGACGTAAAACTGCGGCAGGTGGTCCGTAAGTGGCTAAGTTACAGTAACTGATTAATCCCTTTTTAATACATATTAAATACATATTTTGCATTCCCATATTTTTACAGTATGAGTACAATCTTTTTTTTTTTTTGCTGTTGGGGCATGGTAGAACTTGGAAGAATTTTCCATTATCTGGTCTCACCAAGGTCAAGGAACACTGATATATAATACAGGGCAATGTACAGTATACAATTCTTTAATTGTGTAAAGAACTTACAGAGCAGTGTACTGTGGGGATTATAGAACATACTATACAAAAAGAAGCCTTGTAGAATATAAAAAGTACAGCACAGTATAGAGACTGGCATAGTGAGCACTGTAAAATATACAGTTCAGTAAGAAATGCAACATTTTTATAAAAACAGAAGCAGTGTTGCAGTGATTAGTGTTCAGGTATAACCTTAAGGCCTCATGCACACTGGATGTTTTTACAGCTGCTGTTGTTTTCTGCAGCCAGTAAACTCCCCAGCATGTTATTCATCCTATGTGTCCATGCACACATGGGCTGTTATCAGAAGTTTTAGGCCCCTTTCACATGGGGCAGCCCAACGGAGTCCATTCTGCCCAGCGGGGGATCGATCCGCCGATCCCTGCTGAGCAGGCGGATGACAGCTCCGTCTCCGCTCTGTGTGCAGAGACGGAGCTGTCAGATACCCGCTGTCCTCTATGGGGAGATAGGATGAGAATGGTCCGCCTGTTCATTCTCATCCGATCCTCCAGACGGATGGAACATAGGGTTTCCATCCGTCCGGATTTGACGGACAGGATCGGATAGCAGCAGGTGTCAGCGGAGATGTCTCCGCTGACACCCGCTGCCCCATAGGGATGCATGGAGCATGCGATCAGGTCCGCTTGAAAAACTGACAGGCGGATCGGATCGTCCGTGTGAAAGGGGCCTTAGGCAGGGGCGTTTTCTGGCTGGAAAAAAACCCCAGAACTAGTGGGTTTTGAGAGGAGTTTTTCAGCTGTAAACATGCTTTAACTCCGATAAAAGCTTAAAAACACTGAATAACACGGCTATTTGGCATTTATCAATATTTTTGAGCCATAAGCTTTTGTGGGAGTATAATTTTGCTGAAAAACGCTACTAGGCTAAAGCTGGAAAAACTCCTTCTACAGCTACAGCTTTCTACTGACGTTCCAGTGTGCATGAGGCCTTACAGACAACCGTCCTTGGAAATGATGGACAATTGCCAAATATAAGTTTCATACGTAAGTGGCAAACCATGGGTGAGTGACATCTACGAGAAAGTAGATATCATAATGGGCTGTTACTCACATCTGTCGCGTGATATATTTGTTCTCAGTCTAACTGGTACTCCGAGTACAAAGAAAAAATCCAAAGAATTTCACTTCCCATAAAAGGACTCCTAGGCTAAAGAACCCCCTGGTGTTGTCCACCAAGCCTGGAGTCAATAGTATTGTTGCACAATTTGTATTCATATGTTTATGACATTTTATAATATTGCCAGTGTACATTTTACTGTATAATCCTCCAGAGAGGACATACACTTAACTGCTACTGTTGCAGCAGGTATGTGTAACAAGTAGACCTTTCCGGTACAACCAAAACTAAGTAATTACTTTTTTTTTTTTTTTGTTCTAAGCTTTTCTAATTTTAAAAACAAGACAATGTGGTGTAAAATGAAATGATTCAGAACTGTCTTAGTGGTTAGCACCTGACAGCGCTAGAATTGTTGGTTTAAATCCCAACCACAGGAATACCTACCTGCAGTTTGCATAGTCTCCCTGTGCCTGTATTGGTTTCTTCCCCCACTCCATGCTGGTAGGTTATTTGGCTCCTGTCTAATTTTGCCGTGGTATATGTATCTATGAATGTGTGTTAGAAACCTTAGATTGTAAACTCCTTGAGTGCAGGGACCGATGTGAATGTACAATTATATGTGTAAATTAGAGGCACTATACAAGTGCCTCAGATAAATAATTTAGATGTCTGGTTTGTACAGGCTAGAAATAATAGCATTTGTTTATGAACAATCATTCAGACAGTTCCGGGCTTCCCTGGGTAAGGGAACTAGGAACTGCAGTATTAATGCTCTCATTATATAAGTGCACTGAGCAATGTAGTATATCAGTTTACATCTTACATAATGGTCTAGGTTGGGCCACTGTATAGACACTGGTAAGAGTGTTCAAATGTATATAGTAACAAAAGCTGGACACGAGTGTGAGGTAGTGATAAAAGAGGGATGATTTAGTTAAGAGGTTAGCATTTTAGGATCTATTGTTATATAAAACGAAAAGTTATTTAAAACTAAGGCCCCTTTCACACAGGCAGACCGTTCAGATCCTGTCCATTTTTCAGGCGGATCTGAACGGATGCCCCATGCATCTCTATGGGGCATCGGATGTCAGCGGAGACATGTCCGCTGACATCCGATCCATCAAATCCAGACGGATGGAAACCCTATTTTCCATCCGTCTGGCGGATCGGTTTGGATGGGAACGGACAGACGGTCCGTTCTCATCAAATTCCCCCATATAGAAGAATGGGGACCTGACAGCTCTGTCTCTGCACACAGCACGGAGACAGAGCTGCCATCCTCCTGCTCAGTAGGGGATTGGTGGATCGTTCCCCCGCTGAGAAAAACTGAGTCCACCGACGGACTACCGTGTGTGAAAGGGGCCTAAAAGTTATAGGGTTAACATATTATTGGAAAAATAAAACCTTAAAATGAAATTAAACTATATCCTTAATCTTAAAAAAATCCTTACAATTCCACTACCTAAACACCTTGTAATCCATTTTTAATAGTTTCTTAAGCCCCGTACACACGGTCAGATTATCGAACGATCTGTCGTCTGTTTTTTGTGGCATGCTAGTCTGATGTGGAAAGTGAAGAGGTTATTTTCATACGAAAATGTAAACATCCCTTGCAATAGAAATAAGCAAGACAGGTCCCCTTTAATGTGAGATCTGGGGTCAAAAAGACCTCAAATCTCACATCCACACTAAAAAAGACTTCCTGCCTGAGAGGACAGGGGACCGGATCGTTTTCCCTGCTACCGACAGCTCCGGTAAGTGGGGAAAATGACCCGGGAGGGGAACCTCTCCTGCCGCCCATAAAGGTGATCCTGCGGCGAATCCTCCACTGGGTCTACCCTTGTGTTAAAGCGGACCGCCCGCCGCAAAAAAAAAAAAATACCGGTGTTATGGCAGCTATCTGCTGCCATAACCCCCGGAAATAAACGCTAGTTAAAGTAGCGTTAAGTATAACTGTGGCAAGTGGTCCGTAAGTAGTTAAACCAGAGTTTAGTGTCATTTTAATTTGGACAATGGCTAAGATTTTGATTGAAATTTAATTCTTCCTTAGGGTCCTTTCACACGAACGATCCGATCATATCCGCCTGTCAGTTTTTTAGGCGGACCTGATCGGATCCTCCATGCATCCCTATGGGGCAGCAGATGTCAGCGGAGACATCTCTGCTGACACCCGCTGCTATCCGATCCTATCCGTGAAAACCGGACGGATGGAAACCCTTTTTTCTCAAGTCGTCTTCCAGAACAGCCCATGAGACCTAGGGCTCCTCTTACTAGGACAGGAAACACATTAAAATCCAATCAGATAAAGCGTTAAAGCAGGCGGTTAGGAGGTAACACATTGCTATGGATTACTTTCCAGAAGGGCAGCAAGGGCTGCCGAACTTATGAATGAGCTCAAATGACAGAAAAAGCATACACTGTATGACAGATAAAAATCTTTTAGGGTTTGTGTAAACTCCTAAAAGTGGTCAGATGTATGTTTCACTAGCTATCTTTTTAGTTTTTTATTTTTGCAGTTTTTGACTTCTTTAACAGCTTCTGGACCGCCCGCCGCACATTTACTGCGGCAGCCTAGCCCTACTGCACGAACTGACGTAGCCCTATGCCGGTCGCGCACTTGGTGCCGAGGGGCGAGCACATGCCACTGGCAGTGCACTCCCGCCTCCGCTAGGCAGCGGAGATGCCGATGCATGGGGCCGGCACCCGCGATTGCCACCAGGCAGCCGCGCTCGATACCTGCTGAGAGCAAAGTACGGTCAACTGTTGTAAACACAGCTGTCCGTTCTTCTCTCTGAAATGATTACAGAGCGCCTGTGATCTTTCTATATAGGATCACAGGTGTCTCTGGTCATTTCACAAGCCCCTCCCCCCACAGTTAGTAAACACTCCCCTAGGCTCACCTTTGATCAACCATTAGGTTAACCTCTTCCCTGCCAATGTCATTATTACAGTAACAGTGCATATTGTAGCACTGATTGCCGTAGTAATGTCACTGGTCCCCCCAAAAAATGTCAGTTAGGGGTCCGATCTGTCCGCCGCAATGTCGCAGTCCCGCTAAAAATTACAGATCGCCCCCATTACTAGTAAAATAAATAAATAAAAATGACATAAATCTTTCCCCTAGTTTGTAGACGCAATAACTTTTGCACAAACCATTCAAAATATGCTTATTGCTATTTTTTTTTTTTTTTTTTACCAAAAATATGTAGCAGAATACAAATTGGCCTAAAAGGATGAATATTTTTGATTTTTAATTTTTTTTTGTGGGGAATGTTATATAACAGAATGTGAAAAATATATATATTTTTTTATTCAGAATTGTCTGTCTTTTTTCGTTTACAGCGCAAAAAATAAAAATCGCACAGGTGATCAAATAACACCAAAAGAAAGCTCTATTTGTGGGGAAAAAAAAGACTTCAATTTTATTTTGGTACAGTGTTGCACGACTGCACAATTTTCCATTAAATTAACGCAATGGCGAATAACAAAAAATGACCTGGTCATTAAGGGGGCAAATCCTTCCGGTCCAGAACTGGTTAATCATACAAGCTTCAGTTCATCTCAACTTGTCGTATTTCGTGATGGTGAAAGGCTGGTATAAATCATAGCACTTTTATTAAAATCATTTACTTTACCTTTAAACCCATATTGTTCCTTCTATAGTCTTTAAAAGATGGCTGCATCTTGTGTGGTGACAGCTCCATTCCATCTTTGTAGCAAATACCACTTCCATGTATCCATGTAGCTCCACATGCTTCTACAAGGTTGCATATGTGTATGGCTATGCAGCCAGCTGTTAGCTAATATGGTGTAATTCATGCTAGCTTGTTGCCATCACTCTGCATATATAAATGATCGGAAATTAAACGATAGAGGGTTATTCTCACACACCTAAATGCTGAATACATGGGTTCTCACTAGTAGTAAATCCAACATGAAATTTTGAAAAGGCACGCAGAAATTTTCAAGGAGCAAAATTCACTTCTGAAAATTTGAGCAAATGTTAATACTGCAATGTCGGTCACCCACGGAGTTGACTTTTGCTCCCTGAAAACTCCCGTGAGTGTCCTACCACAACAATTGTATAACGATCAAAAGTTTGTATCCTGAAAAAAGGTTGAAAGTATATCTTAAAAAAAAAAAGCCAATGCATCAGAAAATGAACAGGCTTAAGAGACCACAAGTTAGTTAAAACCCAGCTGAAGTCTAAAGCCTCGTACACACGATCAGATTATCGGACAAATTTACTTTTGTTTTTGTTGCATGCTAGTCTCATATGGGAAGTGAAGAGGTTACTTTCATACGAAAATTCTCGTACGACAGAATTCATCTTCAGAAGTGATGTCTTGTGTTGAATTGTTTTGTATGTGTTCTTTAGTTTCTAAGCATGCCTAGTCTTGCTCTTATGATTTTTTTTCTGATGAAAACTGTACTAATTAAACGAAAAGCGGACGTTTATCTGTGAAACGCGTCAACTACTATGCGCTCATCTCTTGTCTCTGACTGTACTGTGGATACACTTTTTGAATTGATTTTATCTTTTGGATACGAATAAAACAGATTTTATATTTTTCACCTTCAAGTTGGAGTGCGGCTATTTCTCTCTATACATTACAGTTACCTGGACTGCGGATCCTTGCTGCACCTTATTTTGATGGTTGGGATTACCTTATCACTGGAGTGGTTCTTTTGCCCTTTCTGCTGATCTGTAAACGAAAATCAGCCATTGTGTTCACATGTGATAAAAAATTTCTAGCCTGCACATCCAGTTTTTGTAATCCGAAAATTCGTAATCGGCTGTTGAAAACACTATACTAACAATCCGAAAATCGGCAAATCACTCGTCGGACGAAGTTTTACTTCCGATTTTCTTATCGTGTGTACGGGCCTTTAAGTTGGATACATACTATACATCTTTTGTTGGTAGATTTCCTTTAGATTTACCTTCAACTATGTAGTGCAGGGGCCGGCCTGGTAGCATACACATTGAAAGTGTTTAGGTCTGACCTCATATTATATGGTTTTGGTAAGTCTAAAGGAAAAAAAATTAAAGAAAATTGTATAGTGTGTATCCAGCTGTAGGCTGGCCATACATTATACAATTTTCTTGTCCAATTTACCTTTGGATTTACCAAAACCATATACTTTGAGGTCAAACCTAAACACTTTCAATTTGTATGCAATCAGGCAGGCCCTTGTACTACATAGCTGATGGTAAACCTAAAGAAAATTGTATACTGTCTGGCCAGCTTTATGTTACATTCTACAGATAGCCTGAGAGTGCAGGCAGAATTGTATTGATAATCATCTTACTGTCCACTATTAATGTTTTTATCACCACTAACAACAGCGTAAAATATGTAATCTCTCAGCAGGCTGCAGAGAGAACCACTGCTCTTTGTGTGAGCAGCATTCTCTCTTTAGCGGTGTGATAGGCACTTCTCTGTGCTTTCCGTCCATTATCCACAGGCTCCAGGAACACCACCTATTAGCTTTGGTGAGTCCTTTGCGGTCTGATAAGCACCCTGCTGAGAGCAATTAGCAGTGAGCATGCATCTTGCTGATCGCACAGCATTAGCTGTGATTCAGCAGGGGGGTATCAGACTTCTGCAGAGACCTCTGCTCACACACAGATAGCAGCGATGTTCTCTGCAGCCTTCCTATGAAGTTTATATGCTGCTGTCATAGGCAGTGATGGCTGGTGCTCCATGGGGGGCGGCAAACAAACCCCCAACCCCCGCTTGCTTACCCGCCCGCTCACTCGCCGCCAGCCCCGCACTTACCCCATCCGGGTCACGGGCAGCTTCCCCGGCTTCTCCTACCGGCCAATCCTGTCGCTTTTCCTCCCGGTCAATCTGGTCTTAGGAGCCCCTTCCTGTCCTGATTGATCGGGAGACGAAGCAGGAAGACAATAGCGATTGTCACAAGTGGGTGGGCTCGGAGCGCAGTGCTCTGTGCCCCAAGCCCAACATTTTTGAAGCCAATTAAAGCCTCTGGCTCAAATCATGTGCTTAAAAAAAAAATCGCAGAACTCTATGGGTTTGGCGCCCCGCATGGAGATTAGGAGGGCTGCGCCCCTGTGCCCCTTATGGACCAGCCGCCGCTGGTCATAGGTGAAAACATTAAAAAAGGACAAAAAGACATTTAACTATGTATGTTAAACTGCACTCTCTAATTGTCTAAAGATTTTGACTTCAATTGGGCATTTAAATGCATTATCTCTCTTTTCACAATATTTTTGACATGATCGTTTTACAATATTTTCTGTATGACTTATGTCTGGAAATCTATCCAATTTTGTGCCACCAAAGTAACGACAAGCTGTGTTAGTTTGTATCTAAAAATATGTAACCATTTTGCAAGTGTACATTCTATTGATTTTTTAAATAAATCAAATGCAAACCAGATCATTTTAAATGTTTCTTTATGATGTAGATGAATTATGAGTGTGCAACAAAAATCCAACCACCTCAGCTTATCTCAGTTACCACCTGCTGGCTTGTAGGCAGTGTCTGTACCTGTTATTCATATGTTTGTTTGGCTTATGTAAAATACCTGAATGTGCAAGAACTATAAGATTGGCGACAAACCTCTGGGAACTGCTTTCATACAGCTGTAAAAAAATACAAGATGTTTTCAAACCAGGACTAAACTAAAGTAGTTGTTTCCATGTTGGTGAATGAAAAGCAAAATGAATAAAAAATAACAATTTTCAGTCGTCGCATGTTTCTGCTTCAGTATAATTTATTCTCAGCACTGCTATTTTGATTGTTGCTGTAAAGCTTATGGAGCTTGCTGAGCAGTACAACTTGACAATACTCCTACTAAGAGCAGAGATTATAATCAGTGTTCCATAAAGTAAAGTTGCGTATGCTTGTACTCTGAGGGTTGTCCATAAGTCTCCTTTTCTACGTAAACACCTTTAAACTTCTTTCTGCCGGAAATCTGTGGATTTGTGTCTTCCTATAAAATGCTATGCTGAGAAAACATTAGTGGAGCTTTACTTAACCACTTGCTGACCGCTAACCGCATATATACTGCGGCAGGGTGGCTCTCCCAGGCAAACCAACGTATGGGTACGTCGGTTGCTTGGTGGCAGCTAGGAGGCGAGTGCGCCGCCGTCGGCGCGCTCTTGCCCCTGATCGTCAGCGGGGAAGCCGATGCACAGGTCAGTCGGCTCCGATTGCCACCTGACACCCGCGATCGCTTCCCGCTGAGAGAGGACGGTCGGTTTTCTCCCTGGAATGGTCATAGAGCCCATGTGATCCTTCTATATAGGATCACATGTCCAGGGGTCGGCAAGGTGTCCGCACACGGACACTGGTGTCCGTGAGCAGTCCTTGCCGGGTCCGCCACGCCGCCACTGACTTTTTCACTGGAGTCTCACTGCAGGCTCTGCGACTCCCGGAAATGTCAGTTACCGACATTCTTTCACTGAAAAAAAAAAAAGTCTATAGCTGCTCCGCCTCTCCACTGCCTCCTCAGCCAATGGGAACACAGTGTACACGCCCCCTTCCCCAGCGCGCCTTGTTTAACATCAGAGGAGGAGAGGAGAGGAGTACACAGCCTGCAGACTCATAGAAGAAGGTGAGCTGGGGCAGATAAACGATATGTATTCCTGCTGAGGAGGGGGAAGGGGAGAGGCTGTGTTTTCTAGCAGGACTCTTCCTGTCTCTGAGGCTGTTAGATGCATTTCCTGTGTGAGGAGCAGTGCACTGCTTCTAGATGGAAGATATCCTCTAAACTTCCCCCCCAATCTCTGCTACACCTCACTATTCATTACCTGCCCACTTCCTCCTCTCCTGTATTACCACATCCAATGTCTGTGAGCTGCTGGAGCACCACAAGTACCAGCATGCCAGGAAATTGGGGCAGCAGCAGTGTGTTCAATCAGGCTGATATTTAGATGGAAAGTGCTGGTGTGTGTGTGTATACTGTGTATGTATGTGTGTGTATATACTGTGTGTGTGTGTATGTATGTATATTGTGTGTGTGTGTGTATGTATGTATATTGTGTGTGTGTATATATACTGTGGGTGTATGTATGTATATTGTGTGTGTGTATATACTTTGTGTGTGTGTTTGTATGTATATTGTGTGTGTGTGTGTTTGTATGTATATTGTGTGTGTGTGTGTTTGTATGTATATTGTGTGTGTGTGTGTATGTATATTGTGTGTATATACTGTGTATGTGTGCGTGTGTGTATATACTGTGTATGTGTGCGTGTGTATATACAGTGTATGTATACTGTGTGTGTGTGTGTGTGTCTGGCAAACTCTAGGGGGATCTATAATGGGATGGGAACCCTGGCCTGCTCTATGTTGGATCTATAATAGGAGGGGGGCCCTGGCCTGCTCTAAGGGGGATCTATATGGGAAGGGGACCCTGCCTGGCCTGCTCTAAGGGGGATCTATATGGGGACTGTCACCCTGGCCTACTCTAAGGATGATCTATGAGGGACCTGCCTGCCTTTGCCTGCGCTAAAGGGGGATCTATGGGGGACGGTGGACCTGCCTGCTCTAAAGTGGATGTATACATATGGGGGACCCTCACCCTGGTCTGGCCTGCTCTAAAGGGGATCTATGGGGGACCTGCCTGTGCTAAAGGGGGATCTATGGGGGACCTATCTGCCCTTTCTTGCTATAAAGGGGGATCTATATGGGGGACCCTCACCATGGCCTGGCCTGCTCTAAAGGGGATATATGGGGATGGGGGATCTATGGGGGACCTGCCTGCCCTTGACTGGCTCTAAAGGGGAATCTATATGGGGAACCCTCACCCTGGCTTTGCCTGCTCTAAAGAGGGATCTATGAGGGACCTGCCTGCATTAAAGGGGGATCTATGGGGGACCTGCCTGCTTTAAAGGGGGATCTATATGGGGAACCCTCACCCTGGCTTGGCCTGCTCAAAAGAGATATTTATGGGGGATCTGCCTGCGCTAAAGGGGGATCTATGGGGGACCTGCCCTGGCCAAAAAATATAAAGTAAGAATTTTGAAAATCTTTTAAACCGTTTATAACAGTATACCACAAGTAGTCTTTATATAAATGTTATTTTAAATGTATTTGTACTTGTAGAACTAGGCCAGAGAGTAGACAGAATGTTTTTTGATGGTTTTAATTTGAAATGTACCTTGGTGTCCTTCACTAAGGTCTGTACTTCGGAAAATGTCCGCCACAGCCTTGGTCCGTGCCTATCCCTGCACATGTCTCTATGGTTATTTCAGAAGCCACGCCCCCCCCACAGTTAGAATCCCTCCCCTAGGCTCAAATTTAACCCCTTGATCACCAACAGGGTTAACCCCTTCCCTATCAGTGTCATTATTAGAGTAACAGTGCATATTTTTAGCACTGATTACTGTAGTAATGTCACTGGTACCCCCAAAAGTGTCAAAAATGTCAGTTAGGGGTCCGATCTGTCCACCGCAATGTCACAGTCCCGCAAAAAATCGCAGATTGCCATTACTGGTAAATAAAAAAACAATAAAAATTACATAAATCTTTCCCATAGTTAGTAGACGTGATAACTTTTGCGCAAACCAATCAAAATACGCTTATTGTGATTTTTTTTTTTACCAAAAATATGTGGCAGAAAACAAATTGGCACAGGTGATCAAATACCACCAAAAGGAAGCTCTATTTGTGGGAAAAAAAGGACGTCCATTTTATTTGAGTACAGCGTCGCACAACCGCGCAATTGTCCATTAAAGTAATGCAGTGCCGAATTGCAAAATAGGGCCTGGTTATTAAGGGGGCAAATCCTTCCGGTTTTAAAGTGGCTAAACAAAAAAAATTGTGAACAGGAAGGATTTATAATGCAGACGAGACATGCTATGTCTCTTCTGCAATAAAGTTACTTACTTGCCTGTCTGCACTGTACACTGAGCTGTGCACGCGCAGCTTAGTGTAAGAATTTCGTCAATGCCAAGATGAGTAAACTTCCACGCTTGTGCCAAAGTGATGTTGTCTCGACCCGGCCAATTTGAAACAGCCGCAGATCGATACCCAGAAGCCGGCGAGCTAAAGATGTCAGCAGCTGACGTGGGCCCTGGGGTATCACAGCCCTGGAGAACAGGTGAGTATAGTTCTGCTTCAATTTGTCCTCTGACTCTGTGTGTGGCTCCAAGCTATAAAATCTAGTTATAAACTATGACCTAGTGATCACCTGAAGGCTGAAAAGTTAATTTCAGAAAAAGCTTTCATATTGCAGATACCAGTGCGCATCTGTTTAATACTGTACTAATATTGTCAAATACAATTACATTATTAAAAAAATAAGTAATTTGATTTATTAATGCTTAAATCCAGAAATACAGCTGTCAATAACCCCAAACCTCCCCCCAAAACCCTGCATACAATTAGCCATTTTTTACATTTCTTTTTACTCACCATGCATGTCTCTGCATTTAGTTACCTTTTCTTCTTTGTGTATTTGATGTGATGAAGAGCTGGAATTAGGGACCTGCATTCAACGTCCTTTCCTACATATGTAGGCTGCTTTGCAAGCTATGTTCCCCACTAGCACTGTGTCAACAGACTGGCTATGAGGGCATTTCTTTGTGTGTATGTGTAGGTGGAGACAGGATAGTAGAAAACTCTCCTGGCTTCTTTGGAGGCGCAAGCTTACAGATCAGTCAAAGGTGGCATTTTTTTAGACCAAAAGAAGTACATCCTTTCTCAAATTGTAGACAGCTCATGTGTGGCCAAGCATCCCCCTCACCCCCACTATTTAGTCTGTATAGCAGCCCTCTGTGTTTTTAGTCTGCCTGCTTCATTCCTCTGATATCGGCATGAATCACTTCTGACAAGTTTTCCTGACACTAAGAGAAAAAAGGTGACAGGGAGGGACCTCCAGCTGATTGACAGCCTTAGCTTTCTTGCTGAGTGCTGTTTGGAGGGGGTGTGTCCCTTCCCTCCAATCAGCACTCAGAGCACTGCAGAGTGTAAATTCAGCTCTCTGCCCCCTTTTTCTGAACTCTCGGACAAGCTTTATTATTCAGCACTTTGAACGTGTGTAGGGAAGAGAGGGCTGCAGATAGAGAAGTTTAACTTATGTAGGGACTTTGTTTAATTTCTGTGTATCACCTGAGGCCAGTCACCTCACTGGATATATGTAAGGGTTTATAACCACTTTACCTCTTTAATGGCTACTTTGTCTGGACAGCTTAGTCTGTTAAAGGAAGTTTTGAAATATAAGGACTTACTAGCTGGAATTAGAGGTAATTTTAAAAGAAAAAAAAACTAAAAATGAAAACTAATACATCTACCACATTTAGGGATTGGTAAGCTGAAATATATTACATTTTTATTTTTAAAGTGTTACTTACCCAGGGCCCTGCATTCATTACATCAGGTCTCCCACAGTACACCGAACGGAAATTCAATTATTTTAGTAAATTTAAACTGCTAAATACCTTTTCTTATCAGCAGTTAGGGCAGTCTTGTAACTTATATAAGTGCTCGACCAAGCACTGGTTAAAGCTTTTAGGAGGAGTTTTCATTCTCCTCTGACTGTCCTATAAGGCTACATGACTCTTGACCCTTTGTCTGGACAGTGCTGATTGGCCCTATGCTGATCACATGCACCCTCCCAAGAAAAAAAAAAAACCTCTATAGCAATACACACCAAACTGAGCATATGCAGAGTGTCCTCGAAGCTCTGTACTATCAGGAGATGGATTAAGGACTGTGGGAGAAGGGGAGGATCAGATAAGACAGGATAAAACAGCCTTTTTACACAATGTGAATTAACCTCTTAGGCTCCACAGTGATTATAACAAGCATGCGTCACTGCATATACAGACTCATTTTACTGTTGTGGGTTTAGTAACACTTTAAGTTTTATAATTGAGCAGTCTTCTGGCCTGTCACTTAAAGTCCTGAGGTCCTCTTTCTCTTTTCAATGTGGCGTCAGTGAGTGGTCTTCAAAGTAAACCAAGGCCAATTGTATGATGCATCCCAGGTATTGTGTCCTTACAATGGTAGTAAACCCCTCTTGGTGATTTTTACCTACAGGTGAGCCTATAATAAGGCTTACCTGTAGGTAAAATGAATATCTCCTAAACATGCACTGTTTAGGAGATATTCACCCTAAATGCAGCCAGTTATGTCACCGGCGCATGTTTTTGAGTTTGTAGTTCCAAGGTGAGTATTTCATATTGGACTAGCATGGAATTGCCTTACAGGTGTTTTAACATCTATGTTTTACAACTACTTTAACAGCGCAGGCTCACCTTAAGTGGGTTGAATGATGCTAGCGGCCATTTAATCTGAAAGAGGACATGAGAACCTTAGACCATTGAGTCTGAGCATAACAGTAAAATGCCCTTTATTTGTAACGTGCTGAACTATTCGTTTTTTTTTTTTTATTTTTTGAACTGGAGCTCCGCTTTAAAGCAAAAAGATCAGCCTTAAAGTAGAAGTTCAGCCTAAAATTAAAATCTCTAAATCTACTTGCAGCCACAATCCAAGACTAACCTATCTAGCCCTGTACAGCAAGAATCATCATACAGTACATACAAGCTGCACCAGTCCGGTCCCACACTGAGCTGTCAGTGGAAGCGTTCTTTGTGTAGATAGGCACAGAAGAGGCAGCCGACAATGGAAGCCCCATAGTAACTCTATGGGAGATGTCACTTTCCAAGCATTTCCCAGCTGTTGTTGGCTGTCTCTTACACAGAGCTTCTGCCACTGGAGACCGGGCCAGATCAGCTTTAGAATAGGTATGTACAGTTTAGCGATTTTTGCTTTACAGGGCTAGATTGTGCCTACAAGTAGATTTAGAGATTTTAGTTTTAGGCTGAACTTCCACTTTAAAGCCAAACAGCTAGTATTTTCACAAAGAGAATAACGATAGCCTGCATGTTTCCATGACAAATGGTGGCAGGCTTGTTTAATTTCTTTACAGTAAAAAGTAAGACCTACAAACAATTTTTCTCAAGTCGTCCTCCAGGACAGCCCATGAGATCTAGGGCTCCTCCTACCAGGACAGCAAACACGTTACCCCACCAGATAAAATCGGTCCTCTAGTCCTCCTCCTTCAGTATTAGTGTTTTCTCCAGGCAGGGGGTTAATATGTTCCTGGAACCTGGTTCTTTGGGTCTCATGGTCTGTCCTATGTAGACTTGGTAGAGAATCCTATACAGCCTTCTCCTGCCCAGTGCGATACCTTATACCTGCAGGTTTGTGGTGGCTGCTTATCTCCTGTCCTCAGTGTCAGGGGAGCAGGAGGTATGGTCTCTGTCTGCCTTACATGATGCACCCCGGAATGGCGGCGTTCTTGCTGGCAGAATGGCTGGCCGAGCAGCGGGGAAGGAGAGCGAAATTGCTGATCCAACAGCATGCAGAGCTGAAGGGCGGAGCTCCTGTGTTCCACGCTGGCCCAGAGGAAGTGGCGTAGCATAATTTTCGGTCGCGGTGACCTCCGTCGCGGGCGCCGGAGATGCTGGCTCCAGTCTCCTTAAAGGCACGAACAGGGGACTGCTGGGCGGTTGGTGTAGTTTGCGACACCTAGCAGAGGCTGTGGAACACAAAGAAGAGCAGGATGGACTCCTCTGCAGCTACTGCTGAGGCAGTGGGCATAGGCTCTGGCACCAGCACCTCTCAGGTAAGCCTGGGACTTTTCCCTCTTGCATATCTTGTGGGTTTTTTTTTTCCTCCATCATAAGCTTTGTGGGGCTTGGTGAAGGAGCACCTTTCCTATCTTCTGCACTGGGGTGTGTTTGGAGAACTGGGTGGCCTGATTCTCAAACTAGGCTTTCTTCTTATGTTTCGTTTGCAGACCAAGGTCTAGGCCAGGACAGGGTCTAGGCGCAGCCATCCAAGAGGAAATGTGCAGTTTGCGGGGCAAAGCTAAGCTCCTCGTAGAGTAAAGTGGTCTGCCGCACATGCATAGACAGTTTAGTGAAGAAAGACCAAACTATATCCTCTCAAAAGATGCTCACTTCAGTTAGAGATGAGCTTTCCTCTACCTTTAGTTCCTTCAAGACCATGATTGACAAGATGCAGACTCCCACTCAGAGTCAGGCCTTAGATAGGACCGTGGCTGGAGCTCGGACCGCAGGGTACGCAAAGTAAAGATCCAGAAGAGGAGACTAGGTCTCCCCATTCCTCACAGGAGGAATCTGGATCAGGGGAAGAGCCTAAGGATAGGGAATCCATCAGGGGCTCTAGTTACAAGTTGTCACTAGAAGATGTTGATGATTTGTTAAAAGTTGTCTATGTCACGCTTGAAATTGAAGAGGAGGTTTGAATATCAAAACATGATCTTATGTATGAAGGAATGCATAAGAAGAAGGCCAGGGTTTTTACTATGCACAGCTGCCTTCTAGATACAATTAGATTAGAATAGGAGAATCCTGAGAGGAAACCATTTTTTCCAGCAACCTGAAGGGGGGTTTCCTTTGTTTGATGACACGGCGCAGCCTTGGAACAAGTATCCTAAGTTGGACACGCCTCTTTCAAAAATTTCCAAGAATATGGATCTAGCCTTTGGTGACATGGGTACGCTTAGAGACTCATGGATAAAAGAGGGGATATCCTTTTTCACAGGGCCTGGGAGGCATGTATTCTTGGTTTTAAACTGGCCTTAGCATCTACTTGTGTAGCCAGAAACCTTGAGTTATGGCTTTCACAGATGCAGACTCACCTGTCTGCCGGGACACCAAGGGATCAGATTATTAAATCTTTCCCACTTCTTTTCCGGGCGGTAGGTTTTCTGGCTGATTCCTCTGCTGAGTCGGTTAGGATGGCAGCTAGAACTTCGGCTTTGATCAATTCCGCCAGAAGAGGTCTCTGCCTTAAGACGTGGTCAGGAGACTCTTCTTCTAAGTTGCGCCTGTGTGGTCTTCCCCTAACAGGTGACCATCTCTTAGGCCCCGGATTACAAGAAGCTCTGGAGCGTACGGCTGACAGAAAGAAGTCGTTCCCAGAAAAAAAAAAATAATCGGACTCCCCGAAAGCTTTTCAAAGGCAGGGGGGCAGACAGCAAGGTACGCGAGAGAAGGAGTCCAGACCCAAGAAGCATTGGACAGGCCACAAAGGCAGAGGTGGGGGGGTCTTGTTTATTCCTCCTCAACAGCCCACCAAACTACAATGACTCCTACCGCAGAGTGGGAGGAAGATTAAGGGCCTTCCTCCCACAGTGAAAGGGGATCACTTCAAGCCGTTTTAATATTGGTTCTGGTAGAGACAGAATGGTTTAGGCGCTCAGAGGTCAAAGAGTTCATATAACAGATATTGGCTGAAACAATGGCAGATAAACGTGCTGGAGTACACAGATGGGGCAAAAAGGTAGCACAGGGGGGGATTAAGAGTCCATGTGCAAATTTCTGACAGTTCTTAGAGGCAATCTAAGGATGGTCCGCAGCTCAGGGTCAGCTCATTCAAACAGAGTGAAGTCAACTCTAAACAGATAATGAGGAGGGAAGAGCGCCACTTGAGTGCAAGATAATGATTTAGTGACATAAAATATGTAGTAACTTACATTAAAGTAAGGATAAAAGCGTCTGTCAGGTCCAAGCGGTTCCAAGATGGTAAAAGAAGTCCGCACAATCCAGGGGTGCCTCAGGTTCAGGGCGCCAGACCAGCTGGCCGTGTGTCCGGGCAATCGGAGAGATGCGGCCGTGGAGGGAACCGGAGGGCGTCTGACGTCAGCCATTTCCCTGCCGCTGACGTCAGACGCCCCTGGATTGTGCGGACTTCTTTTACCATCTTGGAACCGCTTGGACCTTGCAGACGTTATATCCTTACTTTAATGTAAGTTACTACATATTTTATGTCAATAAATCATTATCTTGCACTCAAGTAGTGCTCTTCCCTCCTCCATATTGGTTCTGGTGACCAGCGTGCACAGACTGGAATTTGATTCCCAGCCACTGGCCTGCCCAGAGATCGAGTAAAGGCAACTGCCTTGAGTCTCCAGATAGGAGACTTGGTAGATCAGAACATTCTGGTCCCAGGTTCTGAGGGCAGAGCAGGGCAGGGGTTTTTACCCCCATATCTTTGTGATAAAAATGCCCTAAGGGAAATACCGCCTGATATGGAACCCTCGTTATCTTAATCACTCGATTAAATACAAACACTTTCGCATTGAATTAATATTTTCCATAAGGAATCTGCTTTACCCAGGGGTGCTTTATGGTAACGATAGATTTAAAGGATGCCTACTTGCACATCCCTATTCATCCAGCTTACCAAAGGTTTTTAAGACTAGCAGTAAAATTGGGATTGGAGATCCAGCATTTTCAGTTCCAATTGCTGCCCTTTGAGTTGTCATCAGCCCCACACATCTTTACAAAGGTCCTGGGGGAAGCGTTGGCTCCAATAAGACAAAAATAAGTTATGATCATCCCCTACCTGGATGACTTCTTGGTAGTGGCAGTGTCATGTCAGAAGCTAGAGAGGGATCTCCAGACGGTTCAGGAGTTCCTCCAGTTACTAGGCTGGATAGTCAACAAAGAAAAGTCTTCTCTGAAGCCTTCCCAAAGAGTGAGATATCTCGGGTACAAGATTTCCTCACTGGATCAAAAGATTTTCCTTCCGTGGGAAATTTTTTTTAAAAACAACTTAAATTAAGGCATCCATGCAAACCAACCACTGGGTCTCGCTCAGAGATGTCTCAAGAGCCATAGGCCTTATGACCTCTTGCTTTCCGGCTGTACCTTGGGCGCGGTTATGCCAATGTCCTCTTCAGGTATTCCTTCTAAGGAACTGGAACAGGTCTCCAAGTTCTATAGACTTGAAGGTACGAATTCCCTCCAAAGTAAAGAGAACCCTGTGGTGGTGGAGGTCGCCACTTCACCTGACCAGAGAGCTGGAAAGGGTCATCCAAACATCTCCGAGAATAACGACGAATGCAAGCTCTTGTGTATGGGGAGCCCATCTACAAAATTAGATAGGGCAGGGAGGATGGTCCCCGGTGGAAGCAAGAGCATCATCAAATCAAAGGGAGCTTCTGCAGTGCAGAGGGCTTTAGAGGTTTTTCTTGCAGAGGTCAGCGGTCACCATCTGCAGATTCGATCTGACAACATTGCAACAGTAGCGTACCTCAAAATCAAGGAGGAAAAAGAAGTCGGACTTTGCAATTCACATCCCAAAAGATTCTATCTTGGTCAATATATTCTCCATTTCAGCACTTCATCTGAAAGGGACTCAAAATAGTTTTGCAGATGACCCCAGGTTTGCTAGGTTGCACCAGGTGTGTTGAGACAATTGGCCCCTTTAACCCAGAAAGTTTTGCGGAAATTACCAGCAGTTGGGGTTCCCCAAGAGGTGGACCTTTTTGCAGCCCAAACAAACACCAAAACAGAAAGATTATTTTCCCTGAATCCAGAGGATAAGTCTCTGGGAATCAACGCTTTTTCAAATCCCTGGTCATTCAGTCTCTGCTACGCCTTCCCTCCTATCAGACTAATCCAGGAAGTCATCCAAAAGTTTCTTCTGGAAAACACTAATTTGATCCTGATACTGCGTTTTTGGTCCAAAAGGCCATGGTTTTCATGCCTGCAGGCCCTAGCCTTGAAAGCCTCCAGCGACTCTCCCTATGAGACAGGACCTGTTGTCTCAGGGTCCGCTATCTCATCCTCAGGTGGCATCATTAAACTTAACAGCTTGGTATCTGAAGAGCAGATACTAAGCTCCCAGGGGTTCTTAGACAAGGTTGTCAAGACCCTAGTTAATTCCCAGGAGCTTGTGACAAGGGCTATATACTACAAAATTTGGAAGCAGTTTAACTCTTGGTTGTCTGAAAATCGAAGATTTTCTCCTGATGTTTCTTCTATTCTGGAATTCTTTCAAGAGGGTGCCGACAAGGGTCTATCACTTAGTACTTTAAAGGTTTAAGCTGCGACCATTAGTATTTTTCTCCAGTATCCCCTTTTGGAAAAGCCTGTCATAGCAAGGTTTTTCAAGGCAATTGCCAGGTCAAAACCAATGGTTGTCAGAACATGTCCTTCTTGGGACCTGTCCCTAGTCCTTCAAGCTTTAGTGACTGTTCCCTTCAAGTGCCTGAGGGATTTCTCAGTGAAATTGCTCACACTAAAAAATTACATTCTTGGTTGCAGTTACGTCAGCTAGCAGGGTCAGCAAATTGCATGCTCTGTCAATTAGGGAGACTTTCCTCATAATTTTGGACGATAGAGTGGTGTTAAAAACCGACCCCGGGCTTTTGCCAGAGGTAGCTACTTCCTTTCATAGATCACAGGATATTGTGCTACCAACCTTTTGTAATTTTCTTAAAAATGAGAAAGAGAGGGATTTTAGTTTTTTGCATGTCAGAAGGGTTTTTCTCGCATACCTAGAGGTTGCCAAAACCTTTAGGAAATCTGAGGCCTTATTTGTTCTTTTTTCTGGGACACACAATAATAATGGAGCCTCTAAGGCCACCATAGCCAGGTGGATAAAGCAGACAATTGCTGAAGCATATAGAGTTAGGAATGTTTCTCCGCCATTTGTCAATGCGCATTCAACAAGAGCCTTGTCCGCTTCCTGGGCTGAAAGGGCTAGATCTTCATCAGAACAAATATGTAACAAAAATAGAGAAATGGTCTGGTGCTATCAGTGATGCACCTCCGCCCCTAATAGTCATACAAATAAAACGAAAATTTGCCCTGGGACTTTAAATAAGGTGTACCACTGAATACAAAATAAATTAAACATGATTGATAAATATATTGAAAAGTAAATACAGTTATCATCATATTGTTTAACAACCACACTCGTATGTATACATCCCCACACAATTTTAAATTATGTTTTTGATGCTGGTGGTAACTCTTTTTTTCCCTTTTTTTTTTACTGTGGAGACATACTTCAGTATATTTTTTCTTACCACTTTTTCTGAGATAGATTCTCTTTTTTTTTTTTTTTTCTTCTTCCTTCATATTTTGTCACCTCGGTACTTTGCCACAACAAATTACTAGACACATCTTTCTCAACCTTTTTTACATATTTCTTTATAGCAATCACATGGGATGACATTTATGGATGGACACAAATTTTAGTTCACATATGCTGCCCTCACCGCCCTTCTGTTTCCCTTTGGGGTTTGCCATGGCCTTGCCCCCTACAGCTCCTGGGCCAGACATGCCCGACCACCACAGCTAAGAACGCTGTCATGGCAATAAAAACCTATCCGATTGTAAGTATGGGGTCCCTTTTAAATAGTGTTCCCTATGATTGAAAATAAATTTACTATTACTATGGTACATACTCTAAAATCAATGTTTTTACTTTATAGACATGTTCTAATGTGCGTCCACTCCTGAGGAAGTGAGCAGTTGGTTCCGAAACACGTTGAGTATATAGGATGCCTTTTTTTTTTAATCATGTATTTATATCTGAAACTTATATTGGCTTGGTATTATTGTATCTGTATTGGATGTTAAACAATATGATATTTATTGTATTTACTTTTCAATAAATTTATCAATCATGTTTAATTTATTTTGTATTCAGTGGTAAACCTCATTTAAAGTCCCAGGACGAATTTTCGTTTTTTTATTTTGAACAAATATGTAAGGCGGCCACCTGGTCTAATTTTTCGATCTTTGTTAAACATTATCGCCTGGACCTCCTCTCTTCCCAGGAGCAGGTGTTTGGTCGAAGGGTTCTCCAGGCAGTGGTCCCTCCCTAGACTGGTAAGTTCTGGCTCATCATCTCATGGGCTGTCCTGGAAGACGACTTGAGAAAAGCTGAGTTAAATTTACCATTAACTCCTTTTCTGAGAGTCTTCCAGGACAGCCGGATTCCCACCTGGTGATGTCTTGTATTATGTATTATGGATATGTTTTGTGGGGACGTCCTACAGTTCTCGAGAAATACTGAAAGGGGAGGACTAGAGGACCGCCTTTTATCTGGTGCTGTTAATGTATTTCCTGTCCTGGTGGGAGGAGCCCTAGGTCTCATGGGCTGTCCCTGAAGACTCTCAGAAAAGGAGTTACCAAGTCTAACCTAGCTTTTATGTGTATAATTATTATTCATAAAATAAAAATTGTGTTTGCTGCTAGTTTTATGCAGTAAAAAAAAACAAATCACTTTTTTTTTTTTAAATGGACTTAAAGTCCTCTACTTTCAACCAGGCAAGTAGAAAAGAACCAGGACTTTATGTAACAGAAGAGCGCTCTCTCTTTTGCCAAACAATTATGGCACACAAGTGAAGTGTTTCTTTGTGCGAGCTTGAGTGTTTTAGATGCTGAACTTCAGATAACCCAGTCGAGTCTTGAAGCACAAGCAGGTTGTAGTATTCTACAGTCCTATTTATACTGTGTCTTCTAAAGATTACTGATTACTGTCGCCACTCATCTCAATTTAGGCAGAAGGTCATGGTTCAGCACAGCATTTGAAGCTCTGCCAAGCTCTTTTTTTATTAGCTTGCAACATTCTATTTTAGTTGCAGAGTGAACAGGCGAGAAACCCAAAAATATATGAAGATCTAAGGATACAAAAATTGCTCTAGGAAATCTCACATTGCAAAAATTTTCAATAACATCACAAAAAATTATGTTTATATTGTCATATATAATGGAGAAAGTGCAGAGTTTAGGTGATACTGCATTAATGAATGGCTAACATAGTATACAGTACCTTGAAAAAGTATTCATACCCCTTGAAATTTTCCAGATTTTGTCATGTTACAACCAAAACCGTAACTGTGTTTTATTGCAATGTTATGTGATAAACCAACACAAAGTGGCACAGAATTGTGAAAGTAGAAGGAAAATACAAGGTTTTCAAAATGTTTTACAAATAAATATCTGAAAAGTGAGGCGTGCATTTGTATTTAGCCCCCCTGAGTCAATACTTTGTAGAACCACCTTTCACCGCAATTACAGCTGCAAGTCTTTTTGGGTATGTCTCTACCAGCTTTGTACATCTAGAGAGTAACATTTTTGCTTATTCTTCTTTGCAAAATAGCTCAAGCTCTGTCAGATTGGATGGAGAGCATCTGTAAATAGCAATTTTCAAGTTTTGCCACAGATTCTCAATTGGATCTAAGTCTGAACTTTGACTGGGCCATTCTAACACATGAATATGCTTTGATCTAAATCATTCCATTGTTGCTTTGGCTGTATGTTTAAATCGTTTTCTTGCTGGAAGGTCAACCTCCGCCCAAGTCTTTTGCAAATTCTAACAGGTTTTCTTCTAAGATTGCCCTGCATTTGGCTCCATCCATCTTCCCATCAACTCTGACCAGCTTCCCTGTCCCTGCTGAAGAAAAGCATCCCCACAACATGGTGCAGCCACCACCATGTTTTACAGTGGGGATTGGTGTGTTTAGGGTGATGTGCAGTGTTCGTTTTCCACCAAACATAGTGTTTTTCTTTTAGTTAAATTTTGGTCTCATCTGATCAGTGCACCATCTTCCCCATGTTTGCTGTGCCCCCCCATGCCTTCTCTCAAACTGCAAATGGGACTTCTTATGGCTTTCTTTCAACAAGGGTTTTCTTCTTGCCACTCTTCCATAAAGGCCAGATTTGTGGAGTGCATAACGAATAGCTGTCATGTGGACAGATTCTCCCTTCTGAGCTGTTGATCTCTGCAGCTCCTTCAGAGTTACCATGGGCCTCTTGGATGCTTCTCTAAATTAATGCTCTCCTTGCCCAGCCTGTTAATTTAGGTGGACAGCCATGTCTTGGTAGGTTTGCATTTGTGCCATACTCTTCCCATTTTTGGATGATGGATTGAACAGTGCTCCGTGAGATGTTCAAAGCTTGGCATATTTTTTTTATAACCTTACCCTGCTTTAAACTTCTCTACAACTTTATCCCTGACCCGTGGGGTGTGTTCCTTGGCCTTCGTGATGCTGTTTGTTCACTAAGGTTCTCTAACAAACCTGTGAGGGCTTCACAGAACAGCTGTATTTATACTGAAATTAAATTACACACAGGTGGACTCTATTTACTAATTAGGTGACTTCTAAAGGCAGTTGGTTCCACTAAATTCAGTTAGCAGAGTAAAGGGGGCTGAATACAAATGCATGCCACGTTTTTCAGATGTTTATTTGTAAAACCTTTTGAAACCCATTTATCATTTTCCTTCCACTTCACAATTATTTGCCACTTTGTGTTGGTCTATCACATAAAATCCCAATAAAATACATTTACCTTTTTATGTGTGACATGACAAAATGTGGAAAATTTCAAGGGGTATGAATACTTTTTCAAGGCTCTGTAATACTCTTCTACGACATTGACAAGTATAACTATACCTTCAAAGCAAAATGTATGTATTCTTAGGGCATAACATAAATGATTACGCAGTGCTACTTTTAGCTAAACTACCACTAACCCAGCCCCAGACTCATCTTAAACTCATTTGCACTAATATCACCTCTCTTCCCCAATCACTACCTTAGCCTTCTCTTCCTTAGTAGCAAAATTCCCATTAGCGCTGGTCATGCCAGCACATTGAGTTCTCACTGAATTGAATGGAATTGTATATTGAGATACAACTCTATTTAGGTCAACAAGGAATCATTTATCCAATGAAGACAAGCACAGCCAGCACTGAAAAAAGAGTGGGTAAATATGCAACTTCGGGGGGGAAGAGGAGAGTATTTTATGCCATAAACTGATTGAAATTCAAATTTCGTTTAGTGTGTGCACTCCCCGACGCAAGTGTTCGGCCGCAGGCCGGTGTTTGTGGGAGGAGCTAGCGGGCTTTATAGCACCGCCCCTCCCCTACATCGGCCTGCTGCTGGGCGCTCGAGTCAGGTGTTCTGTTGTGTCACCTGATCGCCGCCGGAACTTCCGCCTTTGAGGTCCGGACTTCCGGGTAGGATCGTGGACGCTGCAAGCCATCTCCGCCGCCGCCGCCGGATCCTCCACCGCTGCCTACCGTCTCCTCTGCTCCCAGCGCCTCCGCCGCTGCCAGCCGGCCTGCGCCTCTTCCACTGCACCTGCCGCCTCCAGCACCTCCACTACCGCCAGCTGCCCGCTGCATCTCCCCGCTGCTCAGCCGGGACCAGGTAAGCTCTGGGGTTGGGGGGGGGGGCGGCTGCCTACCTGCACACATTGCCTGCCTCTCAGTCAAGGCCACGGCATTCTCACCAGCACCACATTGCCTGCCTCCAGTTAGGCCTCGGCATCTCCTCCACAGGGGGGGGGGGGGGCTTCTGGGCTTCCAGGCTTCCAGGCTCCTGTCCTGCTCATAGGACACTGTGTGATCCAGGGGGGGAAAAGGAAAAAAAAAAAAACATGAGGGAGGGCATTTGTTCCTTGCCATGCTTCACCCTCGCTGGGCATGTTATGCTAAGGGGGGGGGGGGTTGGTCGGTCAGGCTCACCCGCCGGCCGTCCTCTCAATCAAGCAACCCCCCCCCCGTAGGGGCCTAGGCACCCCCAGGCACGGCCTGCGGGGGGGCTCTTGGATTTAGGTCTAGGGTAGGTGGAGGGGCACTACACGCTCATGCACGCTCACATACCTACCCCTTGGGTCATGAGGGAGGTTGATGGCAGGGTTGGGGGGGGGGTCTCACATTCCACTAGGTTACATGTTCCCGTGCTGGCTCCCATTACATGCTATCTACACTGGGGGGGGGGGGGGGGTCATGTGTCACTACATCTGGTTGACCGATTGCCTTATTCCTCCAGGTTCTCACCATGTCCTTCAACGCCGGCATCAGGTACTACTGCCGGGCTGCAGGTTTCTTCCTATGTGTTTTTCTCACAGCTCCGTATGCTGGTAGTCTTCTCTACGCACTCCAGCGTTGCCCATAGGCACTGCCAGGCCAGTCTCACATCTCATTGGGCCTCCACACACATCTTAGTCACCGTCGGTATGCTCATACCGTTAGCCTAGGTCGTCCGGGTTCGCTTCGGGCACTCACCACACCTTCGGTATGTACCAGCAGGTGCCACCTGGTTCCTGTTGTTCCATTGCCACCTTCACCACCTCCGTGCCACACCCATGTCATTGTCCTTCGTGGGCACTGCTTCGCTGTCTACACCTCACTGTGTTGTACTTCGTCATGTGTTGTCTCCCCTGTCAGCCCCCCCCTCCCCGTAGGGTGAGCGAACTGGCTGTTAGGGTTCAGGTGCTGGCCCTTACTCCCCCTTCATAGCCGGTCCCGCGAGGCCAACTTCCCAATCTCAACACGGAGATTCTTCGCCCCTCGGGCCAATCCATAGTTAGCGCCTCGCTTCACCCACCTCATGGGTTTATAGTTAGGGCCTCACCTGTCACGGCCACACGTTTGATTCTTTACTGTCACCGAGAGACCAACCTTCCCGCCACCACGCTAGTGGCTCATGCCCCACGTCCAAATCATAGGTAGAGTCTCTCACCTGCCGCTTGGCATCTAGCAGGGCCTCACCTGTCACGGGGTAGTTAAGTTTTTCGCCTCAAGGCACTAGCTAGCCAGCCAGTTTTTCTTGGGGCTCTTACGGTTGTTAATTGGACTTTGGTGTTCTATTTTTCTTTCGACAGCGTGCCTCTAGGAGCCATCTTGGATGAAGGATCATCCTCCCCCTCCACGCCGGCCAGACCCGGCACCCCAGTCAGATCTGGTACCCCCAGGGGTCATCGGAATCCGTCCCCGCTGGGCTCTTATGGATCCTGGACCATCCCGAAGATCTCGGCGGTCCTTCGCCAGAGGGGCATTCCGTTCCCAGCCACGGCTAGGAAGGCTGAACTGTTTAGGATCTTGACTGAGCACCCGGAAGATCCTGGACTGGGCACCAGCTCTCAGGGCTGTGGATCGGCCATGCAAGGAACTCTGGACTCCATCCTGTCTTCCCTGCAGTCAATCGGGGACAGACTGACGAAACTAGAGGACGCCAGTCCAGCTCACGGGGTTCCTCCTCCGCCCTTACCGGTGCAGGCTCCTGCCCCCGTTAGCGAACAGGGTAGGCCCCCAGTCCCCCTCTTACCCTCTGCTGCGGTATCTCCCATCATCACCCCGGCACACATGGTCCCCCCAGCCCTCCGTAAGGATATCCTGGAGGGAAAGGATGTTAACCTGGTAGCTCTCCTTATTGCCTCCCAAGATGTGGTAGAGAATAAGGTCTACAACTATGGGGATTTGTCCGTAGTGATGAAGGCCAGAGACCCCAGGCTAAATAAGAAGCTGACCATCCCTGAATTTGTCCTGGCTTTCGGGATTTACAGGGATGTGTTATGCTCTGTCTACCCACATCGTCGGGAGGAACTGGATCTTTATCTCCACAAGGTTGTGGATTTGGGCCATAAGTATGGGGGCTTTACCTTTTACGACTTTCACAAGTCAGTTTCGGCCAAAGCAGCGGCTACCTTGGCACAATTCAATGTGCGGTTTGATTGGAGCCTTTTGGACACCGAACTTTTCTGCAGGCACTTTGCAGGTTTGGTGCCTCCCTCTTGCGCCACATGCTCATCCACCTCGCACTCTGCCAACCTTTGCCCCATGGAGACTGAGCCCTCCACGTCCGGGGTCCTGGGGGGGCTGGCAGATCAGAGCAGCGTGGCTTAAGAGACAAACTGGGTCGCCCGATCATTTACTTAGGCAAAGCCCAGGTCTGTAATAATTTCAACGGTGGGGCGTGTAGTTTCAGTGCCTGCAGGCTGCTCCACGTTTGTTCTATCTGCTTCAGGGCTCACACCAAGTCCATGTGTCCATCAAGGCTCAATCCTAAACAATGACTGACCGAGGTCAAGATCGAGGTACTGGCTTTTTTCCTTCAGTCTCACCCATCTCCGCACCTGGTCGAGTATTTGGTGCAGGGGTTGACAGGGGGGTTCCACACGGGGTTGGTGTCTCTTCCCCCAGGGTCACTTGAATGCCCCAATCTACTATCTGCTAGGGAGGACCCGCTGTCAGTGGACCTTCTGATCAGGAAGGAAGTTCAGGCAGGGTTCATGCTAGGCCCCTTTCCCGCCCCCCCCTTCACCTCCTGGCGTACTAACCCCGTTGGCATCTCCACAAGCAAATACTCTAATAAAAAACGGTTAATCATTGACATGTCGGCTCCTCATTCCTCCAATAACCCTAGCCTGAATTCTCTTATCCCTTCTGCTGAGTTCTCTCTCCGCTATACCACCGTGGACAACGCCATCCAAGCCATTTTGGGGGCAGGCAGGGCTGCATGGCTCAGCAAGACAGATATAGCCAACGCCTTCAAGCTGTTGCCCATTCACCCCTCTTTATGGCATGTTCACGGTGTTAAGTGGAGGGAGGAATATTATTTCGCCATCAGGCTCACATTCGGATCCAAAAGCAGTCCCAGGATTTTTGACACCTTTGCCGAGACGCTCTGCTGGCTTCTTCTGAATATCACCAGGTGCCCTACAGTTTTGCACTACCTGGACGACTTCTTGTTGATCGAACAGGGCAACTGCACGCCTGTCAGCTTGAGGAGCACTGTGGCCTTGTTTTCAACCTTAGGGGTCCCTCTGTCTCCAGGCAAGACGATTGGACCTGTCACCAGGTTAGATTTCTTGGGGATCACCCTGGATTCCAGCTCTATGCAGTCCAGCCTCCCTGGGGATAAGCTGAGGCGCATTCGGGAGGTGGTAGGCAGGTTCCTGGAAGTAGGGTCTTTTACGAGGGAAGATCTGCAGTCGTTGATTGGGTCATTGAATTTTGCCATGCGCATCATTCCCCAAGGCAGGTCATTCATCTCCCGTTTACTGTGTCTATTGCCAGGCCTTCCGGAGGGTGTTGTCACCCACTTGGATCCCCCAGCCAGGGCGGACCTGGCCATGTGGGTGGAGTTCCTGGAAAGGTGGAACGGCATTTCCATGTTTATCCCGCCTATCTCACCCCAGTCCCCTGGGTTTTGGACGGATGCAGCTGCTCACACGGGGTTCGCTGCCATCTTTGGGGATTCGTGGTTCAGGGATCATTGGCCGGCAGAGTCACTTGCCTTACCCGCTTTCCGGGAGACCTCGGCGTTGTTCGAGATATACCCTATAGTGGCAGCTGCTTTCACTTGGGGTAGGTGCTGGTCAGGGATGGCAGTTAAGTGTTTTAGCGACAATAAGGCAGCCTGTGACATCATTAACAAGGGCCGGTCTGCATCCCTGACCATCATGAGGTTGGTTCGCAGGCTGACTTTGTTAGCAGCCACCCACCAGTTTTTCCTCTATTGTGAACATATCCCGGGCCACTCCAACGCAGCTGCTGACGCCCTTTCCCGGTCTAAATTACAGGTGTTCTTCAACCTTCACCCAACGGCCGACAGATGCCCCACTCGGACCCCGAAGTTCGAAGATTTAATCCTGGACTAGCCCGGATTGTGGAGCATGGTCGGGAATTGGCCCGGATGGCGCTGTCATCTAATACCAGGAAGGCTTATGATCGAGCCATGTCCATCTTCCGGAGGTTTTCAGCGGAATTTGGGATGCACGACCACTCAGTCCAGACGATGGTCGCCTTTGCAGCTTTTTGCCACCTCCAGCTGAAACTTTCTGCCAGCACCATCAAGCTGTACTTGTCGGGGGTTCAACATCACGTCCTGACGTACCAACCGAATTCGTCTCCCTTTCTCAGGGCATATCCAGTAAAAAACCTTTTGAAGGGCATTGGCAAGGTGGATCACCATACCCCGGTCAGGCGGTTGCCGATTGACGGGGAGAAATTCCGGGCTCTTTCTGATTTGCTGGACTCGGCCCCTTTTGAGCCCTTCACAAACTTAGTTGTAAAGACCGCCATGTACCTGGCCTTTTACGGCTTTCTCAGGCCCGGGGAGTTCACGGTGGCTTCCCAGTCTGAGGATCGCACCTGCCTCCTCAAACGGGACTTGGTCAAACGGGGTGATCACTACATCTTGACACTTCGGTGTTCTAAGACCAAACAGGTAGGACACCCTTTGTCCATCCCTTTGTATCCATCGGGGAATGACTGGTGCCCTGTCAAGGTCCTGGACAATTACGCAGCTCGGACCCCGAGCTCGCCCAGCTACTCACCACTTTTTACGTTGCTGGGCATTCCCCTCACCACGTCTAAGTTCATATTCTACATCCGCACCTTATGTATCAGGCTGGGTTGGGACCCTGCAGCGCATTCTGGCCACTCCTTTAGGATTGGAGCTGCGTCAGCTGCCTCCGGCAATAACACGCCAGGTCATATCATCAAAAGACTTGGTCGATGGGAATCTGATGCCTTTCAGATATATATTCCTCACCCCGAGAAGGAGTTGAGGTTAGCTTTTAGTAGGCTTGCAACATGAATTTGGGTTGTCAATAAAGTGTGTCATTTGCTTCCTTTTTGCCCTCTTTATTTACAGGCCTACCCCCTTACGTCGGTTCTGGCACACCACACCGACTTTTCATATCAAGGGTATCCATCTTTTATTTACCGACCACAAGTGTTCGGCCGCAGGCCGGTGTTTGTGGGAGGAGCTAGCGGGCTTTATAGCACCGCCCCTCCCCTACATCGGCCTGCTGCTGGGCGCTCGAGTCACCCCACCCACCTTCACCCTTTTTTCCTGACCTCTAATCTTCGGGGGGCCCTCTTTATTTACAGGCCTACCCCCTTACGTCGGTTCTGGCACACCACACCGACTTTTCATATCAAGGGTATCCATCTTTTATTTACCGACCACAACAGAAGTCAATCGTTTAGATAACTTATGTTGAAAGAACATGTTGTAAATTTTTTATCCATGAGAGGGTGCAGCCAATCACCTGCACCAACTTGTCACTGTACTCCAACAGCAGCATATGCAGCTATCAGAATACAATGTCCTGGTAGGGGGAATTCCCCCCATTCACCTCTCTAGCTAGCGTTTGACCAGGATTAAAGAAAATGTAAACTCAACATTCATATTCCTGATTTGTGCCTGCTATGCCATGTATTTGTATATACAAGTATCCTGTTCTCTTTGTATTGATTCCTTTGTGTAAAATACCTGGCGATCCTGCCAGTACTTCTGCTTTCCTAATAAAAAAAAAAACTGATCACATTAGGTATAAAAGCACAGGGTGGTCAGTTTTCTAGCTGTGCTATGAGCTAATCCAATGATCAGGCTTCTGCTGACATACCCCCTTGTACAGCCATTCATTTGATAGGTCAGTGTGCTGCTGTTTCTCCTCCCTCAGCCACACATCCAGTTGTGAGCTATAAATCTATTCAGTGCCTTGCGAAAGTATTCGGCCCCCTTGAACATTGGAACCTGAATCCAATCGAGAATCTGTGGAAAGAACTGGAAACTGCTGTTCACAAACGCTCTCCATCCAACCTCACCGTGCTCGAGCTGTTTTGCAAGGAGGAATGGGCAAAAATTTCAGTCTCTCGATGTGCAAAATTGATAGAGACATACCTCAAGCGACTTACAGCTGTAATCGCAGCAAAAGGTGGCGCTACAAAGTATTAACTTAAGGGGGCTGAATAATTTTGCACGCCCAATTTTTCAGTTTTTTATTTGTTTGAAATATCCAATAAATTTTGTTCCACTTCATGATTGTGTCCCACTTGTTGTTGATTCTTCACAAAAAATTACAGTTTTATATCTTTATGTTTGAAGCCTGAAATGTGGCAAAAGGTCACAAAGTTCAAGGGGGCCGGATACTTTCGCAAGGCACTGTGTGTATATATATATATATATATATATATATATATACACACATGTACACACACACATACAGTATCTCACAAAAGTGAGTACAACCCTCATATTTTTGTAAATATTTTATTATATTTTTTCATGCAACAACACTGAAGAAATGACACTTTGCTACAATGTAAAATAGTGAGTATAAAGCTTGTATACCAGTGTAAATTTGCTGTCCCCTCAAAATAACTCAACACACAGCCATTAATGTCTAAACCGCAGGCAACAATAGTAAGTACAGCCCTAAGTGAAAAATGTCCAAAGTGGGCCCAATTAGCCATTTTCCCTCCCTGGTGTCATGTGACTCTTTAAAGTTACAAGGTCTCAGGTTTGAATGGGAAGCAGGTGTGTTAAATATGGTGTTATCGCTCTCACTTTCTCATACTGGTCACTGGAAGGTCAACATGGCACCTCATAGCAAAGAACTCTCTGAGGATCTGAAAAAAGAATTGTTGCTCTACATAAAGATGGCCTAGGCTATAAGAAGATGGCCAAGACCTTGAAACTGAGCAGCAGCATGGTGGCTAAGACCATACAGCGGTTTAACAGGACAGGTTCCACTCAGAACAGGCCTCGCCATGGTCAACCAAGGAAGTTGAGTGCACGTGCTCAGCGTCGTATCCAGAGGTTGTCTTTGGGAAATAGACGTATGAGTGCTGCCAGCATTCATGCAGAGGTTGAAGGGGTGGGGGGGTCAGTGCTCAGACCATACGCCGCACACTGCATCAAATTGGTCTGCATGGGTGTCATCCCAGAAGGAAGCCTCTTCTAAAGATGATGCACAAGAAAGCCAGAAAACAGTTTGCTGAAGACAAGCAGACTAAGGACATGAATTACTGGAACCATGTCCTGTGGTCTGATGAGACCAAGATAAACTTATTTGGTTCAGATTGTGTCAAACGTGTGGCAGCAACCAGGCAACCAGGCGAGGAGTACAAAGACATGTATGTCTTGCCTACAGTGAATCATGGTGGTAAGAGTGTCGTGGTCTGGGGCTCCATGAGTGCTTCTGGCACTGGGGAGCTACAGTTCATTGAGGGAACCATGAATGCCAACATGTACTGTGACATACTGAAGCAGAGCATGCTCCCCTTCCTTTCTGAGACTGAGCCGCAGGGCAGTATTCCAACATAATAGCGACTCCAAACACACCTCCAAGATGACCACTGCCTTGCTAACGAGGCTGAGGGTAAAGGTGATGGACGAACCAAGCATGTCTCCAGACCTAAACCCTATTAAGCATCTGTGGGGCATCCTTAAACAGAATCCACCAGCTCCGTGATGTCGTCATGGGGGAGTGGAAGAGGACTCCAGTGGCAACCTGTGAAGCTCTGGTGAACTCCGTGCCCAAGAGGGTTAAGGCAGTGCTGTAAAATAATGGTGGCGACACAAAATATTGACACTTTGGGCCCAACTTGGACATGTTCACTTAGGGGTGTACTCACTTTTGTTGCCAGCGGTTTAGATGTTAATGGCTGTCTGTTGAGTTATTTTGCGAGGACACCAAATTTACACTGTTATAAAAGCTGTACACTCACTACTTTACATTGTAGCAAAGTGTAATTTTTTCAGTTCAGTGTTTTTGTAAATATTTTATTATATCTTTTCATGTGACAACACTGAAGAAATTACACTTTGCTACAACGTAAAGTAGTAAGTGTACAGCTTGTATAACAGTGTAGATTTGCTGTCCCCTCAAAATAACTCAACACACAGCCATTAATGTCTAAACCGCTGAGTACACCCCTAAGCTAAAATGGCCAAATTGGGCCCAAAGTGTCAATATTTTGTGTGGCCACCATTATTTTCCAAAACTGCCTTAACTCTCTTGGGGGAGTTCACCAGAGCGTCACAGGTTGCCACTGGAGTCCTCTTCCACTCCTCCATAAAAACATCACAGAGTTGGTGGTGGCTGTTAGAGACCTCGCGCTCCTCCACTTTCCATTTGAGGATGCCCCACAAATGCTCAATAGGGTTAAGGTCTGGAGACATGCTTGGCCAGTCCATCACCTTTTCCCTTGGTCATTTTGGAGGTGTGTTTGGGGTAGTTATCCTGTTGAAATACTGCCCTGTGGCCCAGACTCCAAAGGGAGGGATTATGCTCTGCTTCAGTATGTCACAGTACATGTTGGCATTCATGGTTCCCTCAATAAACTGTAGCTCCCCAGTGCAGGCAGCACTCATGCAGCCCCTGACCATGCTTGACTGTAGACCACTCACACCACCATGCTTGACTGTAGGCAAGACACACTTGTTTTTGTACTTCTCACTTGGTTGCCACCACACACGCTTGACACCATCTGAACCAAATAAGTTTATCTTGGTCTCATCAGACCACAGAACATGGTTCCAGTAATCCATGTCCTTAGTCTGCTTGTCTTCAGCAAACTGTTTGTGGGCTTTCTTGTGCATCATCTTTCATAGAGGCTTCCTTCTGGGACAACAGCTAGGCAGATCAATCTGATGCCATGTGCGGCCTATGGTCTGAGCACTGACAGGCTGATCCCCCACCCCTTCAACCTCTGCAGCAATGCTGGCTGCATTCATACGTCTATTTCCCAAAGACAATGTCTGGATATGACTCTGGGCACGTGCACTCTACTTCTTTGGTCGACCATGGCGAGGCCTGTTCTGAATGGAACCTGTCCTGTTAAACCACTGTATGGTCTTGGCCACCATGCTGCAGCTCAGTTTAGGGTCTTGGCAATCTTCTTATAGCCTAGGCCATCTTTATGTAGAACAACAATTCTTTTTTTTTTTCAGATCCTCAGAGAGTTCTTTGCTGTGAGGTGCCATGTTGAACTTCCAGTGACCAGTATGAGAGAGTGAGAGCGATAACACCAAATTTAACACACCTGCTCCCCATTCACACCTGTGACCTTGTAACACTAACAAGTCATATGACATTGGGGAGGAAAAATGGCTAACTGGGCCCAATTTGGACATTTTCATTTAGGGGTGTATTCACTTTTGTTGCCAGCCGTTTAGACATTAGAGATAGAGTTTATTTTGAGGGGACAGCAGATTTACACTGTTATATAAGCTGTACACTCACTACTTTATATTATAGCAAAGTGTATTTTCTTCAGAGTAGTCACATGAAAAAATATAAAATATTTACAAAAATGTGAGGGGTGAACTCAATTTTGTGGGATAAAGTGTATGTGTGTGTGTGTATGTATATATATATATAAAACAAATATTTTACCTTTCATTTCTATTGAATGAGTTGTTTTACCAGGTGAGGGTTGACATATACTTTTATACTGTATAATAGGGGAAAGGGTAAGGTGAATTAGTGATAGTTCAGTCAGTGGTACAACTGTGCTTTAAAGCAGTAGTAAACCACAAAAAGAAAAAAATAAACTTCTCCCTTCAAGTTAAGGACACAATGTGCTAGTATGCATCATGACTAGCACATTTTGAAAGAGTTACCTTACAATGAAGCCCTCCAGCAGAGCGCTGTCACTGCTGACAGAGCTTCTATCACCACCTGGTCTTCCTTCTGGGTTCGTGTGCTCCGACCATTTGAATGGCCAAGCCGTGATGATGCTGCACATTTAGGAGATATCTACTGTACCTACAGGTAATCCTTATTATAGATAATAATATATTATAATTTAAAAAAAAAACAGACTTTACTACTCTTTTAAGACACCTGTACCAAGAAAAAAATATGGAGGCTGCCATTGCTTTCCTCCTTCTAAAAAGTGATAATTGCCTGCTTGTGTCTGACTTCAGTCATTTCTATGTTTTCTACCCAGAGCATAGAGATTAGAAAGGTAAAGTGAACGCGGAGCTCCTATTTGCATACTCGTTTCATATCAACGACTCAGAAATGATTGAAGCCTCTGGATCAACGCTATATCTACTATTTTAGAGAGGTTGGTAATAGCAGCCTCCATACTCCACTAAATGTTTCATTATATATACAGTAGTTGGAGTAGACCTTGTTGCTATTAAAGGCAGATACATTACAAAAAAAAAAATAAGTACTATTTTAAAAGAAAGGTGATAGGGGCTGGTGATGCATAATATTACATCAAGCCCAATGTGTTGATGCAGCACTGTGTGTTACCTTTAAATCCCAGTCATTTCCTTGCTTCAGTAAAAACTATTACTGTATGTATGTATGTAAGTATGTATATATGTATGTATATATGTTGTATCTTTTCCTACTGAAGTCAGTAGACCTGAAACTTAAAGCTGACAAGTTGAGGCAACCAATGCAATTAAGAGAGTAGATCACTGTGGGGACTTCACTGTGGAAGATTGCAAAAGCACAAAGCATGTATAAAATTACACACTGGCTGGATCATTAGCTTCCAATGTAAAAGAAAAAAAAAAGTCTTTGCAGGTTTCCCTACATTTTGTGTTTACTACTCAACCCCTTTCCCTGAAAAATGATTGCTCCATGCTTCAACTAGAATGACAGAGTATCTACAATTATCGCAGAGGAAACCATTCAGTTTATCTCTTAGAGGTATAAGACTTCATACTGACACCAATGCTGACTGAAACATGTAAGCAGTGGCAAAAGGAAGAATATATCACATTTATAATAATAATAATAATTATAGAAATACGCACACTTGCATGTGTTATCTCTAGAACTGGAATGGGAGTGCAGCATTAATGCACAGTTTTTTCAATAGCATTAGCAAAGCTAGCTAGTAACTGATAGCGGCATCATGCATCCACATTTAGTCAGCCAATCCTGGTTAATAGTGGCTTTAAAGAGGAACTCCAGGCAAGCAGTAACATTTCCTGTTTTACCCGACAAAGAGTATGTAATTCTGGCCTGCCAATTTTGCTGTTCCCAAACCCATGCCACACGACATAGCAAGGCTTGTGACACTATACTTCCTGGTTTAGCTTTGCAGCTTTTTATTTAAAGTCTCCACATTCATCCTGCCCACAGGGCAATGAATTAGCATTATTATTTCTGTCCAATGAATAGGGAGCTGACTAAGGAAGCTGGAAATTTGAATCAGGAAATAACAGCATTCCCTTTTCTGGCTATATACTGTAGTATGGCTCAGGTGTGTGAACCACTACATTGGCCAAGCAGAATTAGTAATCCTTTGACAGAGGAGTCAAAACAAAAGAGTTCACATATATGGATTTAATTTGTGGATTTATTTGTTTGGTAGGAGATTATATACTCTAGTAAAATAATATGATTTTACAAGACCCCGTGAAATGTTTGTGTAGCACCCTCCTAGGTAGGTGCTAGAAGAGAGAGTATAGTTTTTGGGTCTTTTTGCTTAGCAAAGAGCCAGGTAAATTTATATTGCTCTCTGCCTACCAGAGAGCAGGATCTGCTAGTGAGGTCTGCTCATGGTGCTCGGGTGCATCTCAGTTTGTCTGAAGTGTTTCACACTAGTCCGATAGGGAGGCATATTGGACCATGGGAGGAAACCTGACAAATGAGTGCACAGGACAGCCCTGGTGATTGGAAGAGGAAAGTGCCTCGGTGCATGCTGGGATACTGTATAAATACTGAGGGCACATGTGCCTCCTCTGTAGAAGCTGCCATGCGGCCTCATGTGGTGGGCCTGAGAGTCAGAAAGGAGCTGAACCCAGATGTCCTGCAGAGCTGACTAGGAGGGAAATACTGGATAGGATTTGATTCTGGCTACAGTAAGCACAGATCTGTGTCATGAGGCCTGTCCTGAGAGGGCCACCCCTTATGCTAGATGGGTCACTGGACAGGTGTCAGTCAAGGGGATGCTAGAGATTGTCCTGAAGATAATGTAGTTGCATCAAGTATGCTGCTAGAGAGAGCAAGAGGACTTAATTCTTCCATACAAGTGGCAGTATGGTTAAAGCAGTGTGTCTACTTCCACAAATAACCCAGTGAGGCCAAGTGAGAGTTGTCCTTATCTACTGTGAATAGTTTAAGTTGGAGTATCCCACTATTCCCTTCTCCCATCCAAGTTCCACAGTAAATACCAAAAACCAAATTCCCTGGACTGTTAATTGAGTAACGAGCAACTCGGAGTAAGGATAAATGAGTGAACTTTCCCCCAGTGACTGTCTGCAGGTAATCAGAGGAGACCGAGGAAGTCATCACATAGCAAGCCCTACGGGGACAGTGCTACATTTGTATTATTTGTTTTCCTATTTCAGAATTTCACTGCTTTATCTTTTCTAATTTGTTATGTGACCATCTAGAGAAGGAATCCTCAAACTTTTTAAACAAAGGGTCATTTCACTGTTGGTGGAGAGGACTGTGGCATAGGAGTAAAAACCTGCTCTGGCATTTGGTCAACGGGGAATTAAAAATTCCCCTGTGTTTGTGGTCAGTGGGAGTACAAAATGCTTGAGGTTCAGTAGAGGTAATAAATTCTCCATCTCTGGTGTCAGTGGGAGAAAAAAATGCCCCATCATTGGTGGCAGTGGGAACAAAAATATACCATTGTAGTTGTTCACACCAGACAGTGCCTAAGACTTCTTGGCACAAGAGTGCCACTGCTACTCTTCTACACTCCAAAGCCCTACATATGGGATCTTCTCATTGCAGGGTCTAGAGAGTCTACTGCTCTAGACTCCATACTGAGACCCAAGATGTAGAGCAATTTGGTCACTGTTGGGGTCAGAGATTAACTATATTGGGTTCTGGTCCTATATTATACAGTATATAGGATTCTGAAAACATAGGATTCTGAAACAACAGCATTATGATGTCATACTTGGACTACAATGACAGCCATGCCAGGGGCGAAGGGTCTTGGTGACAATGGTTGTCACACAGCCCAGAAGGTGGCTGGCCCATATTCCCTCTGAAGGTCAGATGCATAAATTAGCTAGCTGTAGCAAGCTCTTAAGGCAGGAGAAGGAAATTAAGCTCCTTAACAACATCTATCATGAAAGCAATGGAAAAAAGGTGACCGCAGAGTTTGGCTGTGGGTGGGGAAATCATAAAAAATATTCTAGAAGGAGATCTTATGGAGATAAAAAAGGTTTGTGTCACAGAGAGGTGTCTAGGTTCCCCTTTACTACGCCAAAGATCTTCTCCATAAATGTATAAAAACTGTACAGAAAGAAGTTTCGACTTTCTCTAATTAGTGTGTAAAAGGCTGAACTGACTCTTACATTGCTCAAAAAGAGTAGTTAATGAGTACTAAATTATTGATTAGCTAAACACTGTTACAGGTCACGCTGCTCTTTTTCTCTGTTTACATTAAAATGGCTTAAACTGTTTCACCGATACATTTTTTTTAAGAATCAAGCTTCTGAATGACGTCCCATAAAGCTGACACAGAAATAAATTGCACTGAAGCATTAAAGAAGACCTCTGTATTAGCATCTCTAGAAGGGGGTAAGTTATGTGCAATATACTTACCTCCATTGTCCTGATCTAGAAAGCTTCATGTATAATGTTCAACAGCTGGCAACCCACTTTTGGGTGTATGAGTATATACTTGGAAGCAAAGCCCTTTAAGACTGGAGGTCCCAGCGGGTGGCAGCTTACTGGGGCTGGTTGTTGGGTTTCCATGGTTGAGGTGGGAGAAAGTGGAGCTCCATGTGGGGATGAGGTGACCCATGCGCAGAGCCCAATATGGGGTTAGCTTCCTGTCTAGCAGGAGGTGCAATGGAGGGCAGAAGGAGGAAGTACAGGGTTGCTGGGAGGGGACAGGTCATGGATGTTTAGCAGGGCCATCATCTGATTAGCACTGACATGTCAGCGCTGAGAGTTATGAAGTGGGCACTAGGTTTTAAGGGACAGGGACTGAGGCCAATCATTGAGTTATTGTTTGAAGAAGATGCTAGGTAGAATTTGAGATGGGAGAAGATGGAAGAGGTTGCAGTTTGGTGGGGCTCCCCATCTGCAATCGTCTTTCACACAGGCAATAATGACCTGGGTTGTAGAAAGTATTTGGACCTGTTATTTGATATAAAGGTGGACATTACAGGGCTTTGGTGCTGTGGCTAGGCGTCAAGATATTCTGATCCAGAATTGTTACCAGATCATGGGGAGAAGCAGCATCACATGCAGCTATTGAGAGGGCTAGGAAGAAAACGGCACTATAGGTAATTTCATGAGAAGCATGGATGGAGTCATAATAGATCATGGACTTATTGTGTGGGAATGTCAAGGTCTCTACATACAGGATGGTGTGCACCTTTCCAATGTGGCCCTGGATATTTTTAACCACTTTAGCACTGCTCACTGTGCCTCTACTGCGGCACAGTGGCTCGTTATCGTCTGGCGACGTAGACCTACATCACCAGACATTCCCCTCTCTCGCCGGGGGCTTGCTCCCGCTGTATTCAGTCACAGCGGGAGTCGGGCCAGGGGAGGAGCGGCGGTGATTACTGCTGCTCTTCCCCAATCGTCGGGGAACGAGTGTGGAGATCCGCCGGCTTGTGTAAACAAAGCGGGCGGATCCCCTAAGTGACAGGCAGGGACCGATTGCAGGATTCAGCATAGCTGAACCTGCGATCTGTGCCTGTGTCACTCAGTCCCCTCCCCCCCCACACACGTCAGTAAGCACCAGGCATACATTAATCCCTTGATCACCAATAAAAGTTAACCCCTTCCCTGCCAGTGTCATTTTTACAGTAACAGTGCATATTTATAGCATTGATTACTGTAGTAAGTTCACTGGTACCCCCAAAAGTGTCACAAATGTCAGTCAAGGGTCCGATCTGTCCGCCGCAATGTCGCAGTCCCGCAAAAAAAAAAAAAAACGCAGATCGCCGCCATTACTAGTTAAAAAAAAAAACAATAAAAATTACATAAATTTTCCGTAGTTAGTAGCTGCGATAATTTTTGCGCAAACCAATCAAAATACGCTTATTGCGATTTTTTTTACCAAAAATATGTAGCAGACAAACAAATTGGCCTAAAATGTTAAAAAATTTGGATTGTTACATTTTTTTGGGGGGGAATTTCATATAAAAAATGTGAAAAATTATTTTTTCAAAATTGTCGCTCTTTTTTTGGTTATAGCGCAAAAAGTAAAAATCGCATCAATTTAATTTGGGTACAGCGTTGCACGACTGCGCAATTGTCCGTTAAAGTAACGCAGTGCCGAATCACAAAATATGGCCTGGTCAGGAATGGGGTAAAATACACTCATTGAGAATTTTTTTGTCAAAAGACATGTAGCTATATTCATTTTGGCCTAAATATATGACAAAAATGTAATATATTGGATATTTTTTAACTGTCAAAGTAGAAAAATATTGTTATTTTTTCAAAATTGTTGCTATGTTTTATTAATATCGCAAAAAAATAAAAATGGCAGAGATGATCAAATACCACCAAAAGAAAGCTCTGTTTGTGGGAAAAAAAGGACGTAAATTTCGTTTGGGTACGGCGTTGCATGACCGCACAATTAAAGTTAAAGTCGCACAGTGCCGAATCGCAAAAAGTGGCCTGGACTTAAGCAGGAAAATCCTCCGGTGGTAAAGTGGTTAATATTGAAATACAGAAGGAGCTTGAGAGATGGCCGACATATTGTGAAAGAGTTGAGTAAACAAAGTTGGGGTCAGTTAGGGTTAAATGGGTGTCCCAAACCCTACTTTATTTGCAGTAGCGAATTGGGGCACCTTGCAAGGTGGATTTGGCGCCATCTCAAGACTGAAAGTGAGAAGGAGCTTGAACAACTATGTGTGGGAGTTCTATTATTGATTGCAGAAAATGGGGAGAGTAGGTAGAGGCATGGCACGGGCATTAATCTCACAAGCAGTTGCATTACTTACTGTCTTATTGAAATAAACTGATGTTTATTACAGTATGCCTTTTTGTATACATTAGTTAAACAAAAATGTATTTCTTTTACTGTATCTACAATTACTGTTTTTCTGCCTTCTGGTTTCATGAGGAACTGGTGATTTATCCCTGGCTTCACAGCTGCATCCTGAGAAGGCTACATCATGGGTGCCCTCCCTCCCCCACAAAGTAAAGGAAAACAGATTCATCTGTCTTTAGTTCGAATGGCCTCTGTGAGAAGAATGGCGAGGAAAAGAAAGATAAGGCATACAAAGAATAAAAAACTAGCAGTTCTACATAAATATCTGTTTATAGATTGCTGTTAATAAACTTTTCTAAAGGTAACGTTATTGTAATATTTAAATGAAGGGTGAAGTTCTTCTTTAAGTTTTAGTCACCTTAGCTAGAAGTAATTTTGATTAGTGCTCTATATTAAGAAATGAAGCCAGAGCTGGATTTACCATTAGGTGCAGTCGACCTGTGATTGGACACAGAGGGAGCCAATCAGCGGGTCGTGTCTGCCGGGACCCGCCGATCTTTCCCGAGAGAGGCAAAGGTCTGCCTATGTAAACAAGACAGATCGCCTTTCTCTCAGGGGAGAAACTATCCCCCACACAGTTAGCAAGCACCCCCTAGGGATATATTTAACCCATTGAAGGCCCCTGATCAACGGATATTTAACCCTTTCCCTGCCAGGGTCATTAGTACACTCAGGGGAGAGACCATCCCCCACACAGTTAGCAAGTACCCCCTAGGGATATATTTAACCCTTTGAAGGCCCCTGATCAACAGATATTTAACCCTTTCCCTGCCAGTGTCATTAGTACAGTAACAGTGCATATTTTTAGCACTGATCACTGTAATAATATCACTGGTCTCCAAAAAAGTGTCAAAAGTGTCAGTTAGGTGTCAGATTTATAAAAAGCAAAGGTGCTGCGCTATTCTTCAATAATAAATGGATTAAAAAATAGTTGACAAGGTGCTAAATAATCCAGTGATCAATATGTGATAGATAGATGTTGGAATGACAAACGTGAATAAAACCAAGATAATGCCTTGATCTCCAAAGGAAAAAAATAATAATATTAGACTAGAGTAAATATTTTACTTAGGCAAAGTGAAAATAAAAAAAAATATCCTTAGCAGTGTGAGACAAGATGCTTAATAAATGTATGGATTTGTTTTAAAATAAAACAAAGGAAGCTGCTCAGATGGAGAATAAGCAACAATGTTTAAAATAACTTCACATTTCGGCTAATAGTGAATAATGTGAGCAAATATAGTCTCTATCCAATAAATAGCCTCACAAGGCAGGGAATAGAAGAAAACATAGACAACAGATGACTGATCAATAGGAAAGGACGATCCGTGGTGAGTCTAGCTGCACTACATTCTTACCTTACAGCTGTAAGGTAACAGCATAGAAATCCCAGCAGAATGGCAGGTCTGTGGCGTCTGAATACTTTTGATATTCCTACGGAGTTCCCAGGGGTCCCAATAGTGGCTGGTAAGCGCCGGGTTTCCTCTTCAATCCTGGCGTGGATGGATAATCCTAAGGGATGTCTCGCAGGGAGATGTACAAGGAGAGAGGAAGGCTCCAATTGTGTAGTATTAAAACGGACAATGACAGGTACACTCACGTTTAAAAAAATATCGATTGGGGTGCAGTACACAAGCGGCCGACTTGACCTCCGGCAACACTTCCGGTTCTATCAGCTGCCCGACGCGTGTCGTCACCGTCACGTGACTTCATCAGGGATTTTTTTTTTTTAATCTTCACTTTGCCTAACTAAGTAAAATATTTACTCTAGTCTAATATTAATAATTTGTTCTGTTGGAGATCAAGGTATTATCTTTGTTTTATTCACGTTTGTCATTCCAACATCTATCTATCACATATTAATCACAAGATTATTTAGCACCTTGTCACCTATTTTTTTATTTTTTTATCCGTTTATTATTGAAGAATAGCGCAGCACCTTTGCTTTTTATATCACTGTTTTATTTGGCATAGGAATTTGTCATTTCGGTGTATGCAGCAATTCACTACTTCTATTATCTGGGAGCTTGATAGCACTTGGGTATTCTCCCCCTATTAGGTGTCAGATTTGTCCGCCGCAATGTCGCAGTCCTGCTAAAAACTGCTGATCCCTGTAATTACTAGTAAAAAATAAAATAAATAAAATGCCATAAAGTTATCCCATAGTTTGTAGATGCGACAACTTTTGCGCTAACCAATCAATATACGCTTATTGGGATTTTTTTTTCCCAAAAATATGTAGCAGAATACATATTGGCGTAAATTGATGAAGAAATTCCATTTTTTTTGCATTTTTTTATTGGATGTGTTTTATAACAGAAAGTAAAAAAATATTGTTTTTTTTTTTTCACAATTGTCTCTCTTTTTTTGTTTATAGCGCAAAAAATAAAAACCGCAGAGGTGATCAAATATCACCAAAAGAAAGCTCTATTTGTTGGAAAAAAGGACATCAATTTTATTTGGGTATAGCGTCACACGACCGTGCAATTGTCAGTTAAAATAATGAGGTGCCGTTTCCCAAAAAATGGCCTGTTTATTAGGGGGTAAAATCTTCGGGGGGTGAAGTGGTTAAGTATGGAATATATAATGTATAAAACAAAGGTAGCATACAATGGGGCAAGTTAAAAAAAATACAGTTATACATTAGTTATACACGATAGTTATATCCAGTGTTAAACATGGGGGTTACACAACCTGGGGCGTACTAGGAAATACACAAAGGTCCTGGCAGGCACATCAGGTTAAACTATAGCTGCAAACAACAAGGGAAACATATAGGAAATCAGAGCTAACAAAGTGTATCCAGCCACTTAGCAGCCTCCTCAGGAGACATGAAGAAACACTCGGTCTCCCAATCCTGCACATGGACCGGGTTCAGAGCCTCTGTTTGGATGGCCATATTGGAGCACGCGGCATTGGCTTCCTGCCAAGTCTGGAGAGCTCCTGGGATCTCTTGTACGGCAGTCTGAAGCAACACTTCTCACATTGTCATAGCCCTGGGGGTACTCGGGAAGGAAGGAGCCAGGGGTTGCACTAGGCAACAGCTGGGATCCCCTATTGGGTGGGCTGATGCAGATCTTTGCCCCTTGTTAAAGCCCAGTAGTATATAGGGAGGAGGGAGTGAGATAGAGGCAGGCGGTTCAGCAGGCTGGTACACTACCTCTTCCTTTGTATGAGTCTTGCGATGTACAGGGAGGAGGAAGCAGGGCAGAGGCCTAGTGGCCCAGTGGTGACAGTGATTCCACTCTGGAGAGTGACTGCAGGCTCTCACACAGCTGACTGGTTCAAACCTTCTTCCATGTCAGAGCCTGACAGTATGCAGTGAGGAAGGAGCAGGGCATAGGCTGGTGGCAGAGGTGCCACTCAGGAAAGCTGTTGCTGTTTCTCACTCAGCAGGCTGAAGAATGGTTTAGTTCCTTAATCAGAGCCTGGCGGTGTCCAGGGAGGAAGAAATGAAGCCAGGGTGGATGACAGCGGTTCCCTGAACCGATGGAGTCCTGAATAAGTGAGGTCAGACAGCAGAGACAGTCAGGCCTCTTCACGCAGCACCATCTTGGACACCTTGATAAACCTGTTTATATGTTTTCCCAGTATACTAAGTCAAGCTAAAACCAGCAAGAAAAGTAAATACTCTATGTAAATAACAGGATTTTACAAAGGAGTGTAGCTGGTGGCAACAAAAGTTGTGAGTCTACAGGCTAGAGTGGTGGAGATCCATCTCTATGTGAAACTGTAACGCTATAAAGACTGAAATACAGAAGGACTCATTTCATTTTAATGTCAAAAGCTGTAGATCTGACCACTGCCTTACATTAGCCCTAATAAGTTTACATATAAACTGAAGAATTCACAATGCATGTGGCTTTTAGGCCATCAGACATAGGCGTGCGCAGATTTCCCCTGGTGCTAGTCTGCAGAGAAAGGGACTAGGGAATCTCTGTCCTCAGTCCCTTTCTCTGTCTCAAAAGTAAGACATCATGGGTCTGTCTAGACCCCTGATATTTCACCAAAGCCCCCCAAAGGGGTTCCTATAAAATGGTAAAAACGAAAAAAAAGTGATTGCTAAAAAAATATTGTAAAAATTAAAAAAAGTTAAATTGTAAGAGTAATAATAAAAAATAAATAAACTACTAACACCAATCTCTGCCCTACTGACATTGCCCACTCCTCTACTGACACCGTTCATTGCCCTACTGCTAATATATAAATATATATATTTACTGTATGTATTGTATATTTAAAAAAAATATATATATATACCCACATACACACACACGTGTGTTTGAGCTATTGGGGGCACACCCTAATGCAATAGGCTGTGCACACTTATGCCATCAGACCATAGTAAAGAACTTTTTGGAACTGAGCAGTCGAATGGAATGGGTTGATATGATCAAAAAACGACATACATTATAGTCTATGATCATTTTGACATTATGCTTGAGTGCATAAGCCTGCGCTCAGGGTGGGGGAGCCATCTGAAGAAATTTATAGTTTCTGTTGTCATAAGGGAATAGAGTAAGTTCACATGTAAAGTAGAGCACATTGGTCCCTGGCTTTCAAAAAATTCCTTTTTTCATTCGATAATTACATCCACTGTTCATATCTGTTTAGAAAACTGTGTTTGGCCATAGATGAGTTTGGTTGCCTCATCGCCTCACTTATTAGAAAGCATTATAAAGTCTGGAAAACGTTCCAACTTTTTAGTTCATGTTTAGTTGCCTGCAGGTGCCCTATTGTGATTCATTTCCGTTCACATATAACCAGATTGTTGTAACATTGTGCTTCTATAACATTGCACAATAGTTGTATGCGTATATGTAGCTTAGGAATACCAAGAAAGAGAGGAAAGGTTGCACATATGCAGAATAATCTCCGTGGGCAATTTAAGTCTTACATGACTGATCACATTTTTCACATCAAATTGACTTTTGTAACCTCGCATATTAGATCCAAAATACTCTGTTTCATAGTTTAACCAGTTCTGGACCAGAAGGATTTGCCCCCTTAATGACCAGGCCATTTATTGCAATTCGGCACTGCACTACTTTAATGGAAAATTGCAAGGTCGTGCGATACTGTACCGAAATAAAATTGATGTCCTTCTCTCTCAGCGGGGAGTGATCGCGGGTACCCAGCGGTAATCGATGCTGCCAGCCCTGTGCATAGGCATTCCCGCTACCTAGTGGGGGCAGAAGCGCGCCCCCTAGCAACACGCACGCGACCGACGTAGTACTATGTCTGTTCGCGCAGCCGAGCCAAGTGGTTAACTCATACTGTTTCAAAATGCTGCAATGTAACTGTATCATGCAATCTTTTTGGCACTTAATCATATCCATTGACTTAATTAGGGCATGTGACCCATTGCAATTTCTTTCTTTTTTTAAGCATTGTTTGGACCAATAGGACCAATGGGATCAGTTGCAAAGCAACAACCCAGCAGTTCAGTACAGTTTAAAGGATATACGCAATCTTGACAATTGTGCATACTGAAAATCACCCATATAGTTTATTCTTATTCAATGAATATTTATGCCGTTTATTCCATTGGAACAGTCAATTGAATTTTGTATTTTTTACACTGATTAAAGAGGAAGTAAAGTCAGTGGTTTTTCTTTTTTTGTTACCTGAAAAGTAAAGGCATAATGTGCTAGTATGTATTGCATATTAGCACATTTTGTGACACTTACCTCCAAACGAAACCCTCATCGTCTCCGCTGGAGGCAGCATCTATCTTCACCTGTCTTCCTTCCCGGGACAGGCGGCCGTTCCTTCAGAGCGCATGTGCCGATGACGTCAATGGCGCACTTTACGGTAAATAGCTCCTAAACAGTGCAAGTTTCTGGAGATATTTTCAGTACCTATAGGTAAGCCTTATTATAGGCTTACCTATAGGTACAAGTCAAAGACGGGGGTTTACAAACACTTTAACAGAAATATACTTTTTATTGCCAAAGACAAACTTATATCTCCACACCAACAATCCAATATAATTATGATAATCTATCATGCCAAGAAGTTATAAGCGAAAAGTATAATTTCAGTATAATATATTTTTTAAAAAATGTCATAATCAACAGTATGTGCTTTTAACCACTTGCCGACCGCCGCACGACTATCTACGTCGGCGGTCAGCCCCTCACAGGCAAAGTGACGTAGGGCTACGTCACTAGCTTGTGAGGGTCTAGGGAGCGAGCGCGCGCCGCCGGAGGCGCGCTCCCGCGTGGTCACGGACCCCCCCGCGCGTGTGACCGACGGACCCGATGTCCGCCGGTCACTCTGCGATCGGCGGGGGAGAGGGAGAAAGTCAGGCGGCTTGTGTAAACAAGCTGCCTGTCATTCTCCCCTGTGTATGAAGGATGATTATACGGTTCTACTATGTAGAACCGTTGATCACTCTTCATACATCTGAAGCCACAGCCAATCACAGTAGAAAGCACGCCCCTAGGGACACACATAGCCCCTCCCTTTCAAAAAAAGTTAACCCCTTCACTGCCAGTGTATTTTTACAGTACAGTGCATATGTATAGCACTGATTACTGTAGAAATGTCACTGGTAACCCCAAAAGTGGCAAAAATGTCAGTCAAGGGTCCGATCTGTCCGCCGCAATGTCGCAGTACCGCAAAAAAAAAAATCGCAGATCGCCGCCATTACGCGTTAAAAAAAAAAACAACAAAAATGACAAAAATCTTTCCCTTTGTTAGTAAACGCGATAACTTTTGCGCAAACCAATCAAAATATGCTTTTTGCGATTTTTTTTTTACCAAACCTATGTAGCATAAAACAAATTGGCCGAAAATGTTAAAAAATTTTGATTTTTACATTTTTTTGGGGGGGAATTTCATATAAAAAAATGTGAAAAATATTGCTATTTTTGCAAAATTGACGCTCTTTTTTTGTTTATAGCGCGTGATCAAAAAAATCGCACAGGTGATCAAATACCACCAAAAGAAAGCTCTGTTTGTGGGAAAAAAAGGACGCCAAATTCGTTTAGATACAGCGTCGCACGTCCGCGCAATTGTCCGTTAAAGTCACGCTGTGCCGAATCGCAAAATACCCCCTGGTCAGGAAGGGGGTAAAATCTTCCTGGGCTTAAGTGGTTAAAGAGTAAATATTCTATAAAGTTTACATCAAAACAGTTGATTCCAGAAGTAAAAGAATGTCTTAATCTGTGATAATACATCATTTGAAAAGCCACTTAAAATGTTGTTATTAGGAAATTAATACAGTATAGCCAATATAATTAGGATATATACTGTATATCCAAAATAATTAGGTGGATGCATGTAAAGTTAAACCTTTTTTTAGCTTTTTGATAAAGTAGGGCTAAAGCAAGATTTTTTTTGCTGTCTTTGTCCTATCAGGGAGATTCTCTTTTAGTTCTTGTCCTAGAGACAGTACAGGAAATAGGAAGAATTTACTATCAAATGAAGGGAACACCGCTTTTAGACAGCTCTCACCAGAACAAGTTGGAAGATTTTCATTTTCATTCTGTTCCTGTGACAGCTCTAAAACTTTGGATTTACCCTCACTTTTTGTAGCAAAGACAATGGTCACTTGCGAAAATGTCACAAAGGTTATAATCTTTCCTAGACTATGCAAAACAAAAAACATGCTTTTTTTATACACTGCAATGTGAAGGAAGTTCTAAAACTGAAAAATGCATGCTGGGCTGGATGTTTTTCATGGATAGCCACACTTTATCACTTAGATCAAACTGAGGAGCAGGCAACAGTTTTTTAAAAAAAGTAATTTCTTATAGCAAGAAAAAAGAGCATTAGAAGTGTCTGCCAGATCTTCCAATACTTACTCTCCTGAGAAAAAAACTTCAGAAGTGTCTGCCAAGTTTTTTCCCATACAGCAAATTATCAGGAAATGTATTGGCAGGTATTACATCCAAGGTGATGTGGACGAATAGAAGATTAGGTAGGAGTCTATAAACAAAATATGGCGATGATCTTTAGATTAAGTAACATGTTTTCGATATGAAAATTCTGCCAATGTATACAAGCTGACACAATTTCTTTGGCATGTGGAGCCATCCTTTCGTAGAAATTGTTCTGAAACCTGCTTGATCCATACAGTTCTTCTAAGGAAAGGGAGTGTTATATAATCTAATTATTCGTTTTTGATTTCTGAACCTCCAAAAACAAGAAATAACCTGTAAACCCCGATTAGAGATAATATGTGACTGCAAACTATGAAGATCAAAAATATTTGTGTAGGGAGAAAGCTATTGGGATTTTTAAATAAGACGCATTAGAGAATAAAGGCCCGTACACACGTACCGATTGCCGGCCGTAAATATTCGGCCAACGTCCGATCGGCCGATTGTCGGCTTGTTAGTATGATGCTTCCAACAACCGACTGCGACTTTTCGACCAAACAAAATCTGGTCTGCATGCTATAAAATTTTTGTTGGCCAACACCAGAACGGCCGATTGTTCGCCAGTCAGTACAGATTTCGGCCGACAAAAGCCAGATGAGCAAGACTGGGCATGCTCAGAGAAGAAAAAACACACGGAAAGTCAACCATCACATGACATCACTTCTGAAGTTGGTTGTTGTTGGCCGACAAAATTCGTGTGCAGTCTTGAGCACTTTTCAAGCAACACAACAACACTGGACAAAAGACGGCCGATCGTTCGGCCGACAATCGGTGCGTGTGTACGGGGCTTTAGTCAGCAAAGATCAGTAAAAAAAAAAAAAGTTAACTGACTGTATATTCTTTCCAAGGGGAAGGCCTGTGATCAAATGCATAAATATAGAAGGCCAATGTAAATTTAGAACCTGGCTATGGAGAAAATTCCTGGGATCTGGGTTTTGTGTGCAGATAATAATGGCAGCAACAAAATCCTTGATAGTAGGCTACTAATAATTTGTGTAGATTATTAAAACCATGTGATGATCCCCATATATTACAAATCTAAAAATAATCATTTTGGTAAGATAGTATGATAAAAACAAGATATTCCTTTGGGTGTACTCAAATTTGTTGAAGAGGTGTAGTAAGTAATTGCGCTTTAATTAAAATGCAATAAAATAAGGATTTAATTGATGATGTGAGTTGGTCAGTCTCTTAATCCTTGGCTTTACAGAAAAAACAACTGCCTTGATATATTCTCCACTGGATAACAGATAAACAACAAATAAAAGCAGGCCAAGAACAGGCAGAACAAAATTATGGGGTTTTGACAGGGATTTGACTTTTAATTTGTTTTAACATACAGGAGACTTTTTGTGGTCTGTATAAATAATCACCCCTCAAGGGCAAACTTGACAGATGGTAATATGCAATCACTCATTTCATAACTCATTTTTTTCCGGGAGTGATATTTTTTTCATAAACAATTAACACAGTTATAAAATACCAATATAAATACAAATTTTCCCTTTTTTATAAGTGATCGATAATCTCTGTTCTCAGCTGCATAAGAGCTGGGGGGCAACAGTACACTGAGCTACCCAGCAAATGGCTATACAAGGGGGTGTGTATAAGGACAAGTCTGATCATAGGAGGAGAGTAGACTAAGTTCTCAGCACAGCTAGAGAACTGACCACAATGTGCTCTCCTGCTTAGTGTGGTAAGTTTTTAATATGAAAGCAGAGGGACTGGCAGGAACACAGGGGATTTCACACAAAGAAAGCAATACAAAGAACAAGATACTTTTTGCATACAAGTAAATGGTGTAACAGGTCCATATCAGCAATATGAACTGTTGGGTTTACATACTCTTTAAATAGGATTTCTATTGTCACCTTATGTAAGTCAAAGTAGTCAATACAGAGGCTAACAGAGCAATCTTTCCTCTTCATAAAAAAAAATCACCACACGCTGATAAACTGGCTTCACTAATGTCCTGAAAAAGTTTTAGGCAACAGTTTGATAGCATAGTCATAGGGCTGATGAGGTGGCAGTAATGGGCCATACACACTATACGATTTTCTGAAGACGTTTTCCTTTAGATTTACCAAAACCAGATAATATGAGGTCAAACGTAAACACTTTCAATTTGTATGCAATCTGGCAGGCCCTTGCAGTACATAGAAAAGGTAAATCTGAAGGAAAAAGTCTTCAGAAAATCTTATAGTGTGTATGGCCCTTAAGTCAGTCACTGTATACATCCGAAACTTACAATATACAAGGAAAAAATAAGGGTTGGGCAGTCAGAGCAACCGAAAGTTGTCAGTCATGCATATGGTAGATAAAAAATAGACACATGCACTTCTGATGACAGGTGGGTCCCCTTACCAACTAAGGAATTGACAGATTAGGTAGAGGGTTTGCATCAATCTTCCAAGTTGCATCCGGGCAGCCAAGGCAACCCGTGACCATCCAAGGCACCCTGTGCTGACTATCCAGTTTGACTATGTTTATCCTCAAAATGTACGACTTTTTGAATACCTCTTCTGTATTTTTTTACTTTGTTATAAGACTATACCTGGGCCTCAGCAATGTTTGCTCAACCTTGCGGTCCACTTAAGAATATCCTCTCAAACTGACTATTAAAGGTCTGATGCTAATGGCCTGAATACACGATTAGAATATCGCCCGATCATTCGACCACCGACTTTTGAAAAAGTCTTTGTCGGTCAAAAATGTTGCCAACATACACGGTCCGAATATCGCCCGACCGTTGCCCGCTGACCATCGAAACAGTGCTCGTCGGGATGAGGTTATGCAGATTTAAAATGAACGACCTCAACACCAACGTATAGAATATTGTTCATTCGCAAACAAGACGACAGAATTTTTCGTGTTTTTCAAACGGTATTTTTCGTTCACAATATCGATATCGCTCATTGGTGGCTGGACATTAACGAGTAGAATATCGGCCGATCGCTCGCTGAATGGAAATTTTCGGCCGATTTTCTTATCGTGTATTCCAGCCATTAGAGATTTGATTGTTTGATTGTGTGGATGAGCCAGACTTCAGGACTGCATAATGGGCAGCAAATGCAGACATATGAAGATTATCAGCTTCGGGATCAGATTAGGTACTATTCCCCATCACGAGTGTTGTCAAATGAGGTCTGCCTATCAGTTTTTCAGGCAGACCTGAGTGGAAGCTCCATCTAAGTCTATGGGCAGGCATATCTAAACCCCTGAATCCATTAAGGTCTGGAAAAAAATGGAAAATTGTCTCTGTGCTATTCCATTTTTCTGAACCTAAACCTGATGGATCAGAGGCTGATCTAAATGGAAGCAAGTACACAAGATCTTGCTGCCATCAAGATCCTACATAAAATGATATGCCCATGTGCATGCTCCCATGTAATTTGTATGTGAGTCAGACTGGTCACACAAAAACTTATTTTAGCGGTGGGAAATAGTCTATGACCAAGCTGCAATTTTAGAGTACATCTAAGTCTTGCTGCTCAGTTTTTTGCAATGTCTTGCTGTTTGGCAAAGTTCATCTATCGCTCCCACAAAGTTCTCAGATCAGGTGCTAATTGTTATGGTAAGCCTTGGAATGTAGCAATCTGCTGTACAGAGTACAATAGTTTTTTTGTTTCAGAAGGGTTGAAATTGCTTTTCACATGACCGTAATTATTTTAATGATTAATCTCGCCCGTGCAGTCTCAGTGATAATGTGAACAAATTTTAACTGAATGGCAACCTGCTTTGGTTCTTTACATATAAAATACAAAGTTTATACAATTTGTGAGCAACCAATCAAGTTTCAATTTACAGTAGAAAAAAGGTTCTGACTGATTGATTTGTCAGTATGTGCATTGCCTTATTAGCTAAACCTATACCAGTAAAATCAAGATTTCTTATGTAGTTAAAGGAAACAATTATAGAGAAAAGTGTGGTTACTGATCTAATGATATTGCTGGTTGCATGACTGTCTCTTTGAAACACTGGGGTTAATTTACCGTACTTAAATTGAGCAGACCCTCACTTTCCTTTTGTAGATGGCATATTCTACCCTTTAACACATTTGAAAACTATTTTTTTTTATTTTTTTGGGGTAGCCAGCACTTTCTTTATAAGGCAAATATTCTGACTGCTTTATTCCTTATCTAGGCAAGTATGGCGTTTGCTGGAGTCAAGACCGACAATAGCAATAGCACTGAAGATTTCAGATGGTCGGGACCCTTGGATTAAACATGGCCTATCACCGGGTTTTGAGGAACAGGTTCTGAATGCTTGGTAGTTAAGACTTATATTTTATTTACTTTGTATTAACTTTTGTGGTACAAGTTCCATTCTCGATGCCCTCTCCTTTACCCACTTTACCATACCCACACCCTGCTGACTTCTTCCTTTTCCCTATTTTTTTTTTCCCCCACAGCCATGTTCTGAATACCTTCTCAAAATCTTAATATCTCAGAATATCATATTAATAATTCTACCTTTTTCTTTTGTTCCTTCCTTTTGTGCAAACTTCACTATACAGTATAACATTTATAATACTTCTGTAACAATAACAGTATTTCTACTTCTGTTTTTGTTTTGTAACTTGCTTTATGGCTGTTTTATAAAACTCAATAAAAGTACAAGAAGAACGAGAAGATTTCAGATGGTATGGAGACATTTAATCATGTGCAAGCAAAAATCTTTTTTTGATCAACCCTACTGACTTGAAGAAATCATTTAGATCAGAAATATTAAAGTGAAATTAGAACTCTGAACTATATAAACCAATAAACCCCACGCTATTAATCTATATAGTTATCTATACTACATATCTATATACATTGCCTGTCCAAAAAAAAGTCACCACTTGGAATTAACTAAGCAACTAACTAAACTAAGCATGCAGTAACTATTCTATTGGATAGTTACTGCATGTGCCCAAAGACTGAGGTCAGCTGACTACCTGAATATACTGAATGACCAGGTTATTCCATCAATGGATTTTTTCTTCTCTGATGGCACGGGCATATTCCAAGATGACAATGCCAGGATTCATCAGGCTCAAATTGTGAAAGAGTGGTTCAGGGAGCATGAGACCTCATTTTCACACATGGATTGGCCACCGCAGAGTCCAGAACTTAAACCGGAGTTCTGGCCACAAAATCAATAAAATCGATTTTGGGCCATCCGCTTGCTAAGGGGAACCTGAAAAAGAAATGGATAGTGCCGATTTTTTTTTTTTTGGTCACTTACCTTATTATAGAAGAAAATATACTCACCTTCCTTCCACTCCCTCCCTCTGTGGCCGCGGCCCGCGCCGTCACTTCCGGTTTGTGATGATTCCTGGGAGCTGAACGTCATCGCTCCCAGGAATTAATGGGCCTGCACCGGAAGTGACGAGCGCTGCCAGTGCAGGCACGGCATTTACTGCTAAACAGCTTCTGGGCATGCCCAGAAGCTGTGCAGGGATGCCGTACCTGCACCGGAAGTGACGTGCAGGGTCAGTGCAGTGCATTGTGGGACTCCGATGTCACGGAAGAGGACACAAAGAGGGACGCTGCAGCTTCAGCTGCCAACACCTGAGATGGCAGCGCTGGAGAAGAAATTTTCAAGGTAAGTATTTCTTTTTAGAGGCAATTGCGACCCGGGACAGTTCAGAGGCTATCCATTATGGAATGTACTAGCCCTGACTGTCCTAGGAGTATTTTTTGCTCAAATTGACCCCCGAGGCCGGAACTCCGCTTTAACCCCATTGAGAATCTTTCTGATGTACTGGAGAAGGCTTTGCGCAGTGGCCCAACTGTCCCATCATCAATACAAGATCTTGGTGAAAAATGAATGCAACACTGGATGGAAATAAATCTTGTGACATTGCAGAAGCTTATCGAAACAATGAAACAGCGAATGCTTGCCGCCATCAAAGCTAAAGATGGTCCAATGTGTGTGACCTTTTTTTTTGGTGGCAACTTTTTTTTTTTTTGGCCAGGCAGTGTATATAGTTATCTAATCTATACGCAACAGCTTGTAATTATTAAACCTCAATACAAAGCGCTCAATTGTGTTAAGTCTATCGTGATACACTGTAAATAGGGTAACACCTCCGGAAGACATCATATGACGAAATGTACATCAGGGTGGGGATACAGGAAGCTAACTGTGCTGAACAAGAGCCTGACACCTGGGAGTGGTGAGATATTGAGAAGGATCTGTGATCGCACTGAGAGATAATGGAGCCGGACAGTAATACAAGAGCGATTAAACCCGGGTACAAGGGGAATGCGCTATATAATGTAAGCACATATAATGATGGTTTTGAGAATATATTTAAATAAAAAGGTACTACTATTACTCTTCTTTATGGCAACTACCACCCTGGAGTCAAAAAGCTGCTGCCTAAGATATATTAACCCCTTGGGGGGAAAAGCGCATTCTGACCATACTCTTTCCAGAGAGGTCATGGTCATTTGATGAGTGTGGTGGTGAAGCATGGTAGAGCAGAAGCAAATATATGTATGTAATTCATTTGACCTTTGAGCACAGAACACTTTGTAAGGCCTGGTTCACACCTATCCATTTTTTTGTGCGTTTTCAGTTTTGCAGAAACACACTACAGTCCATTTAACATGGTTTTCCTATGGGTCACGTTCACATCTGTGCATTTTATGGAAAGGACCAGGGACTTTTTTTCTAGCTTTTGGTTCCATAGACCTCAATGGATCAAAAACGTGTATTGAAAAACGCAAAATGCACCTGTAATATGCAAACTGCAACCTGCATAGGTGTGAACCTGGCCTTAAGAGATATCACAGATTGGATTACAGAGGAACAACATTGGACTTTTTGTATGTGGACTATTATGTTAGAGATCTTTAGTGAAAAGGAAATGGTGAATTCTTGTATTTTTTAAATTTGAAATTATTGATGCATAGGAGCACTTTATGCGAATGATAAATTTATATGTTTTTCACACTTAATTTATGGGTGATATTTATAGTGTATAACAATAGAAGATAATAGCCTCAGCATAATACAATAGAACTCTGAACTGCATACTTATTTTGGTTTAGTGATTCAAAAAGTAATAAAGACACTGGGTTATCATATCAATCGGGCAAATACAATTTTCTGCAGAAAGCATTAACAATGGCGGCCTCCCTGTTAACTAAGCTTAGTTTTCCTTTAAGAATAGTAGCGATACAGTAATTATATTAAAAAGACCAGAAGGATGGAATACGTCAAAAGCACATTTTTCACAAAGACATCCTCACCCAACTCATCTTTAGTTTTGGTTTATATCAACCTGACACTATAAAGCTCAATGCCAGTAATATAGCACTTTAGGGACTATGTTATTAACCAGAGCCACAAAAACATCTAAGCCTTCTGCTTAACAGGGTTCTTCAAAAATAAGATAATTGGTTCATGAGATAGGGACATCTTTTAAAAGACCTGGTTTGACAGATAACATTGCTTCATTTGGTGAGGCTGAAGCGTCGGTGCAAAATTAATAAAAAACATATGCAGTACATCACATAATTCCTATGCTTTATCCTTTTCAAGTACAGAAAAAAAAAAAACTCTTGATCTTCCTAAAAAAATCACTCAAGTATTTTTGTGGACTGAGTGGTGACAGCCCTGTCCAATCTTTGGCCAAACTACTCAAACCCTTGTCTTAAGCCGGGTACACACGGGCCGAAAATCGGGAGAAAATTGCCGGTTAATAAAAAAGAAAACGGCCGACATTTGGCCCGTGTGTATGTCTGTTTGGCTGGCTTCTGTCAGAAGGTAGCAAATAAGAAAGATACATTGTAAGGGTTTAAATACATTTTAAAAACTAAAAGTATTTAGTTCTACTGCACCCCAGAAAGAATATATCTGCACGCCCCCTTCAGTATGGTGTCAAACACCTGCAAAATGTAGCACATGATTTTTGCTGCTCAAATCCCAAATCTGACTGTCCTACCTGAAAATAATGGGCATTCTTTGGGTAACTATTCCAAAAATGTAGACATCTTTTTTTAACCCATTGCAGAATTGTGTGACTTCCCTGTCAGATTTAAATATAGCCATTGTCAAATCCAAAAATACCAATTGCTTTCCCCTTGCCGAAGGTTGCTGAAAATCATTTTGGTTTGCTGTCTTTTGATTGGTATTACATGTTAAAAGAATAGTTTATCACCTGTTGGTTCCTTCCTGTCCAGGCTTTGGCAAATATTGCCTTTACTCTATCAAATAATTGGGATAAGGGTACACATTAGTTATATTCAGTTATAACCCAAACACAATCGCCTTTTCCTATGCATTACTTTATGTTAAGGTCTGCCCAGAATACAGAACACCTTTACAAGCATGAATAAGGCAATCAACTTTTTACTTATTTTATATAGTTAAATATATACTCGCTCCTATGCAGTGGAATTGATTTACTAAAGGCAAATAGGCTATTCACTTTGCAAAAGGAATTTGCATTTAGCTTAGTGAATGTGATTGAAAATGTTGGAATACCCAATCACATGCAAGGAAAACTAAAAACAATATTTTTGATCTTCATTTACTAGTCTAATGCCCTGTACACACGTGCAGATTGTCGGCCGAAAAGATTCGGCCGACGACCGATCGGCCGATTGTCGGCTTGTTAGTATGATGCTTCCAACAGCCGACAGCGCACTTTCGGCCGAACAGAATCTGTCGTGCAAGCATTAAAATTTTTGTATGCCGACACCAGAACGGCCGATTGTTCGCCAGTCAGTACAGATTTCGGCCGACAGACAGCAGATTTGCAAGACTGGGCATGCTCAGAAAAGAAAAAACACAGGGAAAGTTAACCATCACATGACATCACTTCTGCAGTCAGCTGTTGTTGGCCGACAATATTCGTGTGCAGTCTTTTGCACTTTTCAACAGACACGACAGCCCTGGACAAAAGACGGCCGATCGTTCGGCCGACAATCTGCACGTGTGTACGAGGCATTAGGGAAAATTCCCTTGCAAAGTGAACAGTCTATTTGCCTTTTGCAAATCTACTCTAGTTAGTGTCCTGCATGCTAGTAAATGCAGGCAAACAGCAAATATATTAAGACAATGCAAATGTTGATTTCCTGAAATATAGACAGAGCATGCTAACTACAAATACACAGGCTTTATAGAAGATAATCTAGGCAAATACTAAAGCTATGACTAGTTTTATCCTTCCAGCAAACCGTACCCTTATTTGTACAGAGATTCAACAGTACAATATGATGGCCTGGTTATGATTCGTAGGAGACACATAAACACTACATGATGCAGACATCTCACTAATTGCCTGGAAAAATAGCACACTAGACAGCAGCACAACATAGAAATACATTTTCATTTTTATCCATTTACTATATTGCTTTATAAAGACAAGCAGATGAAGACAAAATTAAGATGTTAGTGCAAATAAAAAAAAGTATCATGGACAGTACTCAATTGTCTTTGTTTGCAAGTGCACTAATACGGCTATAACCACTTTAAGCATATAGGCAAGCAGAATGTTTCCATAAAAAAACTTTTTTTTTTTATTAAATAAAGTGATTACAATAGACAGGCAATTCCACAACAATTCTAAAACAAAAACTATAATTACCTGCATGACACTTGTGTGAAAGACTTCAAATGGTGTAGCTGCAAAGTCACACACTAGTTCTTACCGGTTACACTTGCAGCAGCTGCTATAATTCCATGCTTAGGCATCTCAGAAAGAACCATAAATAACATGATCGCAAGGGGGTGGGACGGAAAGGCAGATCGGTGTGACAGTTACCCTTCCTAAGTTTCTCTAGGGAAAAAAAAAAAAAAAGTTTTTCTCCACACCCTCTGCTGTCACTCAAAACCCAACCATTTTCTTTAACCTGAAGTAGAAAGCTGCAACCAAATCCATAGCAGGTTACAAAACACTGCATAGATGCAAGGGGGTTACAGTATGATCATTTTTTATTAGTCTAGCTCCTTAGCTGCAACACTGCATCCTAAAAATAAACTGCTCTCAGTGGACTTCTCATAGTCTCCCACGGGTCTGGACTGTGTTACATAAATACAGTAGTAGGAAGACGGAGGCCAGAATAGAATTCATTTTCTTTTTTAATAAGCATAATATTCCAACTAATTTTAATACATGTATAAAAAAAGAAAGTTGTTGTCTTTGATACTCATTGATGACTTGGCGCTTGACTCCTTAGCTAGTCAGCCGTATTCAGTTCAGACAGGTTTTCTGGTACGGATTTCTTGGCATATGGTCTGCTCACTTTCAACAGCTGATTTAATCACTTTCTGCATATGCAGCTCCTTTCTTTTAATCCTTGCTTACGTTCCAGTTTAACCAGTTGCTTACTGGGCACTTAAACCCCCTTCCTGCCCAGGCCAATTTTTGGCTTTCAGCGCTGTCGCAATTTGAATGACAATTGCGCTGTCATGCAACACTGTACTCAAATTAAATTTTTATCATTTTTTTTTCACAAAAATAGAGCTTTCTTTTGGTGATATTTAATCACAACTGGGTTTTTTTTTCTTGCTAAACAAAATAAGAGCAAACATTTTGAAAAAAAACGTTTTTATAGTTTTTTTTATAAAATTTTGCAAACAGGTAGGCTGCACTGATGGGCACTTATAGGCCCTGATAGGCTGCACTGATGGGCACTGGTAGGCTGCACTGATAGGCACTGATAAGGGGGCACTGATAAGGTGGCACTGGTGGGCACTGATGGGTGGCACAGAAGGGCATTAATAGTTAGCACTGATAGATGGCACTGATGGACACTGGTGGGTGGCACTAATGGGCACTGAAAGGCACTGGTAGGTGACACTGATAGGCAGCACTGATGATGAGGCACTGATTGGCAGCAGTGATCGGCAATGATGGGCACTAATAGGTGGCACTGGTGTTCATTGATAGTTGCCACTGGTGGGCACTGGTAGGTGACACTAGTAGGCACTAGTAGGTGGCACTGGTGGGTACAGATGAGGCAGCAGTTGCTCTCTCTGTGTGCGGGACCAATGTTCCTCTGACAGAAGCCGGTGATCTGCTTTTTTTTTTTTTTCTCATGCTGTCAGTGTGTGGGAAAAAAAAGCTGATTGCTGGCACTGTTTACATCACGTGATCAGTTGTCATTGGCTGATGCCTCTTTCCTATCTACATGCATGCACTGCAGTTTCAGCTGCTCATCTTTGTTTGGGAACAATAATGGCCTTTGCTATGTGTTTTGCCATGGTCACTAGTGATGAGTGTGCCGAACGTGGTTCGGTTTGCTGTGAGTCCGCTGAACAAATAGAAAAATCTGCAAACCCTGAACCCAACCCAATTGAAGTCTATAAAGGCCAATTCTTGTAGTTTGGGCACCAACAGCTCCAGGTCTCATACTAATAATCAGGAACTGAGAGGACTGGCTCCTGACCTGCTTGTCACATTTCTTGAGTTCCCGAAGGGCCAGGACAGGAGAAACACCCACAAATGACCACATTTTGCAAAGTAGGCCTTTAATTAGAGGCATGGTGAGTCTTTCAAAGAACACATTTTTTTGCCATAAGATTTTGAAATAAAATGAAATAAAATGAAATTGTATTTTTTTACACACAGCTGTCATTTAGTAAGACATTTCACACTGCATTGGCATATTTAGAATTATACCTCAAAACACTCTTTGCTATTCCTTTTGAGTGTGGACATTCCACATATGTAAGACTTTTTTGCAGCCTAGCTGCAAAAAGGTGCCCAAAATCCAAGGATCACCTTTAGGTTTTCAAGGGGCATAAATTACACATCTAATTTCCAGACTATCACGTGGTGGAGGCTCCGGAGCATAAACCTCCTAAGTTATTTTTATGAGGCATGGTGAGTCTTGAAGATTTATGTTTACTTTTACACCACATTTAAATAAATAAGATATTTCTACCTCACAGCACATGCATACTAAGAATTACACCCCAAAATACATTCTGCTACTCCTGTCAAGTATGAAGATACCACATATGTGAGATTTTTTGGAGTTTAGCTGTAAAGAGGCACCCACAATCCAAGAAGCACCTTCAGTTTTGCAAGGGGCATACATTACACATCTTATTTCCTGACTAACCCTCACATTTTGGAGACCCTGGAGAACCAAAATCAACACATTTTGGAGAGTAAAGGCTCCAAGGTATTTTTTAGGAGACCTGGTGAGTCTTTTGAAGATTTCATTTTTCTGCCACGAGTTTTTGGAAAATGTGGAAGGAAAATATCTTTTTTACACAAAGTTGTGGATTTTAAGATATTTCTCATACAGCATGTGCATACAGTACTCAGAATTTGACTCAAAACTCATTCTGATACTCTTCCCGAGTATGAGGATACTACATGTGTGAGACGTACACTAACATTGTACTAAAAAGAATGTTCCATAATGCTCGCTGCTGTACAAGTGGTCAGGGAATAAAACTTAGTGTAGCATCACCTATAGCAGTCCTCTTTCTTAGGAGCCAATCAAACCTAACCTACGTGTACGTGGCTCCCCCCAGGAATGCCATATTCACTTGCTAGGAAGTACGAGAGGGTGAAAAAATGGTGAATAAAAGAGTTTCTGTAGTTCCATGAGTGCAATTGTCCACAAATTACACCTGAGACTGGTGTCTTACAGGAAACTAGTCCTGGGGAGGGGCAGATAGGCAGCAGGCACAGACATGGTCAGTAAACGGGCCAGGGCCAGGGTCAGTACAGGTGGCAGGCAACACTGTGCTGATGTGACAGTGATCAAGTCTGGTGACACAGTCTCTGGTGTGGCAGCAGTTGGGAGCAATGTTTATGGCTTACACTGGTTTGGTAACACTGAGATTGGTGTGACACTGATCAGCAACACTGTTGCTTACTTACACTGTTCTATTGACACTGGGACTGGTGTTGTAGTGATCAGAAACACTGCTGCTGGATAAACTGCTCTGGTGACACTGGGCCTAGCGTGGCAGCAATCAGGAACACTTGCTTGTTTACACTGACCTGGGGACACAGGGACTTGTATGGTAGCGATAAGGAACACTGTTGCTGGCTTACACAGGTCTTATAATACTATGACTGGTGTGGCAGCTATCAGGAACCCTGTTGCAGACTTTCACTAGTTTGGGGTACTGGCACTTGTGTTGCGGTAATCAGGAATGCTGTTGCTAACTGCTAGTGTGACAGCAATCAGGAACACTGTCAATGGGTTACACTGGTCTGGTACCACTGGGACTCCTGTGGTGGTCGATCAGGAACATTTTTGATGGCTTACACTGGTCTTGTGACACTCTATTGATGCAGCAGTGATCAGGAACACTGTTGATGTCTTGAACGGGTCTGGGGACACTTGGACAGGTGTGGGAGCAATCAGAAACACCGTGGTTGGTTTTCACTGGTCTTGTGACACTGTACTGATGCAGCAGTGATCAGGAACACTGTTGCATTCTTGCACTGGCCTGGGGACATTGGGATTGGCGTGGCAGTGATCAGGGACACTGTTGCTGGCTTACACTGGTTTGGTGATTCTGGAACTGGTGTGGTGGTCATCACGAATACTGTTGCTGATTTGCACTGGTCTGGAGACTGGGACTGGTGTAGCAGAGATCAGGAACACTGTTGCTGGCTTACACTGGTCTGGTGATGTTCGGACTGGTGTAAGAGTGATAAGGAACCCTCTTGATGGCTTACAGGGGTCTAGGAACACTAGGACTGGTGTGGTGGCAATCAGGAACACTGTTGCTGGCTGCATGGTCTGTCAACACTGTGACTGGTGTGACAGTAATCAGGGACACTGGTGGTCTAGTGTGGTGGTGATTTGGAACACTTTGGTTTGCTGCACTTGTATGGTGACACTGTACTGGTTTGGCTAGTAATCATGGATGCTGGTGGCTAACTGGACTGGCATATAGTGTCATCAGAGCAGTCTACTAATGTCCCTGATCACTAGTCACCTTAGTACAGTGTTAAAATACCAGCACAGGCAGTCACAGTTCCATAAAGCCCTAAATCCCACATAGCATAATAAAACTTCACAATATGTTAATGAATAAAATAAAATACACTCACATAAAACTAGTGCACACATGCACTATACAATAGAGCATGTAATTAGCAGAAGTCCCCTCTTCTCTTTCTCTGCAGCTTGCTGCTATCCCAATTTATCATTTCCCACTCTTGGTCAGTTTATCTATCCATGTCTGTAGCCACACAAGATCCTAAATGTGATCAATTGGGCAGAGTCTAGCAACATTCGCTGTGGGATAGAGGCGAGCTGCATGGAAAGGGGAGAGTGGATACCTGCTAATTATATGCTATGTCTTTAAGTGCTTGTGTGCACTAATTTTAACTGAGTGCCTTTGTATTTCATGCAATAACATATTGTGAAGTTTTATTGCACTGTGATTTTGTTTTTTTCCGGATGACATGTGAGTAATATGCAAGAAGTGTTGCCACAAGAATTCATTATAGAGGATTTTATGCTCCATAGATTGAAATCTAACAGATTACAAGTTCTAACTAAGAAAAAGCACAGTTGCCTCTCTTGAGAGAGAGAGAGAGAGAGAGAGAGAGAGAGGCAGGCAAAAAAGAGTGATATTTCAATCATTGGTGGAGGTATTCACGTGTGTTAATTGGAGGAAAAAGTCTACACACCCCTGTTAAAATGTCAGTTTTCTGTGATGTACAAAAATGAGACAATGATAAATAATTTTAGGACTTTTTCCACCTTTAATGTCACCCATAAACTGTGCAGATCAGTTGAACAGCAAACTGAAATCTTTTAGTTGGAGGTAAGTAAAAATAAAACACTAAAATAATATGGTTGCATAAGTGTGCACACCCTTAAACGAATACTTTGTGGAAGCACCTTTTGATTTATTACAGCACTCAGTCTTATTGGGTTTAAGACTATCAGCATGGCACATCTTGACTTGGCAATATTTGCCACTCTTCTTTGCAAAAAAAACTCCAAATCTGTAAGAATGGGAAGGGCATCTCCTGTGCACAGACCTCTTCAGCTCACCCCACAGATTTTCAATTGGATTCAGGTCTGGGCTGATGAAGTTCCTCTTCATGTTCAGCTTTCTAGCAGAAGCCTGAAGGTTTTGTGCCAATATTGACTGGTATTTGAAACTGTTATAATTCCCACTGCCCTGACTAAAGCCCCTGTTCCAGCTAAAGAAAACAGTCCCAAAGCATGATGCAGCCACCACCATGCTTCACTGTGGGTATGGTGTTCCTTTGGTGATGTGCAGTGTTGTTTTTGCACCAAACATATGTTTTGGAATTCAGGCCAACCTTTCAGGCCAAACATTATGGTCAACCTTGGTTTCATCAGAACATAACACATTTTCCCACATGCTTTTGGGAGACTTCAGAAGTGTTTTTGCAAAATATAGCCGAGCTTGGATGTTTTTCTTCGTAAGAAAAGGCGTCTGTCTTGCCACTCTGACCCATAGCCCAGACATATGAAGAATACAGGAGATTGTTGTCACATGTACCACACAGCCAGTACTTGCCAGATATTCCTGCAGCTCCTTTAATGTTGCTGTACGCCTCTTAGCAGCCTCCCTGACCAGTTTTCTTATCGCCCTTTCATCAGTTTTGGAGGGACGTCCAGTTGTTGGTAATGTCACTGTTGTGTCATATTTTCTCTACTTGATGATGACTGTGTTCACTGTGTTCCATGGCACATCTAATGCCTTGGAAATTATTTTTTTACCCTTCTTACTGACTGATGCCTTTTAACAATGAGATCCCGCTGATGCTTTGGAAGCTCTCTGCAGGCCATGGCTTTTTCTGTAGGATGCGACCAAGAAAATGTCAGGAAAGACCTACTAGAACAACTGAACTTTATTTGGGGTTTATCAGAGGCACTTTAAATGATGGCAGGTGTGTACTGACTCCTATTTAACATGAGTTTGAAGAGGGTGTGCACACTTATGCAACCACATTATTTTAGTTTTTTTTTTTATTTTTACTCCCCCCGCCCTAAAAGATTTTAGTTTGTCTTTAAATTGAGTTGTACAGTTTATAGGTCACATTAAAGGTGGATAAAGATCTTAAATTATTTATCTTTGTCTCATTTTATTTATATCACAGAAACCTGGCATTTTAACATGGTTGTGTGAACTTTTTTATATCCACTGTATATTTTAGTCCTTCAATTAACATAGGCTCAAATCCCCCTTGTTGGCATTACTGGGAACTACAGTTTATGATTTACGCAGCACCAACTGTTATAGTCTACACTTATTAAACAGTCCAAAAAGCAGTAACTTTTTGCAATCAATTGCAATTTAGTTTAATAGAGTCGAAAATAACATGATGGAGCATCAAGCCTTTGTGCATAAGACAAAAAATAGCTGAGTGATAACATGCACTAAAAGGATTTCTACTATGGAAACTTTTTAACAATTTGGGAGATATTTGTTAGAGATAAAGAACACTTTGGACAATCACTGTCACCTGCTACAGCAGCCATACATCTACAAGTTATTGCATGCATTGCTTGAGCATATGAGCTCCTAGAACAGTGATATGCAAACTGTGGCCCTCCAGCCATTAAAAAACTACAAGTCCCATCATGCCTCTGCCTCTATGTGTAATGCTTGTGGCTGTCAGAGTCTTGCTATGCATCATGGGACTTGTAGTTCTGCAACATCTGGAGGGCCACAGTTAGTAATACCCCTGTCCTAGAACATCTGTGCTGATTTACAACTGTGATATGATAAACACAGCGTAGCTGAATGTGGTATAACATAGCAAGTACCATAATGAGAGTATATACTTCCCACAATACTACTGGGAAACAGTGGCAGAGCTTTTGCTATATTTAAATAATGTATTGGTAACTATCTTGTTAGCTCTGTGGCTTTGGGACATCAATCTCATACCCATCCATTACATGGAGTTTATATGATTCCTTCGCCATAATTTATATTTTCCACTTCATAAAATATCCTTGTGTAACAACTGAATGTACTGCAGATTAATGAATGCTTGATTAAATAAAACAGGGTATAATGCCATGCAGGGCCAGGACAGGGGGTGGGCAGGAGGGGGCGGCTGCCCTTGGCGCAATGGTTTATTGCAGCGATGAGGGTGATCTGACCCTAACCCCAAGGGAAGGAGGGGGGCGCAGTTTGGCATCTTTTCCCTAGGCGCTGGATGACCTTGTCCCCACACTGATGCCACGTAAGGGCCATGTCAGACTACCAACATAGTAGCAGAGATTTGTAGCAGCTACATTCTCTGCAGATTTTCCCCAGGGATTTGTAGCAAATAAGGCTTTGCTTGCACTAGCATTTGGGGGGGGGGGGGGGGTTATAAAAACATGAAACTGAGTAACATTTTCAACTAGCCCAACCACTCCCCCTGAAGCTGCAAAGAAAGCAAACAGGGGTGTACACATGCTGTGGTGCTTTCCATTACGGCATGGAATAAATGATTCTCCTTTCCCTATTGCATTCGGTGGACAGTACTGCCCGCTGAACAGAACCTTTTCACCTAAATGGGGCCACACCGTAACTGCCCCACAACCATATGCAATGCATGCAATTTCAGTGCAGTTGTGCAGGCTTTGTAGGGGCTAAAAGTGGTGAGGAGTCTACATAAGGCATCCTTATACCCTATCAAACGCCCCCGGCTGAGAGATCCACCAGGGATCATCAGCTGGCATTGTAGTGTAAACTAGCCCTTACAGAATTACTGCTGTAGCTGACTAGGTGCTGCAACATATAGCTGCTACAAAACCAATTATTTAGCCTAAATTTAAGAACATCTAAAGATCAAAAAATGTAACCTTTTTGCATCTTACCAGTCCTTAGATGTAGTGTCTGCATTCGTTTTCAATTTTCATGCTTTTTTCCCATTGTATCTAAAAAGAAAGGAAAATAGAGGGCACACCAGCCTAGCACAATAACCTTTGCAACCATTTATTATTCAACAAATATGTGCATCATACTCAAAAACCAAGAAGAGATACAAGCAAAGTAAAAAGTCCAAATTCACCATGTTCTCCATTCAGCATGGTCTTATGGTTAAAGACAGTCCTGGAATGAAGACCTCCAAAAATAGCTGACACGTTTCGAGGGTGTCCCCTCTTCTTCAGAGCAGGACACCCTCGAAACGAGTTAGCTATTTTTGGAGGTCTTCATTCCAGGACTGTCTTTAACCATAAGACCATGCTGAATGGAGAACTTGGTGGACTTGGACTTTTTACTTTGCTTGTATCTCTTCTTGGTGTGAGTATAATGCACATACTTGTTGAATTATAAATTGTTGCAAAGGATAACTCACTGCAGTGTATCAATGGAGGAGTGGCGTTGTCACCCTAGGGGAGGAAATGTTTTAGGACCACAGAACACTTCCTACTCTCTTCATCTTTATAACAAAGGAGGACATGTTCTGTATTTCACAGAGACAACTACGAACAAGGCTAACGTACAGAAAATGATCAGCTGAAAAGATTTATGGCAGGATCAATAAATATTTGTTTGCACTTATCAAACAGATGCATTAAAACTTCTTCAATTGCACATTTAACAGATCAAAGGGAGGAAAGAAAAAATAAAATAATGAATATTAGGGTTTTTAGACACTTTAAATTGTGACACTAATACAAATAATTCATGCTGAATTGCCAGTCCAATAGTCATAACAAACTTCTTTTGCTCTAGGTTTTGTGAATAAAAATTAGTGTGTGTGTTTGTTTTCTAATGATTTGTTTTAAATACACTAAGTCTATATTAATAGATGATGATGATGGCATGTCCATCCTAAACTAATGCAACCCACGGGATAATTCGAGTTATATACAGATACAGTGCATCTACTAAAAATGGTCATGGAAACTAGGCAATGTGCCTATTTTAACTAACAGATGTTCTTACAAGCTGCTCAATGAGCAGATGCAAGTGTATAAAAATGATGTTAGCCTTATGAAAATGGTGTTAGAGGCATTTTTCTTTTTATAGAATATTTCCTTGAGTACAACAGTCTCCTTTTTAGTAAAAGTTGCTGTTCTCACTGATCTTTAATAGGATTTCCTGGAACCTTGGGACCATGGCACCAAAAAGCCAAAGAAGCATTAAACAGATTTACGTTAAAAAGTACTGAAACTGGATTTAAAGTGAACAAATCGTCATGAAATTTCGTCATGATAATTACACTGCAAATATATACACTAACATTGTTTTTTTGAAATTAGGTTATTATTTTTTTTTTTTTATAAATGACATTAGGTTTTATTCTTTTTACTTTTAATGTGCCATATCTTAGGTCACACAGTCTGCTAATTATTTCTGGCATAAGAAGGTTACTGGCCATCCAATAAGCTGGGGAAATGTCTCCACTCTCTATCCAGTCCGCTCCCCTTTTTATTTTTGCCTTACCTGCAAGGCAAAGGCATAATGTGCTACTATGCATCGCATACTAGCACATTATGTTAAACTTACCTGAAAACGAAGCAATCCAGCGATGCAATGTCAATGCTGGAGACGGCATCCATCTATACCTGGTCTTCAATCACGGCTCCGGCTCTGTGACTGGCAGGAGCCGCAGTGACATCACTCCCGCACATGCATGCAGGAGCCGCCAATCACTGCACACTGCTCTGAAGAAACGGTGCGGCTGTTGTTCCTTCAGAGCACATGCGCTAGTGACGTAACTGGCTCCTAGGACAATAAATCTGTCCTAAACGATGCATGTTTAGGAAATATTTACACAACTTACAAGTAAGCCTTAACCACTTTAGCCCCGGAAGATTTGGCTGCTCAATGACCAGGCCCTATTTTGCGATTCGGCACTGCGTGACTTTAACGGACAATTGCGCGGTCGTGCAACGATGTATCCAATCAAAATTGACCTCCTTCTTTTCCCACAAACAGTAACAATATTTTTCACATTTACAGTTAAAAGTTAAATGTTAAATATTTTAACATTTTAGGCCAATTTGTTTTCTGCTATATATTTATGGTAAAGAAAAATGGCAATAAGCGTATTTTGATTGGTGTGCACAAAAGTTATTGCGTTTACTAACTACGGGAAAGATTTATGTCATTTTTATTGTTTTTTTTTCTACTAGTAATGGTGGCGATCTGTGTTTTTTTTTGCGGGACTGCTACATTGCGGTGGACAGATAGACCCCTAACTGACATTTTTGACACTTTTGGGGGTACCGGTGACATTACTACAGTAATCAGTGCTAAAAATATGCACTGTTACTGTAAAAATTACACTGGCAGGGAATGGGTTAACTGTACTGGTGATCAAGGGGTTAAATGTGTCCCTAGGGGCGTGATTCTAACTGTCAGGGGGCGTGATTTGTGAAGTAATGACAGAGACATGCAATACCTATATAGCAGGATCACATAGCCTCTGTGATCACTTGAGGGAGAATGACAGACGGCTGTGCTTACATCTGTCCTTTTCTCTGTGCTGCGGGAGATTGCGAGTGGCCGGTGGTCATCGGAGCCGCTGTTCACACGCACTGGCTCCCCAGCTAACGAGCAGGGGCGGAAGCCCCCTAGAGTCTCCTGAGCGAGCGACGTAGTACTACGTCACTTTGCCCAGGAGCACCTGCCTGCCGCAGTAAAACTGTGGTGGGCGGGGCTGAAGTGGTTTATATAGGCTTACCTAAAGGTAAAACTTAAAGATGGAAGTTTACTTCCTCTTTAACAGGCTAAAGAAATGATCTGTTGGTGTCAGAGGATGCGGGTTGGAAGTCCAGAGGTGGATCAGTTCATCTTCTGTGTCTAGTGAAGGACCATATAAATACGGAAAGAAGCCCCAGACCAAAACCGGATAAAAAAGTTCAAGATAATTATTATTGTTGGTAAAAAAAATAATAAAAGGACTCCATATACAGAACCAGATCAAATGCAGTATGTAGGTGTCCAGACACATTTTCCCAAAATTCCACACGCGATCCTGAAACTGTCGATTCACTATATTGTTCTGCGGTATTTACTGCAAAATGCTGAAAGCGATTGGTAAATACCACACGAACCGGCGTTAAACTCAGTTCGCAGAAGGAGATAAACTATTAAATGCATGCGGTAATTACGTAGTGGTTGAGGCATGCGGTATTTAGGGAATGTGTACTGGTTGTGAAGAAGCGGACAGCCGCCGGTGTCCTTAACAACTGAGTCATCAGCTGTCAGTGGAATGTAAAAAAAATGAATTGCCGGCAATGAAAAATTTAAAAACAAAAAGGCTTGGGGTCTCCCCCCCCAATCCATACCAGGCCTTTTGGGGGTGGGTGGGGGAAAAAAAGTGGCCCCCCTGAACCATACCAGGCCACATGCCCTCAACATGGGAGGGTATGCTGGGTTGGTCACATCACAAGGGGGCAGTGCCACCAGATGATGTCACCCGGCGGCATCACCCCTTAGTTTATTTAGCAGCAGCAGAGCTTTTAGATGGCGGGAGCCTTCGTCAGGAGAAGAGCTTTTTTTTTTTGGGTCGGCGGTGGCAGGGGGCATTATGATTGATGATGGATCTACACAGGCGGACATTTTTTTGTTGTTGTTTTAAAAAAAGGAAGCATCAACAATTGCCTCCTGTTTTTTACACTACACTTCTTTATTTGGTGAATGAGTAGGGGTGCCATGCACCTCATACTCATTCACAAAGGATGCTTCCGGATTCTGATAAGCTCCCTGCCCGCAGACCCCCCCGCCCCAAAGAACCCCCATGTTGCTTGGTAGGGTTCAGGAGGGGGGGTTGCTTGCCCTTTCCTGACTTGCTGGGCTGCATGCTCAGATAAGAGTCTGTATGGAATTATAAGGAGGGCCAATGCCATTTTTTTTTACATTTTGGCATGGGGTTATCCCTCAAAATCCCCGAAGGGCCTGGTATGAATTGGGGGGGGGGACCCCACACCTTTTTTTTATTGTAAAAAAAAAATTCTTTTACATTCAGCTGTCAGTGGGTTTGACAGCTGATTACTCATTGGTTGCTAAGGACACAGTGGCTGCCCACTCCTTAACAACGATATAGTTACTGATTGTTAAGGACGCTGGCAGACAGATCTTTCACAATGCGGTATTTACTACTGGTAATAAATATGTTGGATACCGCCAGGCATTGAAATACTGTTTTCACTACTAAAATACCACATAACTTCATAAAATAACTCATGTGGTATCTAGTAGCGTTTTTTAGTGAATGCCAAAAAACTTTTTGAAAAACGCTGTGCGGTATCTTACTGCATACATGGATACAGTAAGATACTGCTTTGCGAATGGAGCTCAAAGTCTCCTATGTAAACTTGCAAGAAAATAAAGCATGATTAAACGGGATCAAAAAAAAATTAACTGCTAGATACACGTGATAAATTTCTTAAAATTTGATCCCCTTGGATAGTCTAACCCTGAAGCCTCTTTTCCCCCTCCCTTTTTGCTCACAATTCTCTTTCTTTCTCTCTCCTTCTGTTCTCTCATATACATTCTTTTCCTTATGCCTCTTGCAGCAATTGTAAACTTGTACTTTAACATTAGCTCTGGCCCTTTAAAGTACATTATTTATATATCATTAAGGGGCACACACAGAAATGTTTTTCTCTGGACAAATTTATGCTATAGCTCCCACAGCTGGGAAGGTACTGGACTCTTTGACCTGCTGTAATCTTTTCGATTATGAGTCACATTATCAAGGATCATTTGTTTTGTGTACCTTATTATAATTGCTTTGTGGATCTTGAGTTGACATTGCACAGTCTAATTGAGTGTGTGTGTATGTTCTTGTCTACATCACTCACTTTGTACTTGGTAAAACTTTATTAACCATTTGCCGACCTCCCCATAGCACATCTGCTACAGGGCAGCCGCCCTGCGCAGAATCACACATATATACATGATTCTACACTTCCGGGTTTAGGGCGTGAGATTTTTACACAGCAGGAGCTGATCAGCAGGTCCCGCAGACCCGATGTTCGGCGGCACCTGCTGATCGCTCGATACACTGACAGAATGGCAGTCTGCCTATATAAACAAAGATTGTTATTCTGTGAGTACAGAAGATATGGATCCTGTGTTTCTGTAAAGCAGAAACACTGATCCATGTCTTCCACTAGTAATAGCAACCCCCCCACTACACTAAAACATTAGCTAGGCACACAGTTAACCCTTTGATTGCCCCTGATGTTAACTCCTTCCCTGTCTGTGTCATTAGTACAGTGATAGTGCATATTTTTACCATGGATCACTGTAATATTGAACCTGGTCCCCATAAAAGTGTCAGAAGTGTCAGTTAGGTGTCCGATTAGTCCGCCGCAATATCACAGTTCCGCTATCAGTCGCTGATCGCCGCCATTATTAGTAAAAAAAAATCCAATAGTGTGTAAACGCTATAACTCAAGCCAATCAATATACGCTTATTGGGATTTTTTTTTTTTACCAAAAATATGTAGCAGAATGCATATTGGCATAAATTGAAGAAGAAATTCAATTTTTTCTTATTTTTTTTTATTGGATGTGTTTTAGAGCAGAAAGTAAAAAATATATTTTTTTTTTTCAAAATTGTTGGTCGTTCTTGTTGTTTATAGCACAAAAAAATAAAAACGGCAGAGATCAAATACCACCAAAAGAAATCTCTATTTGTGGGAAAAAAGGACATAAATTGTATTTAGGTACAGTGTTGCAATCTCTATTTGTGGGAAAAAAAGTGTTGCATGGCCGTACAATGGACAGTTAAAGTAATGAGGTGCCCTAACCCAAAAAATGGCCAGTTTAGGAAGGGGGGGGGGGGGGGCTTCCAGAGGTCAAGTGGTTAAAAACTGTTAAACAAGACAAGATTATAAAAAATGTGAAAACCCTTACACAAATCACCCCCACATACCAGTTCAGCTTCAGCAGTTAGTAGCTATATTTACTTGTACCGTGAAGAAAGGACACTTTAAACTTAGGGCTTAGGCAGAATAGGTGGCTGCGTTTGGCTTTCCAGCAGTAGGGGTTGTTAAAAAGGCAGTTCCTGAAGCCTATGCTGCTGAAGTAGTTCAACGATCTAGGGGGGTGCACTTTGACCTCTCCTGCTTGGGCCCTAAAGGACCCTGTTCCTACATTGTTTACTCCCTGGACTGAAGCAGTGTTTATCATTAATACGTCTGCCAAGAAATGTGCCAGGAAATGTGCAGATGGACCCTTCATTTTTGTGACCAATCCCAGCCTGGGCTCAACTTATGCACAGAAACTTAAAAGGGTGTACATGCACCTCTCATGCAACAAGAAAACATGAAGTGCATACTGACATCATTAAAAGTCATTGTAACAAAACAGTAAAAGTAAAGAATTACATAAAGCTCACTATGCTGGACACAAACAGGGGCAGTCTGCAACACTCTTTAGAATTCCATCATGCCATCATGCCTGTCAGTGTGGGGGTGACACATTTATGTATATGTTGTAAACAGGTACATGAATTCTGGACAGTGTCCATATGAACACTCCATCTTCAGTACAGCTGAGTGTCCTCCCTGATGCTGCAGCTGTCACACAACTAGCACAGAGCCAAGGATTTTTGAAGCTGGGTAGGTAGAGCGTGATGGTGATTCAGGGACACTAATTCTCCATCAGGTGCAGAATATAAGTGTTAAGCAATTACTTACAGATTATACACTTTTAACAAACAAAAAGAAACCAACTATTTTGCAATTGTGATAGATACAATATAAAGGTCCCATATATAGAACTCCACCACTGTTTACAAATGAGTGACAGTTCATAAAATATTCTTCCAGTGTATTAGGTGCCCATCACCTTTGGATTAGGTGCCTACTCACCTTCAAAATCTGACCCCACTACAGAGTCATGATAGCCTTAGTGTACTCCCACTCTAGATGATACTGCAATGCTGCTCTCCTCTCCTCCTGCTCTCATCTCAGAGCGATACTACTTCACCTCTTTCCTTATTCGCAATCATCAATGACATATTTATAGAATAAAACGGAAAGACCATAGTGTTCTCTGCTTCCAAACATTTGTTAAAGCCTAAAATATGATTAAAAACACTTACAGGGATACATGAAAACCATGCATAAAATGAGTTCACCACGCTGATACAGATGTCTGATGTGTGATGTCATGGCTTCAGCTTCTTCCACCCATACGCGTTACGCCCTTCTATTGGACTTCTTCAGACATGGGCTTCTTCACTGAAGAAGCCCAATAAGAGGGTGTAATGCGTATGGGTGGGAGGAGCCGAAGCCCATGATGTCACACATCAGCCATCTGTATCAGCATGGTAGGCTGATTCTTTGCGTGATTTTCAAATATCTCTGTGTGTATTTTTAATTCCATTTTTGGCTTTAGATTTGTTTGTTATGAGTGTATAATCTGTAAGTGATTGATCTGCACTTATATCCTGCACTATATGTTTACAAGGCGATTTTGTGGACACACTCATCAAAGTGTAAGCGGCAATCTGAGCCTTTGGTATTAGCCATATGATTTATGTTTAGCATTATTTAAACATATATAGTAGTTGGTGATTGCGCTGATTATATATTATTACACACTAATTCTTCACCAGGTCCCCTCCCATTGTGATTGACAGCAGGCAGGGGGTTCGTTCATAGCCAATATACAACCTGCTATTGACTATAAAATCTGCCCACTGCCTGCTGTCAATCACAAGGAGAGAGTGGATCTGAAGGAGAAATAGTGTCTCAACTTCCCCATCAGACTCTGCCCACTGTCAGCATCGCTGGTTGCCAGGATGCTACCAGCTGTGAATCTGACTGTGTCCTTGTCCTTAATAACCAGTGACAGGTGACAAGGGGCTAGTGGTGACAAGCATGGTGCCTGCTAAACAGCGTACAGACAGGCACTCTGGCCTGTCTCTGTACAACAAGCTAGATTTGATCTTGAATACCTTTAGTTTCATTATCTTTCAACTGGAAATAATTTGTTTTTAAGTTTGTACAGTAAAAGTTTCACTTTGTAAAAGTGGTACTATTAGGAACTACTTGAATCTTCTGTACACATTGGTAAAGCTACCAAAATGGATGGCAGGACATTTTTAATCTGGCGTAGGCCATTTTAAAGGATCAAACCGGCATAAAAGTGTCATTAGGGGTTTATTAAATTCCCTCAAAGGTGTCATTCAACAGGGAAGGCTAAGGTCATCTTGTGGGGAAAAAGAAGTACTGTGGGGACAGCTCCAGACTGAAGATGACTATTGCAGTTCGAGCTGTTTTTATTTTTTTTTATTTTTGGGTATTAAGAAATAGAGACGGTTCACTTGGTAAAGTTATTGTTCTCTTAGCTTAGTGACTAAAGCAGCTTTTCTAAACGTTTTCAAGTTTAGGGAAACCCCTGCTAATTAAAAAAAAGTATACCTACAATTCATAGTACATTAGCATGATACTGCATACTATACAGTATACTGTATACTATAGGCCATTGTAAATACAATACATAATATGGTATACCTAGCATATTTCTGCCCCCTTCCTACTTCTCTGCACAACAACATTTTTAGAAACAATTTTGAAACTAAATAATTAATAATATCAGAAAAGAAAGGCAGACAGTAACATTTGTGGTGTCCCCTAACAATAATGATTAGTGTAGAATTGCCCCCTTGCATTAGTGGTCAGTGTAGGTAGGATATCAATTTGATGTTGCCCACTGTTCAAGGGATACATAGCAATACATACACATAACTGTTCTTGGGGTTCCACATAACCTTGGTTGAGAAAGGCATGCCTAAAGCGAAGCTGTGTTCACATCAATCATCCAATCGTGTGCAAAAAATCCTGCTTCTTTAAGGCCCCTTTCACACTTGCGGACCGTTCAGATCCTGGGTCAGTTTTTCAGGCGGATCTGAACAGATGCCCCATGCATCTCTATGGGGCATCGGATGTCAGCGGAGACATGTCAGCTGACATCCGATCTGTCAAATCTGGACGGATGGAAACCCTATTTTCCATCCGTCCAGTGGATTGGATCGGATCGGATTGGATGAGAATGGATAGGCGGTCCGCTCTCATCCGTTTCCCCCATAGAGAACAGCGGGACCTGACAGCTCGGAGACACTGCTGCTATCTGCCTGCTCAGCGAAGGATCGGCAGATCGATCCCCCACTAAGAAAAACTGAGTCCGCCGACGGACTACAGGTGTGAAAGGGGCCTTAGTTTCTTTAGGAGTTGATTGGGTATTTGAAGTGGATAAAGTTTAACCTATCATTTAGCTTAGATTCACACTAGTGCTGCTGCATAATCATGCATTTTTTGCTTTTACCCTTGTTTTTTATGCATTTTCATACTTCATATGTCTTCGTGAAGGAGGAGGAGACTGGTTGGTAAAAACAAAACCCTGCTAAAATGCACCTAAAATGCATGTACATGCATTTTTCCTGTGTTTTTAATGCGCTCACTTTAAAGTCTATGGGCCAAAACCCACTATGGTGTACCAAAAAAAGCCCTGCGCCTTTTCAAATATCACAAACTATGTGGCATTGATTGGAATTGGGCAGCATAGAGAATAATGTGATTTCCATTGTCATGCATTTCAGTGCGATAGCAGATGCAGGGGAAATCTCACTAGTATGAAAGGGGCCTTAGTAAGGGTTTATTCACTTCATTAGCACTGGGTCGTGTTACTCAATGCCCTTACTGCAGGGCTTGACAAATTTGCTTTGGATCTAGGGACCAGCTAAAAAAGTTAGGAGCCAGTATTTTTTTTAAAGCTTTATTTTCAATGACAGAACAGCCAGGGCGGTGGGCCCAACTGCCCCCTATCAGAAGTGCCAGATCGCTGCTTGCCTGCAGCAAGGCTAATTTTAGAGAAAAAAAAAACACCTGCCTGGCGCCCGGAACTGCATGTCCTGGGCGTTGGGTGATATAATTTGTGCATCCCTGTGAAAGGAATGGCAGGCATAGCACATCCAGCCCCCAGCCACAAACCAAACGCAGCGGAAAGCATGCGAACCATCCCCCGTAGGACACAGGCCCAAGGCAGGAAGGCAGCATCACAGCCTGTCTGTCACCTGGTCACCATATGGATATGCCTGGCGGTGGCTTAATAGGCAGGGACAGTGCAGCAAGGTGGGGGCAGAGCGATAGGATGAAGTGACTGTGCAGCTGTTGTGCCCCAATAGACATCCATGGCACAGGAATACATTGGACACTTATGCCGGTAAATACGGCCCTGCACAGGTGTACAGTATTGTGAAGGAGGTCCTAAATCTATGGGGAGGGAGGTTATGCCTATTCAGTTATTTTCAGATTTAATCATTCTGATAAATCAGATAAAATCAATGCATGTATGACCACCAATGTACTTGATTGTACATACTTCTTGTATGTTGTAGAAATCTCTGTCCATGTCTGCTACAAATATCAGCATAAACAAACTGCCCATTAGAAGGGCTCCCTGAAGTCTAATTTAAGCGTTTATCGTGTGTAGGAGCCTCCACTGACTGTGCCCAAGTGTGTAGTGTTTCCATGTCCAAAGCAAACGCACGGCATGCTGGGAGTTGTAGTGTGTGGAGTCCCCGGCCCTCCTCAGTTACCTTCAGCTTCCTCAGTAACTCCGGGCTCTTATCTATAGCCATGGCGCTATGTACTTAGTGCGGGCACATTGCAGCTTCAGTCCAATCTCCAGGCATCCCATGCTGTTATCGCAGAGGGGCGCCTCAATGCCGCCCCATTTAAGGAGACAGCAAGTAGGGTCGAAGGAGGAGGAACTTGAAGGAAGATTACCAGCAATGTGTGTGTGTCGCAGCCAATCCTTAGCAACTCCTATGCTCTGGCATGCTATGCTTATGTGGTGTAGTGAGGCGCTACTACCCTTGCCGAGTGATGATTTTGTTAACTCTTTTAGTACAGACCCTGAAAAAATGAATTTCCAGTTTTAAAGTGCAATCGTGCCTTTTCCTAGTGCAATCAAGATTTTTTTTGAAGTGCAATCAAGATTTTTGCTATATAGGATGCAGTGTACCACTACTATCCTGTGTAGGCACAAGTTTGGTTTATGTTTGGCCCTGAATATTCAAATGATATGAAAGTGCAATAATGAATAATTAAGTGCAATCAAACAAATGGGCAAACCAATGCAAAATGTGCAACAATGCATAAGTATACATCAAAATAATTTTTTCATCATGAATGTTATAATAAATACCAAAGTGCAATAGGGCAATCCAGAAAATGTGCAATTGATGCAATATGTGTGGGTTCAAAAGTGCATGTAAAAAGTGCAACTATATTTGTTTTACTATAGTCCACAACTTGGTATTTTTTAAGTGATTTTGTGCAAACGTAGATTATAGATTATGGCATGAAATTTGTGCAATAAAGGGTGACCATTTATGCTCAAGTGACAGAGTGCAGTATGTTCATAATAAAGTGATTAAATATAAAGTGATAAATATGCTCAAAAAATTAAATGAAAATAAATACTATGTATATGAACAAAAAGGTATGACTATTTTATAAGTGCAATATATTACATTTCAAAGCGTCTAAAGGAGTGTGGACCAATTGTCAGGGTTATTTGGGAAGGTTAAATTTAATAAGAAGAAAATGAAATGTTATATTTTATTTTACATAGAAATGAAGCAATGGCGTCCATTTTGTTAAAGGTTGTTGAAAGTTCAAGCCTCCTATAAAAGTGCCTATTCAACAGGTTTACCCCAGACATGCTGTGTTGACCTAAGGTAATAAATAAATAGTCTGTTGACTTTCTTTAAGATAAGGTCTAAGACACTATTCCAAGGTATCTTATCTGTATGTGGAACTAAAAACCTTAGTCAGTATTTTCTATGCTTAAACCCATTTAAAATAAGATTTAAAGATATATATATTATAATCTTATATGTAAAGGAATATTAACACTGATATATATATATATATATATATATATATATATATATATATATATATATATATATATATATATATATAACTAGCATACATAGATATGTAGAAGACCGTTATATATTATAATTGTTTCATATTTTGCTAACTTCTAACTTTACTGATTTTGATGACTCATCTCTGTATGTCAAGACAGGCTTCAGTAAACATTTGTAAATTGTAAGATGTAGAAAGCATCATAAAATTTTGTTTGACCTTGCTAGACTCCAGAAGGTCTGGATTGTAAGCTATTGGTCAATATAAGGTGCAAAGTTTATTTGAAGATAAATAATGCTGTCATACTGAACCTAAGAGCAATGCAATACTGCCATTTTTGCTGACTGCTACTAATTGAAGTCTTAGGTTAAAAAGTAAAATCCAATATATTTTAAATAAGATATATTAAATATTAGAATGGTGTTATCAAGATTAATTCCTTATTTAGATACATGATGGATATTAAATGGACATTTAATAGATGAGAGCATGGATACATTTTTATGTGGTTTTATAATAGTCTTAAATGGAGAAATCTTTATTTAATTTTAATATACTGGTTGACCAAGAGGTGTCACCCTATGACATCACCAGTTAATGAATAAGATGTTCCAACCAATAGGGATCATGTTACTCCCTCTGGGTTTAACTTATGGTAATTGTTCTATACCATATAAAAGCCCAGATGAGAGAGACACATGACACACATCACATTTTGCCCAATATACATCACACTTACAACATACACACTACTATGGCTATGCATAGACTCATCTACACAGACTCCATTTTGAGCCATCATGTATCTGAACCTTTGAGGGACGCCAAGCGAAACTCCTCCCTAATTGGCCACCATCTTGGAAAATCAGCCATCTTAAGGAACCTGGTAACTACCATTCTAAGCTAGCGGCCATTTTAAATATGGTAAATATGCCTTACTAATTATTTGATTATTATTCTATATTGTTTATGTACTTCCTTAAATGTTTTACATTGCATATTTAACAGTAACGAGAGTACAATCCCAGCCGTATAAACCATATGTATATTTTTCTCTAAAGAGATGATTTTTGTTTTTATAACATTTTTATTAATATCAGATTAAGCGCATTATTTGTGATTTTAAGTCTTCGGTTTTGCATGGCTTATTCTCACTTCATCTGCAGTGAAGTGACTATCTGACTGTGCATTGCGCAGACAATTGTGGTCTGATTATATAGAACATTCAAATATGGTTTCTACTACATCTGGGGAAAATGTAATCTTGCTTTATTTTCACTTTCATTATTGAGCTACAAATCACATTGCATTTATTGTTTGAAGTTTGTATTTTTGTAAAGTTATCTTTTTGTGTCATCTCAAGTTTGATCATTTATCGTGATTACATGTCTCGTGAATAAAACTTTTATATTTTCCATACTGTAGACTGTTTTCTCTAAGATTGGTATATGCTTTTAAAAAGAAATTAATCAATAAAAAGAATTCGCTACATATTGATTTATGGAATAAGTTGAGATTCTCCTTCCGTACAGATCTTTGCTTATTATTAACCATAAATAGACACTGTTATATTCAGAGCAGTATAAACATTCTGACATAATGGAGGCACAGCGAGATATTATTAATTTCTTATTAATTCTGACACAATATATATATATGAATAAGTGTACAGTCCAAAAAAAATTTTGTGAGGTCTCTTCTATCCCGTTATTTGGAGTGATCCGTGCCCAAAAATAGGTTGTGCTCTTGGTGAGTGATCCTTGCTGTCCAGCCTAAATATGTGCTAGCAACTCACCAGACAAATTCAGGCCTCCAGGTCCTATAGAGCTGGTATAAACCCTGTTTTTATCTGGATCCTCTGTATCTGGTCAGACTCTTTGGGGTGGAGGTCACATAAAAGTGGCTCTGGGGTAACTCAGGGATAAGAAGCACATAGAAACCTCATTGCGCAGATATACATTTAAGAAAGGATGTTCACAGTAAATATAAAAGCTGATAAACTCACATTTGATGGTGCTTTGGAAGTAGCACTGACTCTGGTTTGCCTGTATTGTTAAGGAACCGCCGCTTGCATAGCATGCGTTCCAAATCATGAATCACCTTAACCAGAAATGGCGTGATCGGAAGTGATGCCGCGGGATTAACCTCTATGCATTTCACCGAATAGCATCCTCCGCTATGCTCATGGCTGGTGCCATACAACAAAAGAGAAAGGAGAGTAGTGCCATTTAAGTGCGGTATAAAAGCTATGTTTAATAACAACAGACAAATGCAAACTCACAGGATGGGCATGATAAACTGGCATGTAAAGGGTTCATCCACTCTAGTGGGAGAACGAGCAGCGGGGAATCTTTGCTGGTTCCAGCTGTGCTGGTGGCTCCCAGCACTTCCGGGTACCCGGTGTCCCTCAGAGAAGTGCCGCTAACTTCACTTACAGGTGGAGTGGGAGGTGCGCGTGTTCGAAGCATGCGTGCTTCTTCCCCAGGCAATGACTCTTATTGCCTGAGGAAGAAGCATGCATGCTTCGAATGCGCACACTTCGCACTCCACCTTGTACCCAAAAAGTGAAGTTAGCAGCTCTTATTTGAGGGACACCACGTACCTGGAAGTGCTGGGAGCCACCAGCACAGCTGGAACCAGCCAAGATTCCCCGGATCCCCGCTGGTCGTCCTCCCACTGGAGTAGATGAACCCTTTACATGCCAGTTTATCATGCCCATCCTGTGAGTTTGCATTTGTCTGTTATTTTTAAAAGCATCTTTTATACTGCACTTAGATGGCACTGCTCTCCTTTCTCTTTTGTTGTACATTTCCACAGAGTTCCTTCTAGCTCTCATCAGAGCCTGTAGCTTTCTACAGCCAGTATTTCTCCATTGCCCAGCAATCAGCCCATGCTTGAACTTTATGGACATTTTAACCAGAACTTACTCCTGCATATGCCCTCCTCTTCTCTGCCCATAGAGCCCCTATGTTTTTTTGTTGTTCATGGCTGGTGCCAACAGTGAATGGGCTGACAAAAACCTGAGCGCCAGGCCACCATTTCTAGTCGCAATTGTGACCTGGCGTCTGGGATTTGTCGAGCCCTGCCTTACTGTACATGTAAGGTCAGACAAAAGACCATTTTTTTAATGGGCCATTTCACACCATGTGTGCTGAGAGAATTGGACAGGATGCATTTTGTCACACTCAAACCATTTTTTTGAAGTAAAAAAATAAAAAAGATAAAAAAACATTGCAGCACAGATAAAATGTCTTGTAAAACTGCACATTTATTTGCACATAGTTCCTTTATCTTTTTTGTATTATAGATACTGTGACATTGTTTAACATTACAAGCCTAGATTTGCTTTCCTTTGGGCAAGAATAATTTATTACTGGCAGAACAGTGCCCCAAATCAGTTCTGAAGCTTTTTTTTGTGGGGAGGAGGGGGGGGGTGGAGGTGATAGGGTGAATCTGATTACAAGTCCCAGATATAAGAAATTAAAAGAGCTGTCATCTGCAGGTGTACAAAGTGACAAAATGCTCACTGTATGCACAGTCCGCTTGGCCTACATTTTCCAGCAAGTGCTGTTAACCCTTTCACCCCACCTGTGCTACTTGGAAAACAAAAAAATGTCTGTAATTGAGGTTCGCATTTCCTTTTCATGATAAGCACTCTTTCTTCTCTTTCCTCAGATCAGCAACATAGGGTCACTAGGGTGTTCTCTATAAAAGCATCATGTTTGCAGAAGTAACGCACAGACATGAGTCATATGCTGAAAGTATGTCACTGTATTAAAGCTGAAATCCCACAATAAAAAAAGGCAATATTACCTTTATTCCATGTTTGGTAAATTGATTTCTCCTTTAGGAGAAATTAGCCTTGATTTACTTACTGAAATGAAAAAATGACGATTGAACCTCTAGAATGTCCCTTAGCCTTGATTGACAAGACTGCTGCAGTGAAGGAGTGCTGTGACACGACATTATGAAGACAGTATCTGGACTTTGCAAAGGCCTTTGACACCGTTCCACACAAACGCTTACTGTTCAAACTAAGGAAGGTAGGTACGGACCATAAGGTGAGTACCTGGATAGAGAACTGGCTCCTGGGGAGAGTGCAAAGGGTGGTGATTAATGGGGAGTACTCGGATTGGGCGGGTGTGTAAAGTGGGGTCCCCCAGGGTTCTGTCCTGGGGCCAATCCTGTTTAATTTATTCATAAATTATCTAGAGGAGGGGATATCTAGTACAATATCAGTATTTGCGGATGATACTAAACTAAGCATGCCAATATCTTCTATACAGGATGTGGAAACCTTACAAGCGGACCTGGACAAAACAATGGGGTGGGCAACTACATGGCAGATGAGGTTTAATGTTGAAAAATGTAAAGTAATGCACTTGGGTGCCAGAAACCAGAAAGCAAGCTACTCACTAGGGGGGGAACCTCTGGGTGAGTCTAGGATGGAAAAAGACCTGGGGGTACTGGTAGACAACAGGCTTGGCAGTGGCATGCAATACCAAGCCGCTGCAAGCAAAGCCAACAGAATACTGGGATGCATAAAAAAGAGGATTCACTCAAGAAATAAAGAGATTATTCTCCCTCTCTACAAGACTCTGGTCCGGCCACATCTGGAGTATTCTGTCCAGTTCTGGGCACCGGTCCTCAGGAAGGATGTGCTGGAACTGGAGAGAGTCCAGAGAAGGGCAACAAAAATAATTAGGGGCATGGAGGACATCAGCTATGAGCAAAGACTGCAAGCACTGAACTTATTCTCTCTGGAGAAGAGACGATTGACGGGGGATATAATATCAATGTACAAATACTGTACTGGCGACCCTAGCATAAGGAACAAACTATTCAGAGAAAGGGAATACAATAAGACACGTGGCCACTCACTAAAACTAAAGGAAAGGCGGTTTAACCTTAAAATACGTAATACGTAAGAGCAGTAAGGATGTGGAATTCTCTTCCGCAAACAGTCGTATCAGCAGGGAGCATCGATAGTTTCAATAAACTATTAGATGGGCACCTTAAATACCACAACATACAGGGGTATACAATGTACAGTTAACAGCAAACACACACACACACATCATAGGTGGAACTGGATGGACTGATGCCTTTTTTCAACCTCACAAACTATGTAACTATGTAAAGCTAGCGTAAAGTAAACCGGATTCCTAACATCAAAAAACCAGTGTGGATTTGTGCTCGTGCTAACGCTCGTGAACATTGCACATGCGCTCATTTTTCCAAGCAAAGGACCAATGTTAGATATACTATGCCAGTTCATCGAGCGCATATTCGTGCTCGAGTGCAAACACGTGCGCATACCAATTAGCACTTGGCGCCCACTGGCCTAATTAAACTGGTCTATCACACTGAGTTGCTGATTGGTCTTCAGCTTGTTCCAGTATTTCCGAGACCTGATCTGCTGTACCGGCTTACCCATGACATGGCTTGCCTTAGGACTTTGCTTCTTCTCTTGCTCTAGCTCTGTTAACCTCCTACTCCAACCTCGGCTTGTTTACTGGACACCCTCCCTGCTGACTCTGTACCACTTTGCCTGGCTGTTGCTGACCTTGGCCTGCTTTCTGGACTGGCTTTGCCTGCTGATTCAGTTCCTCGCTGCCCGGTTGTTGCTGACTGCTGCTCGTCTTCTGGTTCTGCTTTTGTCTTTCACTCTGGTGCCAAGCTACTCCTGTATCCTGTTCTAATGACTGCCACTACCATCTCTACGCACCGACAAAGTGGTCATCACCAGCAATCTACTATGACATTCATGCCACTCCTTACCCTTACACTTTCTGTCTCCACCTTCAGGAGTGTTGGGAGGCAGGTGCAAGAGATGCCTTCACAATGTTCCAGTCTTCACCAGGTATGTGATAGCTAGGTAAATTAAAGGCCCCAGTCAAATCCCAATAAATGGTGTGCAAGGCCTTAGTGTTTGTTTTGTTTAAAAATCAGCTATACCCTGAATAGAAAAGCCTGCCAGCATGCTGCACAGTGGAGCTTTGCTCTTTGTGAGGAAGCAGTGATCTCTTTACAGAGGTCTGACACCCCCCCCCCCTTTCAATTAGCAGGGAGTATGAGCTTTGCTGATTGCAAAAGGATTGTTCTAACTCAGTAGGACCTGTACATTAAGACCACTACTTCCACAAAGAGCAACGGCCCCACTCTACAGCTGCTTGCAGAGGACAGTTTTTTCTACTATGGCTGTTAAAAAAAAAAAGAGGGGGGGCATGGCCTGACACCGAGGCGAATGCCTGCATTCTAGAGCCGCTCTGGTTTCCAACAGCTCTCCAGGGCTTCCTACACCAGCATCTACCCAGCTACAGCAGCAATTTTCCTCCATAAGACCCCCAGACATCGCACAACATGTCCAAGAGGAGGAAGGAGCTCCTAAGAAATTAACAGCATTCTACCCCCATCGTCCAGGACACATTCTCAAGATGGCGCCAGCTACAGGGCCCCCTGAGCGCAGGGATGCAGTGGGGGAAATCAAGCTGTCCCTTCGCATGGCAGCAGCACTCCTCACCATCAGCTAGCCCAGCCAAATTAAGACCCAGACTCACACTCAGCAGCAACGAGGAACCAGAGGTGAGCCCTTCTATGCCACATAACACTGAAGCTGCAGTGCTCCACCACATCATTGCTGTCTTCTCAACCTCCAACCAGTGCTGGATACAACCCTAAGAGACATGCTACGAACAGTGCAAGGCTCCATACATGCAGAAATAGCTAATATGATGGGCCATTTCACAACAGAAATCTCTCACATAGGAGAAAGAGTCACTAATGTAGCAGCTAAAATGGGGGAATTCACTTTAAAATGGGGGAGTCCTTTAATGATCCAGTGGATGCTCATGTGTAAAAGGTAGAAGATATTACATGGATGAAAGTGAAACTTGCAGACTTAGAAGATCGTCCCAGAAGGAAAATTAGGGGAATCCCAGAGTTCGTGCAACAATCCAATCTGAGGGATTACTTCACGCAACTAATGATTACATTCCTCCCAGATACCCCCCCGGGGGGATTAATTATTGACCGCATACACCATCTGCCTAAACCACCCCATCTGCCAGAAACTACATCAAGAGACACTATATTCTGCATTCAGTACACTTGTACCATGTAAAGGAGTAACTCATGCGAGCCACTAGGAATGCAGCAAACTACCCGCAACCATACACCAACCTATCCTTTTATGTGGACCTCTCCCAATACACCATGCTTCAACGCAAAAACCTTGCCACAATCATTAAGCCCCTCCATAACCACCAGATTCCCTAAAAATTGAGTGAAATTAGTGATCACAAAGGAAAACAACTCCTTCACTGTCAGATCCTGAGAGGAAGGCCTCTCACTTCTGAGGCACTGGAACATCCTGGAGCCCCTCGAACAACGTCCAGGTAGATGACACCACCGCTCACAAAGCATAGTTTAATAGAATGATCAGGAACCCCCTGATGAAATGACCACCTGAACACGCTGCACTCAAATAACCAATGTAGCCCTGGATGAGTCGAGGGAGACCGGATTAATCTGCTCGAGCAGCCTCAAGCTGCCTTTTTACCTTGTTACAACTTTTCCTTTTCTTTTGTTAATTTCTAATTTTTTTTTTTTTATTACATAACCTCAACTCCTTATCTTACAGTAACTATCTTACCTGCTACAGCCTATTTAAAGCTGCACCTGTAGGAACAACGCATCAAGAAAGCACAGAACCTACTCGGGCCATCTGATCCTCTGTGAAAAGCTTTGGGCTCAGAACTTCACAACTAAGTTACCCACCTCTACATGACCTACTCCCACAGCCACACTCTTACACATTCTTTAATATACCTTTGTTTTTCCACCACTGCACAAAAGGCTCACGCACCAGTTTGCGAATGCTCAAACAACTACCCATTATCGCAGACATGCCTTTTAAAATCTCCTTACTCAATGTGAAGGGATTGAACCACCCGAGTAAGAGATACTCTCTATGGTCCGAGGCACGTAAATTACAGTGTGATGTTCTCTGTCTCCAAGAGACACACTTCATCCAAGACAAAGCACCAAAAATGTCCCACAAGAATTTCCCACATATTTTTTTGCTAAACGCAACAAACAAAATGAAAGGAGTATTCACTGCTATAAAAAAACACTGTGGCCTTCAAACTAATCAGCAAAATCAAAGAAATACAAGGGAGATTCCTGATCCTAATCTATGAAATCAATAACGCTGTATACACCATTGTAAACACCTATGCACCCAACACGGGTCAACTAACGTTTCTCCGCAAACTTTGGAAGAAAGTAGACAAACATAAACAGGGTAGAGTCATTCTATGCGGAGATTTTAATGCTGTCCCTGATGCCTCTATCGACATCAAAAGCCCAGCTACGAAAAAAAACCTCGCTCGTCCACATTATCATCCTTCCTACAGCTACAGCTTATTTGACATATGGAGATGTCAACATGCTCTTGAGAGGGGCTACACCTTCTTTTCAAAACCTCATTGCACCTACTCAAGAATAGATGTATTCATAAGAGACACTTCAAAACACAGTTTCCTCCGAAATCTATACCATTACGTGGTCTGACCACGCTCCCATTTCAATTGTGGTAGGAGAGAAAAATGGACATACCCCTGATGTTCAGTTGGCGCAATGATCCCCAAATGATGGCAAACTCTTCATACACAACCACTATCCGCAAACATCTTGAAGACTTCTTTGAGATCAACAACTCTTCAGTCTCTGACTCCTTTCTTACCTGGTCCGCACATAAAGCTTACATTCACGGCATCCTCATCAACTTAGCTCTCAGGCGCCAAAGGACACTTCGAATCCTTCTTTAGCCACTAGCGACAAAATCTACCATGTAAGGAGTGGACTTAGATCTCTTCTCAATACGAAACACGCCAAAAATCTCCTTAAAGTGCGAGCCAATTTCTATTCCTCAGGGAATAAAGCAGGTAAGCTTCTAGCAAACCAAATGAACCAATGCAGAGCCAAACAAAAAATTCCCTACATTTTAGACCCATATGCCACAATTATCAGACACAAAAGAATTGGAGGTATGGGCTTCCCATATGTAAAAGTTTACTATTTGGCAGTGTTATTAGACCAGATCAGACACTGGTTCACCCCCCCCCCCCACCTTAAATAGAGACAGATAGAACAAGCTGCCATTCCAAAGGGAGATTTAAGTACCCTTTTACTAGCCCACTCAGAATCCAACAAGATGCAAAAAACAGATTACCCAATAATCGCAGCTGCTTAGTCTACATGGAAAATATTCTTTCAAGAATCTCCAGCGGAGACACTAGACACATGCATTCCAGTTTCATTGGAAATTAGCAAACTCCTGATACCTAACTTGTCTCTTAAATACTGGTCTTGCCTGCGACAAAGACATTTGTCGACTCTAAACCAAAACGATAAACTCCTTCCATGGTCTGCTTTTCAAGACAAATTTAACATACCCCCTCAAGGTACTTGAACCTATAGACAACTAGCATCTTACATACACAATAACTCCATTCCAAAGGTCTACGTACCTAAAAAGGCATGGACTTTTTGGTCCTTAGACACCTTACATATGAAAGGCATTTCTCTGTTTATAACCTCCTCCAAAACAAAGACACGTTCAAAAAAACAGCAGCTCTCAAAAGATGGGAATGAGATCTAAACATATCACCCTCCGACTCCCAATGCAGACAAGCAATATATTATAACCTTAGCTCCTCCAAATGTGTCAACTACTGGGAGCTCTCTCAAAAAATCCATCAGAGATGGTACCTAACCCCAGTACAAATGTACAAATTTGCTAACCTAGATGATGACAACTGCTGGTGAGGCTGATCCCAAACAGGGTCCCTACCTCACATTCTATGGGAATGCCCACACATATCCTCCTTCTGGAAACAAGTATTCACCCTAATTTTCAAAAAAACTGGTTTGATAACGAAATCCTCTCCCTCCTTAGCTATTTAGCATCGGAATTAATATCCCACCCAATCTCAGAAATATGGTCATGCACATACTATATGCTACTACTTCTCTTATGCTCTCACGGACTTCGTAGCCCCTGATTGGGCCTGTGGGAATTTGGGCATTCCTCCTCATGGTAGCAATACCATTTTTTAGCAGACAGACCAATCCAATCCGTAGGGCTAGACGCTAAGGGTAGGTCCATTAATATTGAGTATATATTATGAGATTGAAAATTTGAGACATATTTATGTTTGCTTACTCATATATATATCTGGACTAATCATTTTATATCATACTAAAAACAATTTTTCCCTCTTTTTAGATATACTAGGTATTGTATCTGGAGCTTTGGGTGACCCCTGAGGAATGGCTTTTTTGCCCGAAACGCGTAGGGTCGGTTCCGGTTCCATGATCACCTTGTACACCTAAGCGCCCCTATTTGGTTCGGTATTTGGTCTGTCATATGCATGCATTTTTAACGCCCTGTGATGTCATTGATTTATGTTACTGTTTGTTTGTTTGGTTCATAATTTGGAATTAATAAAGATATTTTTATACAAAACACAGTGTTCAGTGGCATTCACAGTCCCATACATAGGGGAATTTTTCTTGTATGCACATACTATATGCGGCCAGATTATTAATAATGCGCAAATGGAGACAATCTTTAGCCCCCAATATTTCTGACGTGATACACCAACTCAACCTCACTAGGGACCTAGAACTGTGCTCTGCACTACAATACGGTTCACTCACCAGAGCTAAAAACACATGGGATATATGGCAAAAATTCTCAAAGAAATAATGGGTAAATCTATAGAGAAGCAGATCTCTTTCTCTTTTATTTTCTCTTTTCAGCACACTAGAGATAAAGTAATGGCTGAATACCAATTTGTCCATGTTCAGACGTCTCTTTCTTCATATTTGTATTTGCATTGTTCATGTTAAGACATTTCATTTTGGCACACATGAACTTTCAAATTACCTGATTATATTGTACATCTTCTCTACAAATATTGTTACTATACTTAAGTTGTTTACTATGAAAACAATAAAAATTATTTGGGAAAAAAAAAAAAAATCACATTGAAACCTTTAACCCTGAAGAATGAAGAACTGCCCAACCCAGAGAAAAGGCTGAGAGGACCCTGCGGCTTCACATATCAAATGTGATTATTTTGGAATAGATAAGATGTAATTTCTGACGAAACGTGTCAGGTATAACTAGATGCGGTGACGTCATCAGGTTCCCCCAAGTGTCCCTGGAAGTGCATTTCAGTTATCCAAGTTGGATTTATAGACAACACTGTTGCATTTCATACATAGTGCAAGTTGTTTTAATAAAAATGTTTGTTGAGTTACACACTGTGTGGAGTACTTGTTTCCTTCTCTTTTTTTTTTAACATGCATGAATGCATTGCGAGATGACAGGATATTATGGTTTGAAGTGCTGTTTCCTCCCGAGTGATTGAAGCCTGAAGTCTTGTATAACAGTGGCAAGTCATATATTTTTAGTAGGCCTTTCGCTGTTTTTGTATGGTGGGGGAGATTTATTTGGAATGGGACTCACAACCTCTCTCTTTGGATTTGTTCGATATAAGTATAATTCTACGAACTATTGCACCAAGTGTGGACTTTTGGTATTATCATTATTTTGTTAATTTCACATTTTATTAGCACAGCACACTTGATATGTTAATATTGGTGCTATGTTAAATATCTTATAGCGTGCTAGCAGCTTCTTTTTTTATAACATGTATTATCCCACATCACATTTTTTTTTTTAAATATGTCCCTAGTATAGAAAGTGTCAATGACTTTGCTAATTCCGTGCCACACCCTGCATCAGTGAAAACTGCCCAACACAGACAAAAAGGGAAAAAGACCCTGTGGCATCATATTATCCAATCTGATGACTTTGCAATAGATATATACAGTATAATGAAAATATTAGCATCAAAACATTCTACGGGACTTTCAGGGGAGGAAGGGAGGTATGGCCCTGGAGGAGAATGCAGTTTAGAGTTGGGCTTTAAGTGCTAAAAGTTAGGGTGGGGTGAAGCTTCCTTCTGACAACCAATCGCATGCAGGGGAATTTTAAATTGAGGAACTTCAACTCCTGATTGGAGCAAATGTCGATTTACTTCACAAACAAGGAAAAAAGAAATACATGAGCTTGATTCAAACACATGTTGTAGATTCCTTTTTTTTAAAAAATCCTATTGTTAAGCAATAAAACGTTATTATGTACATGCTTGTCAGTAATATGAAAATATTATTTGTTTCCATGGTTTTTTCTTAGTGATCATCTGAGTCATATACCATGAGCGGCGAACAGACTGTTCTCCCTTAGGCACTTCCACTCCCTTCTGGAATGTACCTCCTAAACCAGCAATAGTTTTACCTGTGACTTAACCCTCATGTTCATAGACATGTGGTTAGTGCATGCAAAGGACACCACCATGAGTCACAGGACACCACAATGATTTAATCTGACTTCCTTTAATACGTGATAAGGCTAACCACATTTTAAAAGCTTAAAAGCTCACTTTGAAAAATTGTGTTTCCCTGCATTTTTAGTCCAGTATTGTTTTCTTTAAAGAAATGTAAAAAACAAAAGTGTGAAACCCTTTAGCTGTTAAATAATAACACAGCAGGGTTGACTTATTAAAGGAATAAAGGGAGGCTGTTCACTATGCAAAGTTAATATATTAGTAAATATGCTGTTCACTTTGAATAATTAAAGTGATTGTAAGGCCCCTTTCACACATACGGTCAGTTTGTCCGTTTTTCATCCATCTGTTGACGGATGAAAAACAGACATCAATTTTTTACATCTATGTAAAAACGGATGACAACGGATGATCATCCCTTAACCACTTAAGCCCCGGAGGATTTGGCTGCTCAAAGACCAGGCCCTATTTTGCGATTCGGCACTGCGTGACTTTAACGGACAATTGCACGGTCGTGTGACGCTGTACCTAAACGAAATTGACGTCCTTTTTTCCCATAAACAGAGCTTTCTTTTGGTGGTATTTGATCACCTGTGCGATTCTTATTTTTTGCGTTATAAACAAAAAAGGAGCAACAATTTTGAAAAAATAACAATATTTTTCACATTTTTTTATATGAAATTCCAAAAAAAAAAATGTAAAAATCTAATTTTTTTAACATTTCAGGCCAATTTGTTTTCTGCTACATATTTTTGATAAATAAAATCGCAATAAGCGTATTTTGATTGGTTTGTGCAAAAGTTATTTCTGTGAAAGAAAAAAAGAAAAACCATAACATTTATTCTCAAAACCCAATTGGACTAACCTAATGGGTCAAATGTGAGTTTGTAGGGCACAAAGGATAGACTTAGATATCAAAAATTGTATAAAATATCACATTTATTGAATTCCATTAAAAACATAACAGAATAAAAAACAACACACACTACACATAAGGAAAAAAGCTCCACCCAAGGGGATTGCGATTAATCCCGTGTGTAAGAACATATAAATTGTTACACATAAATTTAAGATATGCACAAATAACGTCAATATGAGAAAATACGTCTGTGTAGAAGGTCCAACGCGTTTCGCAGATTGCTTCGTCAGGACCGTTTATAGACAGACAAAAATTCTCCTCCAGGTGGCGCATAAGAGGAAAACTGGATTTGGGCGGACGTAGGGGCAAAGGTGAAGGGCCAAGAAAATCCGTAAAGAGAATTATTAACTTAAAATATCAACGATATACTAATCCCATTGAGGAACCAAAACCCAAAGGAAGCGAGGTATTGCGATATACGCTTTAATGTATTTTTTGGTAGGTAAATGAGGGTATTGTAGTACAGTATAACATCCCAATAGTACATATATATAGGGTGTATCCCATGTGTTTCTGAAAAATACCAGATCCTCCAATAAGGGTTATAGCTGACCCTTAATTCAGAGCCAAATTCAAAGGCAAAAGAAGGAGTGGAAAAAGGGGAGGAAAGAGGGCTGGGATAGCCCTAATAGCCTCCCTATAGAAAAAGTAGGGTCACAGCAATCCCTCTATGGTTCTTGTCACAGAAATTCTATGGTCTGGTAAAGGGCTTGCTGTGACCCTACTTTTTCTATGGACCATACATCAGTCATGCAGTTTACCCTTGCAGCCCCATTGCAAGGGATAATTTTGATCTGCCCGGAGTTGGGCTTTAACCTCATTCCATTTCCACTATTCTTAAAGGGACCCCAAAACTGAATTAAACAGAAGAATCCTCTTCATCTGGCACACTGGCACAATGCAGGACATTCAGAATTGTATCAGGGAAAGAGGATACTCCGAGCACCATAACTCTTGAACAGAGGGAGGTGGGGAGACAGGTCAGAATAAATTATCTTCTTTACAAGCAACCTTGTTTTCTGTTGTTTTATTTTACAAAAGGGCTACTTTATTAAAAGTGCAGAAAGCAATTTGGTGCTTTAAAGCGGAGTTCCGGCCTATTTTGCAACTTTAGTGATTCCTGGAGTGCTCCCTATGCTGATCAACAATTTGGCATTTTCAATTTTTTTTCGGGGGTCCCTTACCTTATTTTCAGGGCTTTTTTGATTGCACTTCCTCCTTCTCCCCCCTCTGTGGCCACGGCCACCGACATCACTTCCGCCTTTGCATTGCATCCTGGGAGCTGTTTGTCATCACTGCCAGGAGACTGGAATCAGGAAGAACTCCCAGAACACTCCCTGGAATCAGGAAGAAGGACACAGCAGATTACACTGCGGCTTCAGATGCCCACATCCAAGATGGCCGCACTCAGACAGCTTTTTTAAAAGTAAGATCTTGACAAAAATTCAATACTGTACACCTTGTAAGTATGAGAATAGCGGTTTTTAGGGGTATTTGTTGTTAAAAAAGGTATTTGAGGCCGGAACTCCGCTTTAATCTAAAATAACCAGCAAGTTGGCATTGTTAGACTGATGTTTAACTTGTTTAGTGCTGATCTGGCTGATCTGTGATTGGCTGCCATGAAAAATAGTACATAAGTAAATGTTCTCTACTTGTTTTCTTATAAAAACCCAATGAGCCTAATTATGTTTCAATATTTTTATTGAAGTTTCAAGAATCATAACAAGCCATGGTTTGCCCATGCATGGGGTGACATCGAACAGTCATGTAAAGACCAATGAGCCTAATTAAAGTGGATGTTAATATGCAATATCAGCTAAAATGTTAACTTTTACTTTATACATTGAGGAACAGTCTCCCTACACAGATTTGTCAGTGTTCTTACACACACACTGACAATATGGCTGCTAAGTGCCCACCCTTTTATGGAAAAGGGGCTAGGTTATCCTTTATTTTAAATTATTGGCTCTTGTGACTCTTGTAACAATAAATGCAATCAGCGCAAATTTAAAAAAAATTACTGAAATCGTATGCCAGCTGAACACATAAAGGTATTCACAACATCTCAAACATAAGTCAAAAATATAAAGTGCAGAGCAAAAAAACAATACAAATTCCATATAAGATACACGAAAGTCTGTGTATCCTATGAGGTGAACCACAAAGCCCAGACAGCAACAGCAGAGAGCTTCCATGTGTTGAAATGGATCCAGAAAACACAGGTAATGCTGGACAATCCCTCCACCTCCAAAATGCTTGCTCGCTCACCTTAATTAATGGACCCCAGCATTAAAGCGGTTGTAAACCCTATAAAAAAAAAAAATAAAAAAAAAAAAACCTGCAAGACAAAGGCATAATGAGCTAGTATGCATCGCATACTAGCCCATTATGTGTAACTTACCTTAGAACGAAGCCCCGACACGGACCCCCGGACATCGCTGCGGGCGCTGCCAAGATCCCTCGCCGTGTCTTCCGGGAGTGATTTTTCCGGCAATCTCCGGCAAACATAATTGAAGGTCCCCCTGGACCTTCAGAGCGCATGCGCCGCTCGCGCGAGCGACTGCATGCACTGTAAATATCTCCTAAACCGTGCCGGTTTAGGAGATATTATTTGTACCTACAGGTAAGCCTTATTATAGGCTTACCTGTAGGTAAAAGTCTCAAAAAGCGGGATACTACCGCTATAAATCTGCCGAAGTTCCTCGGGCGGCCCGGTACCGTTTGATCCACGGTACCGGTCCGCGGCCCGGGGGTTGGTGAACAGATTAACGGATTAAAAGTTTCGTAGTTTGCCCATTCCTGCCCTAGTCAAAATCCAGTCTTTGTTGAATTATGGCTTGGATATTTTTGTACCCTGTAGAACCAGTCTCACACCTATTCTAGCAAATACATATTTCTTTCACACTTCTATAGAATTGTAGCACCCTCCTAATTAGGTGCTAGGTAGGAGAGCAGCAGGCAAAACATAGTTGCACTCTATCTGCCTATCAGGGGAGCATGATCAATAGTTAGGCCTGCTCCATGTACTCAATGTGTGATTCATGTGGACTGAGGGAGTGTCCCCACTGTATCCAATAGAGAGGTACATTGGACAGTGGAGGAAACGACACACAGGCTTTGGTATCTATCCATTGGTTGGGCACAGAAGAGGTGCATCATGGGATAGGGTATAAAAGTCAAGAGTACATGGGGTGAGAAGCCAGGTCCCAGAAGGAGGGTGATGGCTGTCTCTCCTTCTGTAGTTATGGATTGTGGTCACAGGCAGTCGGCCTGGTGAACCAGACAGTGTGGCTGAACCCAGAGGTCCTGGAGATGCTGACTGAAGGAGTTGGGGCTGAAGTAAATCTGGAAAAACAGTGTCAGTGAGTACAGAGGAACTTGCCCAGGGGTCTGGCCAGGAAAGGGACCACTCTGGAGTGTAGAGTCAGTGGACGGGTGTCAGCACACAGAGAGAGAGAGTGAAAGGGGGTGCTAGGTTTAAAGCCCTGAATAGAATTTCAAGCAGGAACACTTAAAGTACCTTCACCTTAGTGGAAGGGTGAAGCAGCAGCCTTGCCGCACTCTAAAGTCAGTTGTCCTAAATATTGTGAATAGTTGTCAGTTGGAGTATCCCACTCATCCCTTCTCCTATCCAAGTTCTAAATAAAACTACAAAACAACATCCCCTGGACTGATCATTGCCTGAGCCAAGGACTTAAAGTACTAATTTTCTGCTATCAGTTGCTGAGGGTAACCCAGGGGAATCCAGAAAGTGTTATATCCAGCAGTCCTCTAGGGGGCAGTGCTTCAGAATTATAATGGGAAGTTTATTAAAGGGATTGTAAAGCCTTATAGTTTTTCACCTTAATGCATTATTAACGGCCTGAAGAAGGAGCGCATGCTCCACAACGCATCGCCGTTCGATTCATTCTGTGTCTCCAGGAAGTGATGTCATAGCCCTCCGACCTACGGACCCACGCTGCTACACCACCGCCGAGGATCAGCACGTCCCCTGCCTCTCAACAGGAGATCGCCGCTCATCTCCTACAGCGCCAGCTCCGCAAGGGATTCGGAAGGACACCCTGGATGGACACTTCCCAGATGCCCCATTTACTTTGAGATGCCTGTTTTTAACGCACCTTTGTGAGTAGCTCTCTTTTAATTGTTATTATATACTTGCATTGCTACACTTAGATTGGCGCTTGGTCTTCTCTTCTCTCTTTCTTGGATCCATACAGGGTTACTTCACCCTTCAAAGCCTGCAGCCATCAAAGTGATTTAGCAATCTCACTGGACTTCATCATTTGCATTTTGCCCATATTTAGACTATTGCAGCAGCTCGTGAATTCCGATTGCGCCAATCTCCCCCCTTTCTTTACTTCACTAAGTGACCCTGCAATTATAGCAACCAAAATACACAACAAAAAAAACAATGAAAAAAACCAAAAAAACACATAACCTATATAACAAACAATCGTCCAGATGCCAGAAAGTCCATGCATGGGTGGTTTAACCACAGCAACAAGCTGTATAAAAAAATTTTTAAATTCTGGTGTATATTTGTTTATCCACTAGTGCAGAGGTCTCTGGCTGCTGGAACCACTGGAGGGTGGGGAAAAGGAGAAGGAGGAAGGGAAGGAGATGGAAGGGATCAGTCTCTGAAACACCATTTGATTGAAAATCCAATTGCTTCAAATAAACTCCTGGCCAAATGGACTTCATAGTTCAAACAAAAAGATGGGTTTCACCTTCTTACAATGCTTGCAGATTAATAAATAGTGCATTAAGTGAGCAATTCTCTTATATAGTGCTGTAGGATGAGACGACATATTGGAAATGCTCAGGATTCCTAACACCATCAAAGCGCACAAAGCAGTCAAATGCTAATGAGGAGAGTTCCACTGTCCTACCCGATCCTGCATACTGATTGGCTGTGTTCATAATCAATACCAGTCAGCTGTACTGCCATACTTATAGGGTAAACTAGCAGGTATATCACTTGGATAGTAGACTTCCACTGTGTTCATACAGACCATGACCCTCTGCAGCCATGTAATGGTCTAAATGTCAGGGCAGTAGATATTAGTACATTACCCATGTTGATTGATACATATAGAGTATTCACTTTCCTCTGCTCTTGACACAGTAGGTGGATCGATGCTTCACACTTACTGGTTATAATGGTTCCACCAAAAGCCACCTTGTACAACTACCCGAACATGCCCCGATCTCCAAAACCCCTTCACCATCCTTGGCTGACTCTGGCTGCTTCCCGGGACATGTTGGTGGGGTCAAGTGAAGCTAGTGACGTCAACACTTTTCTCTTTGGGACCGGGTAGCTTTGTCTGGTCTGCAAACCTTCAATTTTCCTTCCAGCTCACTTGTGAATCTAATTGAAAACACTATACATAAATTATATATACTGTACCTATTGCTTCCATAACTGTTGTAGACATTCCTTTACGTTTTGGGAACGGCAGTAAATAGTTAACATGTAAGCTTATGAATGTACAAATTTAAATGCCAAGTTTTGTGCGAACAAAAAAAACAGCTATTGCACATTGTGTGCTTCATAACTGTCCACAAGAGATAAGAAAAAGCCTTTCTGCTGTATTCTCAAGACTATGAATAAGAATTGCTGGTTTGTACTCAGTTAAGTGCTCTGGAACTATGGCTCTCATAGACTGTGCTTTTACCTGGTCACTTGAGTAGTTCTGTGGGATAAAAGTAGAAACCTCAAAGCTGTTTGGCAGTACAATGTGCGCATTAGCTGCATTTTTATACTGGTTTACTTAAAGGAGAATCACAGACAATGTTAAAAAAACAGAGCATTCGTTATTGGGCACTGTTTTCCCAGAGAGGTAGGAACAGTTTTGTAAAGTGATCCTGGATCAGATTTACTAAGCAGAAAGTGCATTGACGGGAATGCTCTCAAACATCCATTTAGGCTCAGGAGAAGACCCTTCTTAAATTACCCTACATCTAGTTGGATGTTTAAAGCAAAAGTCCATTGTAGTTAATTTTACATGTCCGCAGATTGGACCCAAGATCATATCCCTTCACCGAATCTCATCAATACTTCCATCGATTAAAGTGTATGTAAAGCCAAAACATTTTTTAGTTTTGTATAAAGTGAAAAAAAGGGTAAAAGCTTTGTCACATTTTGATTTTCTGTCTGTGTCCCATCAGTTAACCACTTAAGGACCAGAAAGTTTTGCCCCCTTAATGACCAGGCCATTTTTTGCGATTTGGCACTGCGTTATTTTAACTGAGCAAAATAGTTTAACTGTGCAACGCTGTACTGAGATAAAATGAATGTCCATTTTTTACCTACAAATATAGCTTACTTTTAGTGGTATTTGATGACCTTTGCGGTTTTAATTTAATAAAAAAGCGTCAATTCTGAAATAAAAAAAAAAACATATTTTTTATTTTCTGCTATAGAACATTCCCAATAAAAAAATTTTAAAAATCAAATTCGTTCATCAATTTATGCCAATTTGTAATCTGCCACATCATTTTGGTAAAAAAATCCCAATAAGAGTATATTGATTGGTTTGCACAAAAGTTATTGTGTCTACAAACTAGGGGATAGATTTATGTCATTTTTATTTCTTTATTTTTTTTTTTTTACTAGTAATGGTGGCGATCAGCAATTTTTAGTGGGACTGCGACATTGTGGCAGAGAGATCAGACACCTAACTAAAACTTTTGACACTTTTGAGGGGACCAGTGACATTACTACAGTAATCAGTGATAAAATATGCATTGTTATGGTGCTAATGGCACTGGCAGGGAAGGTGTTAACACCAGGGGCGATCCAAGGGTTAAATGTGCTCCTAGGGAGTGCTTTCTAACTATATGGGGGTTCATTGGATGAACACAGAGACCTGTGTTCTAAATAGGAGGAACACAGGATCCCTGTGTTCCTCTCTGACAGAACAGGGGTCTGCCTTGTTTACATAGGCAGACCGCCGTTCTGTCTCTATGGGGAGCGATCATGGGTGGCCGGCGGACATTGCATCCGCCAGACCTGCTGATTGGCTCCTTCCCTGGCCAATTGGCGCATGTGCGCCCCCACTATCTATTATACAAAGCGACGTACAGGTACATCGCTTCGCGTAATAGAGCCGAACTGCCACAGTAAAACTACGGCGGCTGGTCGGTGAGTGGTTAAAAGAGTGGTAAAGTCAGAAGGTTTTTTCTCTTAAGGCATTCTATGCCTTAGAATAAACCTTCTGGCAGTAGCAGCCTCCCCAGCACCCCCTAATACTTACCTGAGCCCCATCTCTTACCAGCGATGTCTATGAGTCTCTCGGCCGTCCGGGACTCTCTCTCCTGCTTGGTTGAGAAACAGCCGTGGCACCATTGGCTCCTGCTGCTGTCAATCAAAGTCAGTTAGCCAATCAGGAGAGAGAGGGGGAAGGGCTGAACAGCAGCTCTGTGTCTGAATGGACACACGGAGCTGCAGCTTGGCTCAGGTGCCCCATAGCAAGCTGCTTGCTGTGGGGGCACTCGATAGGAGGGAGGGGCCAGGAGCAGCAACGAGGGACCCGAGAAGAGGAGGATGCCCTGTGCAAAACCAAGTGCACTGAGGAGGTAAGTATAATATGTTTTTTATTAAAAAATACAAAAACAAAAAAAAAAACAAGACTTTACAATCACTTTAAATTTACCTTCACTTCCTGACCCAGAGCCACAGCAGGAAGTAGGAGGAGCTGTCTCCAAAATAGAGAGATATCCCCTCTTAGACACCAGAATCGATTTTCCTCACTGTACGATTTACCCTTATGTCCTAATCCTGTTCCTGACAACTTCAACAATTTGGATTTCCCATCACTTTCTGTAAAGGAGACAATGGTCCCATGGAAAAACAAAGGGGACGAATCCCTGCAGCGTGGACAAAGACAGCAATAAAACCCTAACAAAAGTTCTAACTCTTCCACTTTCTAACTGAAACTAAAATTTAAAAATGTTTGCTTTACATACATTTTAAATCATACCCTCAGTGATTTTGTCTTTTGAGCAGTAGAAGTAACTGAGGCAAAGTGCTTGCACCTAACAATGGGTGGTAACTGAGGAAAGTAAAGGAATCCACTGAAGCATTTTGCATTGTGTCTAAGGCTGGCCATACACTATACAATTTTCTTGTTCAACTTTCCTTTAGATTTACCAAAACCATGTAATATAGGGTCAAACTTAAACACTTTCAATTTGTATGCAGTCAGGCAGGCCCTTGCACTACGTAGTTTAAGGTAAATCTAAAGGAAATTGAATAAGAAAATTGTATAGTGTATGGCCAGCCTTAGGGTCCTTTCACACGAGCGATCCGAACAGATCCGCCTGTCAGTTTTTTAGGTGGATCTGATCAGATCCCCCATGCATCCCTATGGGGCAGCGGATGTCAGCGGAGACATGTCCGCTGACACCCACTGCCATCTGCATCCGATCCTGTCCGTGAATTCCGGACGGATGGAAACCCTATTTTCCATCCGTCCAGGGGATGGGATCGGATGGGATCGGATGAGAGTGGACAGGTGGTCCGTTCTCATCCGATTCCCCCATAGAGATGCATGGGGCTCTGACCCCTACCTCTCCGCACACAGAGTGGAGAGGGAGCTGTCACCTGCCTGCTCAGTGGGGATCTGGGTATCGATCCCCTGCTGAGCAGCACGGATCTGCCTATGGAGGCGGACCGTGTGAAAGAAGCCTAACTAATTATTGGTACTGAGAGAGAATCATGTGTTGTTATAAAATTATAATTTTCTTTTCAATCCACACAATTCAAATCTACATAAATCTAAAAATCTACTTCAAAAGTATTCTTAAAATCTACTTTATTTCTTACAAAATATGTTGCATCTCAGCTTGCCCCCCTTACAAAAGGCATATTTTCTTGAGCTCCAAACTCAGGGATTACTTTTTATTATACATACATATTTGGGTATACACACTATACCAAAAATATTGGGATGCCTGCCTTCAGATGCACATGAACTTTAATGACATCCCAGTCTTAGTCCATAGGGTTCAATATTGAGTTGGCCCACCCTTTGCTGCTATAACAGCTTCAACTTTTCAGGGAAGTATTAGTAGTGTGTCAATGGGAATGTTTGACCATTCTTCCAGAAGCGCGTTTGTGAGATAAGGCACTGATGTTGGAGAGAAGGCCTGGCTGGCAGTCTCCGCTCTAATTCATCCCAAAGGTGTTCTGTCGGGTTGAGGTCAGGACTCTGTGCAGGCCAGTCAGGTTTCCCCACTCCAAACTCGCTCATCCATGTCTTTATGGACCTTGTTTGTGCATTGGTCCAAATCATTTGGTGGAGGGGGGGGACTATGGTGTGGGGTTGTTTTTCAGGGGTTGCGCTTTTCCCCTTAGTTCTAGTGAAAGAAACTCTTAAGTTGTAAGCATACCAAGACATTCATGCTCCCAACATAGTGGGAACAGTTTGGGGATGGCCCCTTACTGTTCCAACACGAAGGCGCACCAGTGCACGAACAAGGTCCATAAAGACATGGATGAGCGAGCTTGGAGTGGAGGAACTTGACTGGCCTGCACCTCAACCCGATAGAACACCTTTGGGATGATATGGAGCGGAGACTACTAGCTAGGCCTTCTTGTCCAACATCAGTGCCTGACCTTACAAATGCGCTTCTGGAAGAATGGTCAAACATTCCCATTGACACACTCCTAAATCTTGTTGACAGTCTTCCTAGAAGAGTTGAAGCTGTTATAGCTGCAAAGATTGGTTCAACTCAATATTTAACCCGATGAACTAAGACTGGGATGCCATTACAGTTCATGTGCATGTAAAGGCAGATGTTCCAATAAAATTCCAAATAAACACACAGCCATTCATGTCTAAACTGAAACCTCTGGCAACATAAGTGAGTACACCCCTGAGTAAAAATGTCCACATTGGGCCCAATTAGCAATTTCCCTCCCCAGTGTCATGTGACTCATTAGCTCCGGTGTGAATTGGGAGCAGGTGTTTTAAATTTGGTGTTATCGTTCCCACTCCTGCATACTGGTCACTGGAAGTTCAACATGGCACCTCAAGGCAAAGAACTTTCTGAGGATCTGAAAAAAAGAATTGTTGCTCTACATAAAGATGACCTAGGCTATTAGAAGATTGCCAAGACCCTGAAACTGAGCTGCAGCACAGTGGCCAAGACCATACAGTGGTTTAACAGGACAGGTCCCACTCAGAACAGGCCTTGCCATGGTCGACCAAAGAAGTTGAGTGCACGTGCTCAGCGTCATATCCAGAGGTTGTCTTAGGGAAATAGACGTCTGAGTGCTGCCAGCATTGCTGCAGAGGTTGAAGGGATCGGGGGTCAGCCTGTCAGTGCTCAGACCATACGCCACACACTGCATCAAATGAGTCTGCATGGCTGTTGTCCCAGAAGGAAGCTTCTTCTAAAGATGATGCACAAGAAAGCCCACAAACAATTTGCTGAAGACAAGCAAACTAAGGACATGGATTACTGGAACCATGTCCTGTGGTCGGATGAGACCAAGATAAACTGATTTGGTTCAGAGGGAGTACAAAGACGATTGTATCTTACCTACAGTCAAGCATGGTGGTGGGAGTGCCATGGTCTAGGGATGAATGAGTGCTGCCGGCACTGGGGAGTGTGACGGTATGCAAGGTGAGGTAGTGGATTATTGGTATATTTCACCTAGCATACGTTCTGTGGTGAGAGACTGAACCGGAATCCGGCCTCTGTGACAGACTGGGTTCAGGTCCGCAGGTTGTAGTTTACTTGAGTCCATGCTCAGGTGGACTTTAAATGAACAGGAAGAGAGCACAGAAATGCTCTGGCCTGAGACTCAGAAGGGAATCTGAGAGAGGAGCTCTGTTTGGACTTTAAAAGAAAAGGTTTGCTTTACCATATGTTTTGTGGGTGATGGGGACCAGCCCCACACCGTATAGTGAGGGAAACTGCTGTATAGTTTAGCGACGGACAGCAAGGACTTATTTGACTGTTTTGTTGTTTTTCATATTTGCAAACCTCTGCTGAATAAAGCTGGCAACCCACCAGACTTTTAAGAAAATTACCTGCATGCTGGCCTTATTTTTCTGGAAAAGGTGATCCCTGTGAGCTAATCTCCCACAGGAGCTACAGTTCATTGAGGGAACCATGAATGCCAACATGTACTGTGACATACTGAAGCAAAGCATGATCCCCTCCATTCGGAGACTGGGCTGCAGGGCAGTATTCCAACATGATAATGACCCCAAACACACCTCCAAGACGATCACTGCACTGATAAAGAAGCTGAGGGTAAAGGTGATGGACTGGCCAAGCATGTCTCCATACCTAAACCCTATTCAGCATCTGTGGGGCATCCTCACATGGAAGTTGGAGGAGAGCAAAGTCTCTAACATCCACCAGCTCTGTGATGTCGTCATGGGGGAGTGGAAGAGGACTCCAGTGGCAACCTGTGAAGCTCTGGTGAACTCCATGCCCAAAAGGGTTAAGGCAGTCCTGGCAAATAATGGTGGCCACATTGACACTTTGGGCCCAGTTTGAACATTTTCACTTAGGGGTGTACTCACTTTTGTTGCCAGCGGCTTTGACATTAATGGTAAATATACAGTATCTCACAAAAGTATGTACACCCCTCACATTTTTGTAAATATTTTATTATATCTTTTCATGTGACACCACTGAAGAGATGACACTTTGCTACAATGTAAAGTAGTGAGTGTACAGCTTGTATAACAGTGTAAATTTGCTGTCCCCTCAAAATAACTCAACACACAGCCATTAATGTCTAAACCGCTGGCAACAAAAGTGAGAATGTCCAAATTGGGCCCAATTAGCCATTTTCCCTCCCCAGTGTCATGTGACTCATTCGTGTTACAAGGCCTCAGGTGTGAATGTGGAGCAGGTGTGTTAAATTTGGTGTTATCGCTCTCACTCTCTTATACTGGTCACTGGAAGTTCAACATGGCACCTCATGGCAAAGAACTCTCTGAGGATCTGAAAAAAAAGAATTATTGCTCTACATAAATATGGCCTAAACTAAAAGAAGATTGCCAAGACCCTGAAACTAAGCTACAGCACGGTGGCCAAGACCATACAGCAGTTTCACAGGACAGGTCCCACTCAGAACAGACCTCGCCATGGTCAACCAAAGAAGTTAGGTGCACATGCTCAGCGTCATATCCAGAGGTTGTCTTTGGGAAATAGATGTATGAGTGCTGCCAGCAATGCTGCAGAGGTTGAAGGGATCGGGGGTCAGCCTGTCAGTGCTCAGACCATATGCCACACACTGGATCAAATGAGTCTGCATGGCTGTCATCCCAGATGGAATTCTCTTCTAAAGATGATGCACGAGAAAGCCCTCAAACTGTTTGCTGAAGACAAGCAGACTAAGGACATGGATTACTGGAACCATGTCCTGTGGTCTGATGAGACCAAGATAAACTTATTTGATTCAGATGGTGTCAAGCTTTATTTATTGCAAACTGAAGCTTTTTTTTTTTTAAACTTCAACTTTATTGAGTTTTGTCACACAAGAAATATACAGCACAATAACAGAGAGCATAGAACACCGAACATGCGGATATCAATCACAGCAGTTATACAAAGCAATGACAGGAGTACAATGAGTGCTAAATCATATATCCATAAACATCAGAAAACAGTGAAAAAGTAAACAAAAAAAGCAACGCTAGCCAAGAAAGGCCATGGTATGGTGTATTATCTTCGTCCCAAACAATTAATTATAGAAACAAAGCAATAGCAGTAGATGGTGGTCAGTACAGCAACTATTCCTCCAAGCGGTGTGCAGAACCAAAGATGGGACCCCCCCCAGCGCCCGCGCGGCCCTCTCAGTTAAACCAAGTCAGAGCCACAGGTGTCAGCCAGGTCAACCCATCCACCCCAAATCTTTGTAAATTTCTCAGAGCAGCCCCTGGCTTCATACGTCAATTTGTATAAGGGTAGAACGTGATTAATTACATTTTTCCAGAGATCAAGCGGGACCCTATCCGTATGTATCCACTGCATCACCACCATCTTCCTGGCATAAAACAACAGGAGTCTAAGTAATTGTTTCTGGCGAGACCGAAGATCGAGGTCTCCGAGAATCCCCAATATACACCATTTGGGACTACATACATTAGGCAGGCCCAGAGATGTGGAGATGAAGGGGGTAACCTTAGAGCAAAAAGGTCTACTTTTAGCACAGCCCCACAACATGTGAAGCAAGTCATCCGGCGCCTTGCAGCATTTATGACACTCCAGGTTGGATCTCTGTTTCATCAAGAACAACCTATGAGGGGTATAGTAGGTTCTATGAAAGATATGCAACTGTATCAGTCGATCTCGATCGTATATTGGGGTCCTGAAATACACTGCAAGCAGTTCTTCCAAGTCATCATCCGAGAGATCTGGGATGTCCTTCGTCCACCCGGCCCTAATAGCATCCACTGCAAATCAGTACACTATAGTAAGAGCTAGTCAATTTGGTATGCACATCCTGCAACAACTCCTTTTCAAGCGTAGAGTTGACAAGAGAGACTGGACTGGGCCCAAATGGGCTATGGCCGCGTGCCGTAATGGGAGATAACGGTAGTGCCAGGAGTCAGGTACTCGAAAGTCCATCTGAAATTGCTGAAACTTCTTAAAACCCCCCCCCTCAAACAGTTGGCGAGCATACTTGAGGCCCTTCCCTGCCCACAGAACAGCGTCCTGAGATTCAGAAAAATTAGGTAAACTAGGATTACACCATAGAGGTTGATTCAGGGAAAAGAGTTCCGGTGGTACTGACAAAAAAGATTCGCACCTAGTGTAGATCTTAAGGGAGGATTCCAGAAACGCTGTACCATCAAAGGCAGCAACACTGCGGCGGTAAATAAGATTAGCAAGGGTTTCGTATGAGGAAACTACCGCAACCTCGGCAGCCGTAGCCGCATTGCCACATTGAGGGAAGAGCCACCCATGGATATGCACCAGCTGTGCAGCATAATAATACAGGCGCAGGTTCGGGAGAGCAAGGCCCCCAAACGCCACCAGCTGCTGAAGCGTAGCAATGGATAGCCGAGGTGCCTTGGGGTACTACAGGAACCCAGAAAGGAGGGAGTCAAGTTCCGCAAAAAACGTATTTGGAATAAACACCGGGGAGTCGGACAAAATGTACATGAACTTAGGCAGCATAACCATTTTAAACAAGTTTACCCTACCGGTCAGAGTTAGTGGCAGATGCTTCCCGTGATCCAATTTAGATTTAAAAAGAGCCAGGCAGGGGAGAAGATTATTGGCCAGGTATAGAGACAGGGGTTGTTGGACCTGAACACCTAAATAACGGAAGGACATGGTGAGCCGCAAGGGGCATCCCTCAGGCAGGGAAAGAGGAGTGTCCATGTCCACCGGAAACAGACTGGACTTGGTCCAGTTGACCCGAAAATCGGAGAAAAAAACCCAAATCTTGAATAAGTTTAAGCACGGTCATAAGCGAGCCCCGAGGATCAGACAAATAGAGCAACATGTCCTCTGCATAAAGAGAAACTCGCTCCTCAAGAGTCCCCACACACATACCGGATGGATATCCATGGAGGATCGCAGCAATTGGGCAAGGGGTTCTATGGCGAGAGCAAAGAGGAGGGGGGACAGAGGGCAACCTTGTCACGTACCCCTACGTATCTGCAGGGGATTAGACACCACACTATTCACCCCAATACGGGCCAACGGTCGGTCGTACAGAACCTTAAGCCAAGTAAGAAAGACCCTCCCAAAGCCAAACTTCTCCAGTACATAGAACAGATACGGCCACTCCACAGAATCAAAAGCTTTCTGTTTGTGAAACCCTAGGCAGGGGAGAAGGATTTGGAGTCTAACGGTTAGTAAACAAACAACGAATATTCGTATATGCAGAACGACCTGGTATAAAACCGTTTGATCTATCCCCACTACGGAGCTAATCACCTTAGTAAGTCATAGCTCAAGGATTTTGGTTAAGATTTTAAGTTCAACATTAATAAGCGATATCGGCCGATAGGAGTCACAATAATGTGGGTCCTTATGAGGTTTGGGAATCAGGACTATAAGGGCCTCACGCTACGAATCAGGCAAAGAGCCCTTATCGTAGATTGTTTTATACAGCAGCAAAAGACGTGGCAGCAGGAGCTCCCTATGATGTAAATACCACTCCACAGGAAAGCTGTCCGGGCCCGGAGTCTTGTGTTTAGGGAAGGTTTTGAGGGAAGTTCCACCTCTTCCAAAGTGAATGGTGCATCAAGACTGGAGCTCTGTGACTCGGTTAGACTGCAAAACTGAATAGAGTCCACATATTCATATAGCTCGGGGGGGGGGGGGGGCGTAAAATGGGCACTAGAAGTATAGAGGTCAGTGTAAAAACGGTGAAAGGAGCTAATAATATTGGCAGTGGAAGAACATGCCTGCCCGTGACGATCAAAAATGACAGGTATAGTAACTGGTTCTGGAACGGGGCTTGCCAAAATGGCCAGCAAATGGCCATTCCTGTCCCCAGTTTCAAAAAATACACTGACACTGGTAAAGAAGCCGTTTCTGAGTCTTCTCCACCGGGGCGAATTCATACGCCCGCTGCGCAGCCCTCCACAGTCTACAATTCTCAGGAGTGGGGTCCAAAACATAGGCCCGCTTGGTACCACTCAAAGCATTTGCCAATTCCTCAACATGTGCCGCTACAGCCTTCTTAAAATTAGTGACCCCTTTCATATAAGCCCCCTGGAGAACAGCCTTAGAAGCATCCCAACAAGTGAGATCAGCCACCTCTTCCGCATTCTCCACCCAGTAATAGGACATAGCAGTAGTGCATTCAGCCGACACCATCGGTTCCACAAGCCAATACGGGCTCATACGCCACACTGCCTTTGGCAGCTGTCTGGCCGCTACCAGGTCCATCGCCAGGGGTGAATGGTCTGAGATCGCCCTCGGTAAGTATGCAACCTCAGTAAGATTAGGGAGTAGTTCCGAGGATATAAAAAACATATCCAACCTGGAGAAGGCGCCATGGGAGCTGGAGTAGCATGAATATTCTCACCGCCGTGGATACTTCCAACGCCAAGCTTCCATCAGACCGTACGTGGCTGCCCAGTCTGCCAGGGCCAACGAAGGCTGAACAGAACCATGGAGCCGGTCAAGTAGGGGATCCAACACCGCATTGAAATCACCTCCTATAATTAAAGATCCCTGGGCTATCAAAAGCACAGCCCACATACAGTCATCAAGTCGCCTAGCTTCCACAGGCGGAGGGAGATATAAATTAACAACAGTATACAGTTGATCTATATAAGTCAACACCACTATAACATAGCACCTGTCTCGATCAGTTTTCACGTCCATCACCAGCACGGGACAGTCCCTAGAAATCAGGGTTGACATGCCCCTGGAGTAGGTGGAATAGGTAGCGTGAAAGGCATGAGCAATGCGTGGCCTTTTCAGCACCCTCGTTTTAGGATCCATCAAATGGGTTTCCTGCAAAAGGAGGATGTTGGCTTTGGTGCGCTTAAAATAGTCAAATACCAGAGACCTTTTAATTTTGGAATTCAAACCCCTGACATTCCAGGTTAACAGTTTAAGAGTCATGAGTAGGCAAAAAAAGATATGAAGGAGCAGAGCGTCCAAAGAGGGGGTCTCCCCCCGGGACAGCCCCACCCACAAAAAACAGGATATACATACCAAGACTCAAGAAGTGCACTGGCAAGGAGCACTGCAGAAGGGCCCACCTGGTCCGCAACACCGCTGAGAACTGACCATATGAAAATTTGACCACCATTGCAGAATATAAGACTATACAGGAAAAAGAAAAACAGAGCATAATAACAATAACATACCACAGAGCACAACAACCCTCCCCCCACCCACCCACCTGGCTCCCTGCCATAAAAACGGGCAGAGAGCTTTCGCCCAAAAACAGTAACAGCCCAAAACGGCATAACTATGCCAGAGTGTAGTAGTCAAAGTAAAAAAAAAAAAAAAGAGGGGGGAGAAAAAAAGAATAAAAAAAGATTGGAAGAAGGGGGGTTCAAAAAAATTTGAGATCTGAGGCGGCAGCACCAATTCACAGGATAACGATGCAAAGACGTCCATCAAGGAGCACTCAGGCCCTCAAAGCTCTGACAGCCAAAGGGGTAGGAGCACCATCAGCAAAGCATTAACAAATCAGAACGAAATTATGGGCGAATGCAGGAACTCGAGGCAGTAAGTGGAGTCAAAAAGTAGTGCAGACAGGAGCATTTCATCCCAGTCCATCAAGCCAGGCTGAGGCCTCCTTTGGTGAAAGAAAAAAATGAGCTTATCCATCGTTTATCACCCTAAGTTTAGCAGGGTAAAGCATGCTGTAACCAAATTGCCCATCCCGGAGCCTACGCTTAACTGCATTGAAGGCCATGCGCTGCTTTTGGGTAGAAGCCGAGTAATCCGGGTAGATTGAGATCTTGACACCATTGTATTGGAGGTCAGGGACAGTACGGGCAGCTCTTAGGATATTTTCTTTGTCCCGGAAGTGAAGGAATTTCACCAACATAGATCTTGGGGGAGCCCCCAGAGGGAGGGGGCGCACAGGGACCCGATGCGCCCTCTCTATGGCAAACAGGGGGGAGAGATGGTCCACACCAATGGCAGTCTTTATCCATTTCTCCAGAAAATCCTCAGCATCCCTTCCCTCAGACTTTTCAGGGAAACCAATGTAGCGAAGATTATTTCTACGCATTCTGTCTTCCAGATCCCCCAATTTATTAGAGTGGTCTTTCAGATCCCGCTGCTGTGAGCGAACTTCAGCATTCAAAGGGTTAACAGTATCCTCAACATCACTGATATGCTGTTCAGCAGTAGAAATCCAAGCACTGATTTTTTGCACTTCATGTTTAACTATGGACAAATCTAGCTGGACAGTCGCTATTTGTGCAGGGCAGTCTGACAAGTATGAATTGCTTCCATAATGTGCTGAAGCGTAAGTCCCTCACTAGCAGACTCCCCCACCTCCACAGTCCTGTCCCGAGTACCAGCAATGTGAGGGACCCCCACATCCCACTTCCCCTCCACGTCCCAAGGATCCGGGGCCTCAAGCAGACCCGGGGAGGGAGCGGAAAGCCCACAGGATGGCACAGGAGAATCCGCAAAGTGTTCCTTTATGGTGGCAGGGGGTCGGGGTTTCGGAGGTGCAGTGCCAGACTTACCCGAAGGCACGGGGATCCGCGAGGTGCCTGGTCCGGTGCGGCCCTGTTTCTCTCTGGGCGGGAGCGCAGACTGTGAGGACGGCCCGGCGACATCTTGGGAGGCTTTGTGGCCCGGACTAGTCCGCAAGGCCACGGCGTATTTCGTCCCCTGCGAGCCGATCTTCACCATGGTGGCAGCTGCGGGAGGTGGTAGGCAGATGGAGAAAGCAAATCTTGGGGGTTAGGAGTCAGGATCTGTGCCAGGATCAGCATAGGATCGATCATTGCCGCCGGAGCTCTGAAGCCGCGCTGCTTACATCTTGGCCGCTAGCCATGCCCCGCAAACTGAAGCTTACATAGCGTGGCATGGGTGTGAAAGAACAGTAGTTATATGTAGTAGCTACATTGAATACAGTTAGTGATCCTTTTACTTTGTTCTGCTTAGAAAATCTGTACTGAGAATAATCTGTGGTGGTCAACATGAAAATTACGGAAGACCCTATAAGTGTAGCTCTGTAAGCTGAACAAGAGGAATCAAATTCTCCCGTCCATGCTAAAGAGAGCAGATGGAGGATTCGCACTTGCCAGTGATTGTATTCTGACAGCCGCAGCTCCTGCAGGGGTCACAGTACTTGAACAGTGACTGCATCTTATTGGTTGCAGTCACTATTAGACAGCTCCCTCAATATTCAGATTAAAGTTTGTTGAGCTGGGTGGTGCTAACAGGGCCACTCACAACCTAAATTTCATCCGATTAAGTAGATATTGGCCAGAACTCTAGCTGTGTATACCCAACATATCTGTAATTTGTAGTTTACTAAGCAGGTGCAAAGTTTGAAGGAACAATGCAGAACAGTTTCAGGATGATAAAAAATATACTTACACTGCAGAATGTTCAAAAACAAGTTTTGTGATGACAAAGAACATGCATACACTGCAGAGTCTAATTACAAAAGCTGCACAAACATTGACTCTTAATAGCAATGTCATGATTCAATGAGAGTATCATGTGACTGCATAGCATAGTCTATATAAGACTCTACAACAATAGAGAGTCAAGCAGAGAATCACTACTTCTGTAAAGCAGTTTAGAACATAGCTACTTGCACTAATCCTCATAAACCGCATCCCTCACAGTGAAATACAGAGTAACTTTGGAAACACAGGTCAGCAGCTGGAGGAATCCAAGGTCAAAGAGCCACCCCACTGGAACTGGGGTACTCTGGTACCAATCAGGGAGAGACTACCTTTAGTAGCCCGGTCTCCTAAAGAAGCTGCATGCTATTAAGCTCCTGCCAAGCTGCCCAAATGCCAGTTCTGACGCTGAAGAGATCCCTCACCTGGCTTCAGATCATCTGTCCAGCTACCTCTACCTCATCCAGTGTGGCTCTCTGAGCTCCTGAGGGAGAAAAGCTGAGGAATTTATATTTCCTGGGCATGTCCAATAACCCAGGGTGTTGTGGGAAATGTAGTTAGAGCAGAAGTAAAGCAGAAGTAAAGCAGAAGTAAAGCAGAAGCCTGCTGTTGGCTGATGTCACTGAGCCGGTCGAGTTGGGATCCACCCAGATGCCTGGCCTGGAAGCTGGCTCTGCCTCCTATCGATCTATTGAGAGCCTGAGCCAGCCGCTCCCACCCCTCCGCAACCCAGTGCTTCAGTGACCGTTGGAGGGGAGGAGTAGAAAGCCAGTGATTAACAGTCATGACTCTCTGCTCACTGAAGACTGAGAGCTGAGCAAGGAGCGGTCTTTGATCCCCCAGTTCTCAGTCTTAACCACTTCCCTTGGGTTAACGTCACGTGACATTGGGGACTTCAAGTGGAGATTTCTTAATGATGAATACAACTACAGGCATCATCCAGATATCTTTTTTTTCAGCAAGTGATTCCCTGCAATGTAAAAGCCATCAAAGTGGCTGTTTAGGCGGGAGGGGGGACATCCCCTTCCGCCGCCCTCTGGTATTTTTCCAGTCTCACCCAATGCGATCAGGGAGCCGGAGAATGAATCCACCGGCAGCGGCAGTTTACCATAGAGCTGGTCGTGGACCAGATGGTCCCAGGCCATCTCTATAACACTTGGAGGCCAGAAGCGACGTCTGGTGCCGGCAGATGTAAACACTGCCATTTTTTTTTTTTGCTGGGAGGCCTGAGATCAATTTTTTTTGTGATCTCAGGTATTCCAGCATAGAGGAGAGATCTGGGGAGTTATAAACCCCCAGATCTCTCTGTAAAGAGGACCTGTCATGCCCTACACCCATTACAAGGGATGTTTACATTCCTTGTAATAGGAAAAAAAAGTGATAAAAAAAAAAAAAATTAAAGGGAAAGTGTAAAATAAATAAATAAAATAAAAACAATAAAAAAAAAAAATAAAATTGAGTGCCCTTGTCCCCTCGTGCTTGCACACAGAAGCAAAGGCATATGTAGGTAAGGCCCACATACGTGAGGTATCCCTGTGATTGTTAGAGCAAGAGCAATATTGTTAGCACTAGACCTCCTCTGTAACTCTAAACTGGTAACTTGCAAGAATTGTTAAAGCGTAGCCTATGGAGATTTTTAGGTACTGACGTTTTGGCGCCATTTCACATGCGCAATTTTAAAGCATGACATGTTAGGTATCTATTTACTCAGCGTAACATCATCTTTCACATTATACAAAAAAATTGGGTAAATATTGTGTCTTTTGTTTTTTTTTTAATTTATGAAAGTGTTTTTTTCCAAAAAAATTGCGTTTGAAAAATTACTGTCCAAATACCGTGTGATACAAAAAAATTGCAATGACCGCCATCTTATTATAGGGTCCCTGTAAAAGAAAAAAAAAATATGTGTATATATATATATATATATATATATATATATATATATATATATATATATATATATACATATATATATATAATTATGTCATTTCTTCAGTGTTGTCAAAGGAAAAGGTATCATACAATTTTTACAAAAATGTGAGGGGTGTACTCACTTTTATGAGATACTGTATATGTATATATATATATATATATAAAATGTTTGGGGTTCTAAGTAATTTTCTAGCAAAAAAAACTCCACTACAATATTAACTCCCAGCATTGGTGATAATGGGAGCAAAAATAACAGCCCCTTCATTGATGGTCACTGGCAGTGCTGTTAGTTCCCCTACTCATTGGTAGCCAGTGGTAGTGTTATTTAACCCCTCCTCCCATTGGTGGTCAGTGGAAGTTTTATTTAACCTCCTGGCATTGGTGAAGAGTGATCACAGCTGCCGTGCCTCTTTCTCTGTCCCCATCTGGCAAGGATTATACTTGCACTGTGGGTATCACTCTACTTGACAGCACCAACTTTGTTACAGTACTGGGTTCTAAAACACAGCAAGCGTTTCAGCACCTCACTTCCACTCTGAAAAGTGCCTAGAAGTGTCCAACAGGTAGTGGACCTAGCCTAGGAAATGTAGGGCTATGCATAGAGAGTCTGCGGCTACAAACAGCCCACAGCTGTGTGCCAAGCACAAGCGATTTTGGGGTCAATTCACTAAGAATTAAATAACAGCGAATAATTGGGTCTTATGACCCAATGACGTAATCTGTGACATAAAGGGGCGGGGCCTCCTGGTGGCATAATCGCCGGAGACATCGTCGGAGGAGGACCGGAAGAAGAAGAAGAAGACCAGAAGAGCGGACAGCAAAAGAGCAGAAGATTAGACAGCAGAAGAGCGGACAGCAAAAGAGCAGAAGACAAGAAGAGCGGAGAGGAGAAGACCGGAGCGGAGAAGTCCAGATGAAGATGTTTAATAAAATTTCCAAAACGTCTCCTGTCATTATTTACATACACTGCCTTTTATGGGGTGAATGGGTAGGGGTACAGTGTACCCCATACCCATTCACATAGGGAGGGGGTCCGGGATCTGGGGGGCCACCCTTGTTAAAGGGGGCTTCCAGATTCCGATGAGCCCCCTGCCCGTAGACCCCCACAACCACCGGCCAGGGTTGTGGGGATGAGGCCCTTGTCCCCATCAACATGGGGGCAAGGTGCTTTGAGGTGGGGGTATGGGTGGGATCTATTCAAGACAACTTCACAGGGATACAAGCTGGAATTTCGAGTGTTCCCACATCCTCAGTTTGTAAGGTCAAGTATACCGTCAGATCCCCTAAAAAAAAAGTCTATCTTTCAGGCATTGGACCAGCTGAGAGCTCAAAGGGTGATAACTAAGGTTCCAGGGAACGAAAGGTTCAAGGGTTTTTACTCAAACCTGTTCATAATCCCCAAACCAAGCGGGGATGTGAGTTCTATTCTGGATCTGAAAGCATTAAACCAGTTTCTGAACGTTCGTTCTTTCCCCATGGAGTCAATGCGTTCAGTCATGGCCTCCCTACAGGGCAAGGAATTTATAGCATCCATAGACATCAAGGATGCATATCTTCATGTGCCTATATTTCAAGCCCATCGTTTTGCGATAGGAAACCATAATTTTCAGTTTGTGGCCTGGCCCTTCGGGTTAGCCACAGCACCAAGAGTGTTCACAAAAACCCTAGCTCCTGTATTGGCTGTTCTAAGGTTCCGAGGGATATCTGTAATAGGATATCTGGATGATCTATTACTAATAGATTGATCGGTGCGTATCTCTGAAATCACAGAGCTCCCGCCAAGGCGAGATAGGTGAGGGCTTGGAAAACCAAAGAGTGGGACTTTAACGGTACCAGTAAACATTAAATATTTGGTTGGAGCCGCTATTTAAACCGGCACCGCCGATGGCGGTGTCAGTTCGTGGGGACTCGATGCGGGATCACACATCCAGGCGAGTATTGCGACCTAGCGAACAACAACCCTCTTTATTGCTAATTCCCGAGATACTTATGGTGTTAGATATCTAATACAAGAGGAAGTACCTAACATACTGCTTATTTTCTTACATCCCTGCAGTACGGTCTTCATCTTTTACCATTGGCTATGCTTAGGCAACACTCACTAGCATTTGAGTCTCTCTGGTTTTGATTATGCTACCTCTTAAGACCGACCTAGCCATTTGGGTTGAAAGCATCAGTCCAGGTATATAATTTTGATGTCTCTCTCATGGATGTGCATGAAATTTATCTATTCACGTATCATCCATTGTTAGAGAAAAGACTTCTTCTTAACACACACATATACCTATCTCTTTGCAGAGTGGCAATTTATCTAATCGCCAGGGTTAACCCTTTGATGTGTCCCCGCTCACACCCCCATGATCTTTATTCAAGATTTTTAATTGGTATCAGGATATACTGCATATGAAGGATAAATCTTTTTAGGTGTCTATCAAGGTATAGTTTAATATTTACAGAACTATCTATGCATGTTGCTTGCACTATAACAGTATATCTTCCTCTAACCACTCTGTTATATTATTGATCAGAGTTACTCAATATCGGCTCCCGCACTCGTCCCCCCCCAGCTGTTTTATGCGTTTTCCACTACTCTATGCGTGCATGTCACCCTATGGCTATTTTCCGGACTCCTGGGCTATCTGTCCAATTGGCGTGGTCTCCCTCTTTGGATCTGCATGGCACTCTGTTTATTCAATCAATGCTTTGGTAGTATTAATTGTATGTAACATCTGTTCTTCTTTTTTCATGTTTTGATGTAGTATCACGACCATAGGTCTAACATATTAACGCCTCTGAAGAAGCCTCCGGCGAAACATGTTGGGCGCTGCTCTGTGGACTAGAACCGGATTGTTCACCGGAGTAGCCACTTGCATATAATTTATAAATGGTCTTGCTTACACTGTTATATCTACCTATGTGATTTATCCTACCAATTACGTCTTGTTTTTTGTTTTCTGTTTTTTGCATCTTTTATCTCCTTCATCCAGCTTATGCTAAGCGGATGATTTGTTATGTATAATGAATAAAGCTTTAATACTTTTTATTTCTTTGTGAATTTTTAATGTTTACTGGTACCATTAAAGTCCCACTCTTTGGTTTTCCAAGCCCTCACCTATCTCACCTTGGCGGGAGCTCTGTGATTTCAGAGATATGCTCCATTTAAAATGTAATCTGGGGACGTTGGTACTGTGGTGTTAAATTTTTGATTTTTCTAAACTACTTTGAGACACACCGTAATCTATTGTCTATAAGTTCTAAAACGTCTGGGTTGGATACTGAACTTAGCAAAGTCAGCATTACAGATGGTCCAGTGTCTGGAATACCTGGGTCTTCTTGTGGACATGGTGCATGCAAAGATATTCTTGCCAGCAAGGAGGATCTCAGACCTGAAGGATCAGGTTCAATCTGTAGTAAGGCTGAGATATCCTTCTATACGTCTTTGCAAGATGTTACTGGGGAAGATTGTGTCCACATTTAAGGCTATTCCCTATGCTCAATTCCATGCCAGACCCTTGCAGAACAACTGAATTGGTGGTTGTTGACCAGAAATTTGGTGAAAGGGAAATCCTTTTTTCCAGTGACCTGTAAGGTAGTGACCATGGATGCCAGTCTCTCCGGCTGGGGAGCAGTTCTGGAGGAAGCTACTGTCCAGGGTAAATGGTCTTGGGTAGAGAGTTGACTCCCAATCAATGTTCTGGAAATTCGTGCAGTCAGTCGGGCTCTGAGATTCTGGACGCCCAGACTTCGGGGTCACCCTGTCAGGGTGCAATCTGAAAATGACACGGCTGGGGCTTATGTCAACCATCAAGGAGGCACTTAGCCCAGAAAGAGGTGAATATCATTCTGTCCTGGGCAGAGAGGTTTGTGGCATGCCTGACAGCAGTTTTTATTCCAGGAATAGAGAACTGGCAGGCAGATTTTTTGAGCCATCAACAGATGTTTCCAGATGAATGATCCTTACATCCTGAGATTTTTCAATCGATCTGCCTACGCTGGGGGGTCCCAGACATAAATCTGTTGGCATCCTGGCTCAACAGCAAGTTGGAGAGATTTGTGTCCAGGACCAGGGATCCACTCGCAGTCGGGATGGATGATTTATTGACTCCTTGGGAGGAGTTTTCCCTGATTTATGCCTTTCCTCCGGTGCAGCTGATACTGTGTCTGTTGCACAGGATTCAGCTAGAGGGGAAGCCAGGATTTCTGGTAGCTCCGGTGTGGCCGAGGAGGATTTAGTATGCACAAATTCAGAAGTTGGCAGTGATGAGGCCTTGGGTTCTTCCACTGCTTCCGGACCTGCTCTCTCAAGGTCTGATATTCCACCTTGCTGTACAGTCTCTAAATTTGACGGCTTGGCTATTAAAGCCTTAATCTTCAAGGAGCAGGGTGTATCTGACCCGGCAGTTCATACGCTAGGAAACCAGTCTCTAGAAATATTTATTACAGGGTCTGGAATTCCTACATTGCCTGGTGTGAAGCCAGGAACTGGCATCCCCGCTCATATATTATAGGGAGAATTTTAGCTTTCCTGCAAGCGGGGGTGGATATGAAATTAGCTTTGAGCACGGTTAAAGGGCAGATTTCAGATTTATCAGTTTTTTTCCAGGAACCGACTGCTTTCCATTTTCCATTTGGTGGTCCAAACCTTCTGCCGGGGAATATTGCATTTGCTTCCACCTGTGAAGCCACCATTGTGTCCTTGGGACTTGAATTTAGTGCTGGCAGTTTTACAAAAACAGACTTTTGAACCTCTGGGGCAGGCTCCCCTGGTTCTTTTGATCAGAAAACTGGTCTTTTTGATTGCCATAACTTCAGCTAGAAGGGTATCGTAGCTAGCTGCTCTTTCCTGTAAAGAGCCGTTCTTGATTTAGGGTGATTTTACGTCCACACCCAGAATTTTTGCCCAAGGTAGTGTCCGCCTTTCATTTGAATCAGGTCATTATACTACCTTCTTTTTTTCCAAATCCTCACTCAGAGGAGGAAAAGTTATTACATTCTTTTGATGTAGTGCGTGCACTTAAGTTTTACTCAAGGGAGACCGCATAGATTCGTAAGACCAAGAGCTTGTTTGTGCTGCCAGAAGGGCCCAGAAAGGGGTTGGCAGCATCTAAATCTACGATTTCTTGTTGGATTCGCCAGGTTATTACCCAGGCGTATGGTTTAGTAGGAAAGGTTCCTCCTTTTCCTGTAAAGACACATTCTACCAGAGGAGTAGGTGCCTCTTAGGCACTTCGCATTCAAGCCTCTATGGCTCAGATTTGCAAGGCCGCGACCTGGTTGTCGGTACATACGTTCACTCATTTCTACAGAAAGGATGTTGGGACCCAAGAGGAGTCTGCTTTTGGCCGCAGTGTTCTGCAGGCGGCGGTGTAATCCTATTTTTTGGGGTCAGATGGCAGTGTTTTTGTTGTTCCCTCTCCCCTCAGGTGCATTGCTTTGGGACATCCCATATGATGATTAATGGCTCTGTGTCCCATGATGTACGAAAAGAAAAATGGATTTTTAATTCATACTTACCTGTAAAATCCATTTGTTGAAGTACATCACAGGACAGAGAGGTCCCTCCCCTCTTCTATGGGGACATTATTGCTTGCTACAAAACTGAGGTAATTCCTGTGTGGGAGGGGTTATATAGGGGATCATCAATTCTGATTGGTTGCCAGTGTCCTTTACCTATAGGTGGCTATATAACCCATATGTTATGATTAATGGCTCTGTGACCCTTGATGTACTTCAAGAAATTGATTTAAAAATTAAAAATCCATTTTTTTTTCTCTTCAAATAAGTCGTACTCTTATATCGATCTCTTGTTTATCCCTCATGGTTAAATACACTCTGTTGTTGAACCCAATATTGGGTCAACCACTTAGTCAGATCACATAGCAATTTTCTTGAAATATAATATTTTAGGTACCCGGAGTTCTGGGTCTGCGAAGTGGAAACTTAATGAAAGTCTCTTGCAGGACCCCAGCATTCTGAGCAGGTGTCCTTAAGAAGGTGATGTGTTTTTTCTAGACCAATTATACTCCTCAATGCGCCCCTGGGTTGGTTTGGGAGGCACACAAAGTGGTGATCCGTGGGGTCTTGATTAAACATGGAACCTGGTACAACCATGAGTGGGAGGCAAAATTAGCATCTCTTTTAGCGGATATACACCACTTGGAAGCACTTAATAAACATGCTCCTTCACCAGATGTGGAACGAGCTCTCACAGACAGGTCTCTGACTTGCTCCTTTATAAGGCCAAAAGGGCATTACAGGTGAGGAGGAAGTCTGTATACGAGTTTGGCAATAAATGTGGCAAACTTCTTGCTCGTGCACTGCGGGATCAACAATCGGCAACTTCTATCTCATTGATTTTAGGTGCTGATGGGGAGAAAACTACTTTACTTTATTTTATTTTTACTTTATTACTCCTCTCCTTATAGCCTGCACTTAGCCACCCCTGCTCACTCTACAATAGATGGATACTTGGTAACTAGACTTGAGTGGACACTTGGATGTTCGGGTTCAACGGGTTCGGCCGAACTTCGCAAAAAAGTTCGAATTCGGGACCTGAACTTAACCTGAACTTGACCCCGAACCCCATTGAAGTCAATGGGGACTCAAACTTTTGAGCACTAAAATTGCTCTAAAAAAATAATGGAAAGGGCTAGAGGGCTGCAAATGGCAGCAAAATGTTGTAAAGAGCATGGCAAGTGCTCTGCAAACAAATGTGGATAGGGAAATAAGTTAAAATAACATAAAATACATAAAAATAAAAAATAATAATCTCGATCTAGGGGGTTGAGGTGGCGGTGTAGGTGGAAGCAGCTGTGGAGGAGGACGAGGTAGCCAACACTGGTTTTTGTTTTAAATTTTATTTTTTTTTAAATTAGGGTACACTCCAAAAGAGTGAGAAAGATCAAAAATACAACAATGGCTGGGTAAGTTCGGTATACATGTCTATTCTGCACAAGGTACGGACAAGTCCTGTGGGATCCATGCCTGGTTCATTTTAATGAACGTGAGCTTGTCCACATTGGCTCTGGACAGGCAGCTGCGCTTGTCTGTGATAACGCCTCCTGCCGTGCTAAATACACGTTCAGATAATACACTGGCTGCAGGGCAGGGCAGCACCTCCAAGGCATAAAGGGCAAGCTCAGGCCATGTGCCCAATTTGGAGATACAGAAGTTGAAGGGGGCAGACCCGTCATTCAGTATGTGTAGGCGTATGCACACATACTGCTCCACCATGTTGGTGAAATGCTGCCTCCTGCTAAGACGTTCCATATCAGCTGGTGGTGCTGGTTGTTGTGGCGTGCTGACAAAGCTTTTCCACATTTCGGCCATGCTAACCCTGCCTTCTGAGGTGCTGGCGGTGCCCCGGGTGCATTGGCGACCTCTTCCTCCTCCCCTGCCTTCGCCTTGTGCTTCCACTGTGGCCCCGCTGTCAGGTGGGAATGCCATCAGCAGCGCGTCTACCAGCTTGCGCTTGTACTCGCGCATCTTACGATCACGCTCCAGTGAGGGAATTAAGGATGGTACGTTGTCCTTGTAAAGGGGATCCAGCAGCGGGGCCACCCAGTAATCAGCACAAGTTAGAATGTGGGCAACTCGACGGTCGTTGCGGAGACACTGCAGCATGTAATCGCTCATGTGTGCCAGGCTGCCCAGAGGCAACAAAAATCTGTCCTCTGTGGGATGTGTATCATCTGTGTCCTCTGTATCCCCCGAGTCACACACCAGTGATGGCCATGAGCTGGTCACGGTGCCATCCTGCTGTGAACATGGTTCCTCCTCCTCCATCTCCTCCTCCTCATCCTCCACCTCGTCATCCTCCAGAACTGTGCCCTTGCTGGACAATTGTGTACCTGGCGTTTGTGGGTGCAGGAACCCACCCTCGGAGCCACTTGTGAATGACTGCCCTGAAAGCCTTGGAAATTATCCATCTTCCTCCTCCTCCTGTGCCACATCCTCTTCCATCATCACCCGAAGCGTTTTTTCAAGGAGGCATAGAAGTGGGATAGTAATGCTGAGAACGGCATCATCGGCACTGTCCATGTTGGTGGAGTACTCAAAACAGCGCAACAAGGCACACAGGTCTCGCATGTTATTGGTGATGAAGTGGTGCTGTTCCACAGAGTGACTCACGCATGCGTGCTGCAGCTGAAACTCCACTATCACCTGCTGCTGCTCGCACGGTCTGGCCAGCATGGGCAAGGTGGAGTTCCACCTTGTGGGCATGTCACATATGAGGCGGTGAGCGGGAAGGCCGAAGTTACGCTGCAGCGCTGACAGGCGAGCAGCAGCAGGGTGAGAACGCCGAAAGTGCGCACAGGCGGCTCACACTTTCTGCAGCAGCTCTGACATATCGGGGTAATTTTTAAGGAACCTCTGCACCACCAAATTCAGCACATGTGCCAGGCAAGGGATGTGCGTCAAACCGGCTAGGCCCAGAGCTGCTATGAGATTTCGCCCATTATTACACACCATCAAGCCAGACGTGAGGCTCACTGGCACCAACCACTCATCGGTCTTTTGGTTCATGGCCCTCCACAACTCCTGGGCGGTGTGGGGTTTTTTCCCCAAACAGGCAAGTTTTAAAACTGCCTGCTGTCGTTTACCCCTGGCTGTGCTGAAGTTGGTGGTGAAGGTGTTACGCTGACTGCATGAGGAGGCGGTAGAGGATGAGGAAGCGGAGTAGGAGGAGTTAGCAACAGGAGGCAAACTGAATCGCCCTGCAATCCTCGGTGGTGGAAGGACATGCGCCAAACTGCTATCCGCCTCAGTCCCAGCCTCCACTGCATTTACCCAGTGTGCTGTTAGGGAGATATAACGTCCCTGACCATGCTTACTGGTCCAGGTATCCGTAGTTAGGTGGACCTTGCCACAGGTGGCGTTGCGCAGTGCACACCTGATTTTGTCCCCCACTTGGTTGTGCAGGGAAGGGATGGCTCGTCTGGAAAAGTAGTGGCGGCTGGACACGACATACTGTGGGACAGCCACCGCTATAAGGCTTTTAAAACTCTGCATCTCCACCAGACTGAATGACAGCATTTCAAAGGCCAGGGATCGTGGGTGGGTGGGTAGGGGGGTACTTCCTCTTCCGCTCCAGTGTTTGGGAGATAGAGAGCTGAACGCTTCCATGGGACATTGTGGAGATAGTTGGTGACCCAGGTGGTGGTGTTGCTGGCAGATCCTCTGTTTGGTGTCACTGTCACTACAGAGGTGGATGAAGAGGCAGAGACTGCAGCAGAAGAGGAAGCAGGAGGAGCCAGAGACCTTTCTTGGTTTTTGAGGTGTCTACTCCACTGCAGCTCATGCTTTGCACTTAGATGCCTGGTCATGCAGGTTGTGCTCAGGTTGACAACGTTTATGCCTCGCTTCAGGCTCTGATCATCAGCACATTGTGTCTGTCATCAGCACATTGTCTGAATAACTGCCACGCTAGGGAACTCCTTGGAGCTGGCTTTGGTGCTCGGTCCCTTGCTGCGTTGGGCAGTAGCAGGCGTACTGTCTAGGGGACAGCCACTCCACTTTTGCACTCTGCTCCCTCTTCTGCTGTGCTGGTGGCTCTGTGCGACCACCGCCTCTTCCTCCAAACTACACAGGTCACTTGCATGACGTTGATTCCATGTAGGGGTCGAGGACCTCATCGTTCTCCACATCATCTTCCACCCAGACTTCACCCCTGCCCTCCTTGTCGGTCTGCACAATTCCGAAAGACGCAACAGTTGGCACCTGTGTTTCGTCATCATCCGAGATGTGCTGCGATGGTCCTCCCATGTACTCATCTTGAAACATAAGTGGTTGGGCATCGGTGCACTCAATCTCTTCCACTTCTGGGGCAGGCCTAGGTGGATGGCCCTGGGAAACCCCGCTAACAGAGTCATCAAAAAGCAGAAGAGACTGCTGCATGACTTGGGGCTCAGACTGCTTGGCTGATTTGCAAGGGGGGTGAGGTGAAAGACTGATGGACATCGGCTGCAGGTGCCAACTCTGATCTTTCAGCAGGAGACTGGGTGGGAGACAATGTGAAGGAACTGGAGGCACTGTCAGCAACCTAATCTACTATGGCCTATACTTGTTCTGGACTCAACATTCGTAGAGCCGCATTAGGCCCGACCAAATACTGCTGCAGGTTCTGTCGCCTACTCACACCTGAGGAAGGTGTTTCACTTGTGCATGTAGCTGGCACAGATCAACCACGTCCTCTCCCTGCAACAGGAGCTCCACCAGCTGCACCACGATCGGGGCCACGTCCCTTATTTGGGTGTTTTTTGATTAGCAGAATAGAACAACAGTATCTAAAGTGTGTATCTCACACGTACAGATACAGACTAGGCCGCAATTTAAGATTTTTCCCCTAAATGGGTGTTTTTTGAATAGCAGAATAGAACAACAGTATCTAAAGGGTCTATCTCACAGTAACATATGCAGAAAATGCTGCAAAATTATTATTTTTCCCCTAAATAGGTGTTTTTGAATAGCAGAATAGAACAACAGTATGTAAAGGGTCTATCTCACAATGACAGATGCAGCAAAGGCTGCAATATTAAGTATTTTGCCCAAAAAGGGTGTTTTTTAAAAGACAGAAAATTATAGCTGTATTTGTAGCTTAAATTGCACACTGACTAATGCGGCAGAGGCCCCAGATGGAGGGTATTGTCAAAAATGGGTGTTTTTTCCAAGCCTGAAAATTATTAAAGTATTTCAAGCTTGGTTTTATCACATATGCAGCAAGGGCTGTAAAATTGTGTATTTTGCCCAAAAATGGTGTTTTTTTACTAACAGAATATGACAGCAGTATATAACACTTGAATTTGACACATACAGATGCAGCATGGGCTATAAAATTGTGTATTTTAGCCCAAAAAGGGTGTTTTTAAAAACCCAGAAAATTATAGCTATATTTATAGCTTAAAATGCACACTGACTAATGCGGCAGAGGCCCCAGATGAAGGGTATTGCCAAAAATTGGTGTTTTTTTCAAAGCCTGAAAATTATTGAAGTATTTCAAGCTTGTTTTTATCACATATGCAGCAAGGGCTGTAAAATTGTGTATTTTGCCCAAAAAGGGTGTTTTTTTACTAACAGAATATGACAGCAGTATATAACGCTTGAATTTGACAGGTACAGATGCAGCAAGGGCTGAAAAAATTGTGTATTTTGCCCAAAAAGGTTTTTTTTTTAAACCCAGAAAATTAAACCTGTATTTCTAGCTTAAATTGAACACTAACTAATGCTACAAAAGCAAAAGATGTAGGATATTGCCAAAAAAGGGTTTTTTTTAAAACCAGATTATTATTGCAGTATTTCAAGCTTGGATTTGAATGTCACAAAAGCACATATGCAGTGCTAGTGCACTGAGCTTGCATAAAATGGCCATCGCCGCCCACCTGACTAACAGACGGATAAAAGTTATTTTTCTCTGTCACTGGGCTCAGGGCAGGGTAAAAAGATTGTGCACTGCACCCATACAGCAAAATCTATGTAGATTGCTGAGTTCTTCTGAGTAAAGATTCTGTCCTATTCTCTCCCTCAAAGCAGCAGCCGCATCCTTTCCCTACACTAGTTAGAGCAGAGTGACGTGCGGCGCTACGTGACTCCAGCTTATATAGAGGCTGGGTCACATGCTGCACTGGCCAATCACAGCCATGCCATTAGTAGGCATGGCTGTGATGGCTTCTAAGGGCACATGAGTTAAACGCTTGTTGATTGGCTGCCCTGCAGCTTTTTAAAACGCGCCGTTAAATTGCCTAACAGCGAACTCGATTCCGAACATACAGTAAAATGTTCGGGTTCGGGTCCAGGTACCAAAAACCCTAAAGTCCGGTACGAACCCGAACTTTACAGTTCGGGTTCGCTCAACCCTATTGGTAACCCCTGGGATGCCTCATCTCACATCTTCTGTACGGCAAGAACTGGAAGCCCCAATTAGGCCAGAGGAATTACAGGCTGTGGTGGGCTTAGTTAAGAGGGGCGAAGCCCCTGGCCCAGATGGTTTTGAAATTCAATATTACAATAAATAAAAATAAAATATTTCTTTTGCCTAGTTTGGGACCTTTCTTTGTCAAGATGTTTAATGGCCTGGGTAACTTGACCTCTTTTTTTATACAGAAACCTTAGAAGCCCTCATCTCGGTTATATCTAAGCAGTACCTATACCTATGCAGTGTGAGAATTGTAGACCAATCCCCCCCCTATTAAATGTAGACTTGAAACTTTTTACTAAAATTCTCGCTACGTGACTACAGCAACATCTACCTTCTTTGATCCATTTGGATCAAGTGGGGTTTGTTCCAACAGGGGAAGCACGGGACAATACCAATAAAGTTCTGAATTTGATCCATGTGGCAAATTCATCTAAGACTTCAAGTGTGTTCCTGGGAACAGACGCGGAGAAAGCTTTCGACCGGGTCAACTGGCAATTTATGTTTGCTGTTTTGCAACATGTAGGCCTGGGAAACACTATGCTTCACTGGATTTCAAGCATTTATGCCTCTCCGATGGCGCAGGTTAAGGTGAATGGTGTTCTGTTCCCGTTTTTTACGGTTACCAATGGTACTAGGCAGGGGTGCCCGTTGTCTATGTAAGGTCCATTTAAATACTGACATACAGGGATTTCTGGTTGAAGGAGTTCAGTATAAGTTCTCGGCTTATGCTGACAATATGCTTTTTTCCCAGACTAATCTGATGGTATCTCTCCCCAATTTATTTTTGGGAATTTGACACCTATGGTTCTCTATCTTACCTTTAACTTTACTAAACCAGAAGCCATAGGGGTGGCGATTTCCAACTCTCAGCTACGAACTCTGAAACGTATTTTCAAATATAAATGGACTGATCTAACCTTGAAGTATCCAGGGGCCTTTTTCCGGCGGATCTTTTGCGTACCTTCGACCTAAACTTCCTGCCACTTCTACATAGAGTACGCACGTTGTTGGAAGTGTGGCACTCAGGCTTCATTCTTGGTTTCTTGGTTTGGGAGATGTAATATTATTAAAATTAGTATTTTAACAAAGTTTTTATACCTGTTTCAAGCCCTACCTATTGTTATACCCATGTACTACTTCATGCATGCACTCTTTAGTGGGTTTATCTTGGTGCATAAACACCCAAGGATTGGGAGGTCTTTGTTGAACCTTCCTAAATGCTTGGGTGGCCTGGCAGTTCCTGATCTCTATAGATACTATCAGGCAGTCCACTTAGGTAGTTTGATTGATTGTTGCCGACATAGAGATCTAAAACTTTGGCCGAATTTAGAACAGGTGCAGAGCTATGTGCTGTTGCATAGGTCCCCATGGTGCTATAAGGACCTTCCACCTTCCCTTAAAACCCACCTTCCCTTAAAACACATCTACTTATTGGGCCTATGACACGTGTATGTTTTCGGCTTTTTTCCAACCGTAGGTTGTCCTCTGGGGAATCCCCGCTTTTCCCCATTCACTCCAGGTTTGTGGAAAGGAGCCTTTAGTACATTACTTGATTTGGGATTGTACCAGGCCTCTCATTTTTGTGATATCAGGGTCCTGGCCTACATTACAGGTTCTGCTACTAAACCATATCATTTGGACTTCTGGCGAGCTGCACAAATAAGCCAATTTTTTACATACCTTATCCTCCCCTGGTATCTATGGCCGCAGCTTGTCCCCATTGGAAGAATATTGTACTGAGCGGGGGCCCACTTTCCCATACCCTCTCGAATATGTATTCCATGTTGGTTTTCCCTCCAGAAGCCTACCAGTTACCCTTCCTGTGAAAATGGGAGGTAGACCTGGGTAGAACTTTTACGCAAGGCCAACGTGCCAACATAATATACTTTGCAATAAAATCTTCAACCTGCATGAAAGTACAGAAAACAAATTTCAAGATTTTTTCCCAGTGATACAGGACTCCATCCCTTCTCTATAGGTGTTTTCCGAATACCTCTGATCGATGTTGGCGCTGTCAGGAGGAATGTGGGACATTGTTACATATTTTCTGGTCGTGTTCTAAAATAAGGGGTTTCTGGGAGAGGTCCGGAAGATAATTCAAAAACATACTGACTATAATATCCCTGATGATCTGCCTTTCTTCCTGTGTGCACATTTCCAAAATTCCTGCTAAATTATATTAGAAATCTTTTCTTTGTCATCTATTGAATAAGGCCAAATTCTGTATCCCCCTTACCTGGAAACAGACACAGACCTCTTCAGTAGAGCTGTGGCTGAGGAAGGTAGAGGAGTTGAACTGAATGGAAGATTTGGTCTTGACAGCCCGGCAGAAACGAGATATATACATGAAAACCTGGTTCTTTTGGAACATATCTACCATAGGGAAGGCTCTCATTGATGTTGGTCTCAATAGTTGACTAAATTTGTGTATTCTGCCCCTATCTTTTCATTCTCTAGCTCTAGTAACATACTGTCTTGTCCCCTCCTTTTTTTTTATTTTTTATTTTACAGTTTTCTGACCCATAGGGATTTTCCCTGAGGATGGTTTCACTTCAGGATCCCTGTATTAGGGTCCTGCTCTTTAAGCTTCCAGCTGAGATGGGGTAAACCGTTGATTATTCTTTTGACATATATTTATGACTTTGTTGGTTAGAGGTGAACTAATTAGGTTCTGTGCGTGTTTATTGTTCTGATGTTTTGGTACTATTACCTCTGCTATGTAGAATTTTATGGAAACTTTCCTTCTTTTTCGCCTTTTTTTTTCTCTTAAAATAAAATAAAAACAAATTTGAAAAAAAAAATACTTGTGTACTCGCAATGTATAATACCACATTTTTGTGTGTCTACTGCTGGTGGAATAGTGTCAACTTTCTGTGGGTGGAATTAGACCCCTCTCTGAGGGTAGTATTGCACCCCTTTCTGCGAGTGGAATAGTACCCCTTTCTGTGGGTGTTCTGCGGGTGGAATTAGGCTCTCGGTGAGTGGAAAGTTCCTGTTTCATTTGTGAATTGAACTTAACAGATTACCGCATGATTTGTTGCGATATTTACCGACCATTTTTTTTTTGTTGTTGTTTACCGCAAAATCTTTTTTTTTTTTTTATGAATTTGACATTATTGTAAAATTATAAATGAGTAACATGATACCCTTACCGCATGCGGTAAAGCTTGAATTGGCTCCTTTATGTCCTAAACATTGCTTATTCTCAAAAGAGTTGTGACATCTGTATTATATTGTGATAAAGTGCTCTTTAAAATCCTTCCTGAGTTTGAGTTTTACATAATTATCAGGAACAGCTATGTAGCCAGTGCCCATTTCTAGATTTTTATTTAAGAAATTTTTAGCTCACATCTCATGAGAAAACAGTACCACATTTATTCGTGGAAGGGTAGTTTTTTCCTTTCCCTGAAGTTAAATCAAACTGCCCTGAAAGTTGAGATAATAAAATCTCTGTGAATGACATATTTCAGGCAGCTAGTGAGAAAAAAAAAAAAGAGTAGTGTTCTATGTGCTGGCAGATTGTAGTTGTAGGCCTAGCTGGAGGTAACCACAACACCCTCTTTTATGCTCTCACATGGTTACAAGCACAGCAAACATATCTGGGACAGCAGAACAAAGACAATGTTGTACAAGACTTATTGTGACAACATAATCTTGTAGAAGTTGTTAGAACACAAATCTGCATGAGAGAGCAGGAAATGAGATCTCTCATGTTTAATTTAAAACCAATCTCTAGCAGGGAAAAATGTACAAAGTAAGCTTGACATTGTTTAACAAGCACCAAAGATGCCTCCCCTAGCACCCCAATTAATCACTGGAGCTATGCAAAAAGATGTGATTTTGCAGAATATTGGGGTCTCAGTAAAGATGGAAGCCAGCCAATTAGTGTTATTTGCTCACTTTTTTTCTCTTGATATATGCTCTTTTAAAGTGTTTGTAGAACCAAAACTTCTTTAGTTGGGGTAAAATATGGAAGGCCTGTGTCCCTAATGGAGTGATTCCACCTTTCTACTTTCTACTGATTTGAAATCTAAAATTTTACAGCAGGAGGGTACATTTTCGAATGGGGGCACCTGTTCATGATAAGCTGGCTATATACTCATGACCACAGGGCTGAATGAGAAAAATCCATTAATTCCCCTATCTACAATAAACAGCTTGAATGAAAAAATCTACACTGCTGGCTATTGCATTCTGTCAGCTGGCATTCACAGCTGTCAAAATACTTGAATAGTACCTGGATCTGATTGGATGCAGGGAATGTTCAGCTGACAATATTTTGCCTGGGTCCTTCTGATCTAAGGATGTTGGGTAGAGCCACCCTCAGCTCGAACTTTGATTCAAATTCCTTTCACTTCCTGTTCCTTTCACATTATTGGGACAGGAAGTAAAGGTGGGGGGATATTAGTCTTCACTACTAAATCCAAAACTAAAAAAGTTTTGGCTATATGTACACTTTAAACTTATATACAAAATATACTTAGTTTTTACTAGATCTGTTCAGGATCACATGTCATCTTTAAGGGCTGATTCACACTGTTGTGTTGTGGTAACGTGTGGTTTATCATGCACTTTATCCTGGTTTACCACAAAGCACAGTCATTTTAAGTGTAGTGCATTGTGTAAACCATTCTTTTTTTTTTTTTACAAGAACCCCAAAGCACCTATCTAGTACACAAGGTCTGTGTGTTTTGGCACACCAAAAGGGTCAGATGTTAACCATGGTGTCCCGCAATTACCAAAATCCTGCAGGTCAGTTAAAACCTGTATGTTGGAAGTGTGTTCAAAATGAGTGGGCTGCCTAACAGTAACACACACTAATGTGGGAAAAGCCACAAATTAACGAAAATGTGATAATGCACCATAAAACACTAGAACAGTCTGAGTGGACACTACCATCCTAACATAAATAATCTATAAAGCTTTTGATAGATTTTTAACCGCTTCGCGTCAGGTTCTGAAACTTTGAGAGTTGCGAACTGGCAAATGAGAAGGTCCACTAAACCAGAAACACAAAATAATTTAGATATGGCTGTATACACCAGTGCTCTATAAAAAAAAAAATCACCAAAACCAAAATGAAAGCAATCTTCAATATAGAACAAATCCAGTAAATGAATGTCCAATGTAAACAATTCCAATTCTCAAAGCAAATCCACTGTAAAACGTTTCCTTTCTGATGCTCACCTTTTTTTTTTTTTCAATTGAAATGTATTTATTATTAGTCAATATACAAAAAGAAAAAGCTCACAATACACCAACAATTTCACATAAATAATTCTAAATCAATTTTAACTGCTTGCCGACCGCCGCAAGTAGATTTACTGCGGCGGTCAGCCCCTGCCAGGCAGAGTGACGTTAATTAACGTCACTAGCCTGGGAGGGTCTGGGGAGCGAGCGCGCGCCCGCGGAGGCGCGCTCCCGCGCGGTCACGCACCCCCCCGCGCGTGTGACCAGCGGACCCGATGTCCGCCGGCCACTCGGCGATCGTCGGGGGAAGAGGGAGAATGTCAGGCAGCTTGTGTAAACAAGCTGCCTGTCATCCTCATCGCTGTAAAGACACTGATTACTCGGATCTAGTATGTAGATCCGTTGATCAGTGTCCTTACAGCTAGAGCCACAGCCAATCACAGTAAGAATCACGCCCCTAGGGACACACACAGCCCCTCCCTCCCAAATAAAGTTAACCCCTTCACTGCCAGTGTATTTTTACAGTAACAGTGCATATGTATAGCACTGATTACTGTAGAAATGTCACTGGTAACCCCAAAAGTGTCCAAAATGTCAGTCAAGGGTCCGATCTGTCCGCCGCAATGTCGCAGTACCGCAAAAAAAATCGCAGATCGCCGCCATTACGCGTTAAAAAAAAAAACAACAAAAATGACAAAAATCTTTCCCTTTGTTAGTAAACGCGATAACTTTTGCGCAAACCAATCAAAATACGCTTTTTGCGATTTTTTTTACCAAACATAGGTAGGATAAAACAAATTGGCCAAAAATGTTAAAAAATTTTGATTTTTACATTTTTTTTTTGGGGAATTTCATATAAAAAAATGTGAAAAATATTGCTATTTTTGCAAAATTGTCGCTATTTTTTTGTTTATAGCGCGTGATCAAAAAATCGCACAGGTGATCAAATACCACCAAAAGAAAGCTCTGTTTGTGGGAAAAAAAGGACATCAAATTCGTTTAGGTACAGCGTCGCACGACCGCGCAATTGTCCGTTAAAGTCACGCAGTGCCGAATCGCAAAATACCCCCTGGTCTTTTAGCAGGAAAATCCTCCGGGGCTTAAGTGGTTAAATAAACCCCCCCTACAAGGCCAAATCTACTCCACCATACTGTAAGCTCTTATATATATCCAAAAACCTGAAATGGACCCACGGTTCCCATAGCTTTTTGAATCCTCCAATATTCTCACCAGCTACCGCAGCTAACTCTTCCAGATCATGAATTGAATTCACAGCTCCAACCGACTCCCTCAATGTAGGTGTTCTAGTTGACTTCCAATGTTTGGGAATAATGGATTTAGCGGCATTCAGCAAGTGCCTCACCAATGACTTCTTATGTTCGCTCAATGACCAGTTCGTTATATTCAGGAGACAGCCCTCAGGGGTGAAATCAACTGTAGTATTAGTGATAAATTGAATCTGACTCAACAATTCTTTCCAGAATTTTTGTATATTAACACATCTCCGCCATATGTGTAACATCGTACCCTTATCCTCGCCGCACCTCCAACAAGCATCTGATATTCCTGGAAACCACGCATGTAGCTTAACGAGCGTATAGTACCAATTAGTCAAAATTTTGTACGCCGTCTCCTGGATATTAGAGCTGAACGAGCATTGGTGCGCCATAGTACAAGCGGTAGACCACTGGGTGTGAATAAATGTTGTTTGTAGCGCTAATTCCCACTCCTCCCTATATTTGGAGCCTAGCTCCAAGCAGAACATTTGTATCCAATCATACAGTTTAGAGGTCGGTTTCTCTACTGGGTTTCCCTTAAAGCACATTGTCTCGAATTGTGTCAGTTGTCTTGAAAAATGTGACCGGTTAGTTGAGCTGCCAACATAACTATGAAGTTGAAGATATTGCCAGTACGTAAACTATGATGGAATTCAAAGATAGGAAAAAGCACCTAGGTAATCTAATAGGTAAGCTCTGCAGAAGATACAACACCCTTGGAAGCACCGTCATCTTTACTGCCGCCGCTCTGCCAAACCTCGAAAGGGGCTTCGCCCTCCAGTTTTTAAGATCCTCCTTCAGTTTTTTTTAATAGCGGGGGGAAATTTTGCGTGTAAATGTCCGCCATATTCGAAGGCAATACAATTGCCAAATATTTTAGTTGAGATGTCACCCATCTAAATGGGCAATTTATTTGAATCTGCTGTAATAATGTCTCATTTAAAGAGATATTGAGCGCCTCCGACTTATGAATATTGATTTGAAATTAGACAGATAGCTGAATGTCTCAAATTCTTTCATTAGATTCGGTATCGTAACCAGGGGCTGTGTCAAGGCAAAATGCTCACCTTTTTGACCCCACATGTGAATACATTCACCAGAACTACTGACCCCTAACTTAATAAGTGGATAAATATACTGTATGCTTGTGGTTGTTTCCAGGAATTGTCAATCCCTTTCTTATATGCAGCCATGATCCTGGTGCCATTTTTTTTAGCTGTCATTTGGCTTTCTTGAATTGTGATTCCTTTTACAGCTCTGCAAAGCCCCCACTGCCATAACACACAGTGGTTCGCTCTCCAGTTCCTCCAGGGAGCCTGGGATTGTTGTTGGTGGCTGGGACAGCTTCACACAAAGTTGATAGAGGTACATTAGTTCCCCATTCTCTTCTGTGACAAATTAACCCAAAAATGACAATGATTTTTTAATTTATGATTCTAGTGCTGTCTTTTCCTGGCTGTTTCAACCAGGGAAGCAGCTAACTAAGCATGATCTGTGCTTGGTTAATGGCTTTGTAGGGTAGGTGTCACTTGTCCTCCCTCGTGTTAGCAATAAAGTTACATTTTTAAAAAAAGTGTAAAAAAATAAGTTTGAATAAAATAAATACAAATAAAAAAACATTTTTAATCACCCTTGTCCCCCACACATATCACTGTGAATGTTGAAGTGAGAGCAATAATTGTTCCTCCCTAACTCATGATTAACTTTAACAGGTTGCCGACTGCGCACAGTATATTTACTGCGGCAGTCAGCCCCGGCCAGGCAGAGTGACGTAGATCTACGTCGCTCGCCTGTCACTGCTATTAGAGCCAATAGCGGGCGAGCGCGCGCCCGCTGAGGCCCGTTCACTCGCCGATCATCGGTACAGCGGGAGAAAGGCAGAGCAGCTTATGTAAACAAGCTGCCTGTCATTCTCCCCTGTGTAAAAATGGAGATCAGACAGTTCTACTATGTAGAACCGTTGATCTTTGTTTTTACACCAATAACTGTTATCCCACTACAGTTAGAATCACGCCCCTAGGACACACTTAACCCCTCCCTGTCCAATACAGTTAACCCCTTCCCTGCCAGTGTCATTTTTGCAGTAACAGTGCATATATATATAGCACTGATTACTGCAGTAATGTCACTGGTACCCCCAAAAGTGTCAAAAATGTCAGTCAAAGGTCCGATCTGTCCGCCGCAATGTCGCAGTACCGCAAAAAAATCGCAGATCGCCGCCATTACTCGTTAAAAAAAACACACCAAAATCTTTCCCTTTGTTAGTAAACGCGATAACTTTTGCGCAAACCAATCAAAATACGCTTTTTGCGATTTTTTTTACCAAACATATGTAGCATAAAACAATTTGGCCGAAAATGTTAAAAAATGTTGATTTTTAATTTTTTTGGGGGGGAATTTCATATAAAAAAAGTGAAAAATATTGTTATTTTTGCAAAAATTACGCTCTTTTTTTGTTTATAGCACATGATCAAAAAATCGCACAGGTGATCAAATACCACCAAAAGAAAGCTCTGTTTGTGGGAAAAAAAGGACGTGAAATTCCTTTAGGTACAGCGTCGCACAACCGCGCAATTGTCCGTTAAAGTCACGCAGTAAAAAATCGCAAAAAACCCCCTGGTCAAGAAGGGGGTAAAATCTTCCGGGGCTTAAGTGGTTAAATTGGTAACCTGAAAAGGCTTTTAACGTGTCACCTACTGTATGGGCAGTTTTAGGACTGTAGTTTGTTGTAATTTCATGTTCATGCACAATTTTAAATCTTGACAAGTTTGGTGTCTGTTTACTAGATAAAATATCATATTGTATATTTTACCAATAAAAACAAGCAATTATATTGTGTTTGTGTGCACTAAAACTAATTTAACCACTTAAGCCCCGGAGGATTTGGCTGCTAAAGGACCAGACCCCTTTTTTCAACTTGGCACTTCGTGACTTTAACTGATAATTGCTCGGTCATGCAATGCTGTACCTAAACGAAATTTACGTCCTTTTTTTCCCACAAACAGAGCTTTCTTTTGGTGGCATTTGATCACCTCTGCGCTTTTTATTTTTTGCGATATTAATAAAAAAAGAGCGAAAATTTTGCAAAAAAATGACATTTTCAACTTTGTCTTTTAAAAAATATCCAATATACTCAATTTATGTCATTTTTTTTGGCCAAAATATATTTAGCTACATGTCTTTGACAAAAAAAAATCAATGAGCGTATTTTTATTGGTTTGCGCAAAAGTTATAGCGTCTACAAACTATGGTGTAAATACTGAAATTTACGAAGCTTTAATTTCTGACTGCCTATCTCATTTCATGAAGTGCTAAAATGGCGGGGCAGTACAAAACCCCCCCAAACTACCACTTTTTGGAAAGTAGACATCCTAAGGAATGTTCTGAGAGGCATGTTGAGCTCATTGAATATTTTATTTTTTTGTCACAGGTGTTTGAAAAATGACTAAAAAAATTTTTTTTTTTTTTTTTACACAAAGTTGTCATTGAAATGATATATTGCTCACACATGCCATGGGTATATGTGTAATTACACCCCAAAATATATTCTGCTGCTTCTCCTGAGTACAGGGATACCACATATGTGAGACTTTTTGGGAGCGTAGCTGTGTACGGGAGCCGGAAAACAAATCACCACCATCAGAATTTCAAAGGGCGTACATTTTTCATTGCATTTTCTCACTACCTATAACGGTTTAGGAGGCCCTGAAATGTCAAGATACCACAAAACCCCCCCAAATGACCCCATTTTGGAAAGTAGACACCCCAAGCTGTTTGCTGAGAGGCATGGTGAGTCCATGGAATATTTTATATTTTGCCACAAGTTTCGGGAAAATTACAATTTTTTTTTTTAATTTTTTTTTTTTACACAACGTTGTCACTAAAAGATAAATTTCTCACACATGACATGGGTATATGTGGAATGACACCCCAAAATACATTCTGCCGCTTCTCCTGAGTATGGGGATGCCCCATGTGTGAGACTTTTTGGGAGCCTAGCTGTGTACAGGACCGCGAAAACCAATCAACACTCTCAGGTTTTCTAATGGCGTAAATTGTTCATGTCACCTCTGCACTACCTGTCGCAGTTTCGGAGGCCCTAAAATTCCAAGATAGCACAAAACCCCCCCAAATGACCCCATTTTGGAAAGTAGACACCCCAAGCTATTTGCTGAGAGGCATGGTGAGTCCATGGAATATTTTATATTTTGCCACAAGTTCCGGGAAATATATATATATATATATTTTTATTTTTTTTTTACACAAAGCTGTCAGTAAATGATATATTGCTCACACATGCCATGGGTATATGTGAAATGACACCCCAAAATACATTCTGCTGCTTCTCCTGAGTACAGGGATACCCCATGTGTGAGACTTTTTTGCAGTCTAGCCGAGTACAGGACCCCGAAAACCAACCTCCACTTTCAGGCTTTCCAAAGGCGTAAATTGTTGATTTCACTCCTGACTACCTATCACAGTTTCGGAGGCCCTAAAATTCCAAGATAGCACAAAACCCCCCCAAATGACCCCATTTTGGAAAGTAGACACCCCAAGCTGTTTGCTGAGAGGCATGGTGAGTCCATGGAATATTTTATATTTTGCCACAAGTTCCGGGAAATATATATATATATATATATATTTTTTTTTTTTTTACACAAAGCTGTCAGTAAATGATATATTGCTCACACATGCCATGGGTATATGTGAAATGACACCCCAAAATACATTCTGCTGCTTCTCCTGAGTACAGGGATACCCCATGTGTGAGACTTTTTTGCAGTCTAGCCGAGTACAGGACCCCGAAAACCAACCTCCACTTTCAGGCTTTCCAAAGGCGTAAATTGTTGATTTCACTCCTGACTACCTATCACAGTTTCGGAGGCCCTAAAATTCCAAGATAGCACAAAACCCCCCCAAATGACCCCATTTTGGAAAGTAGACACCCCAAGCTGTTTGCTGAGAGGCATGGTGAGTCCATGGAATATTTTATATTTTGCCACAAGTTCCGGGAAATATATATATATATATATATATATATATTTATTTTTTTTTTACACAAAGCTGTCAGTAAATGATATATTGCTCACACATGCCATGGGTATATGTGAAATGACACCCCAAAATACATTCTGCTGCTTCTCCTGAGTACAGGGATACCCCATGTGTGAGACTTTTTTGCAGTCTAGCCGAGTACAGGACCCCGAAAACCAACCTCCACTTTCAGGCTTTCCAAGGGCGTAAATTGTTGATTTCACTCCTGACTACCTATCACAGTTTCGGAGGCCCTAAAATTCCAAGATAGCACAAAACCCCCCCAAATGACCCAATTTTGGAAAGTAGACACCCTGAGCTATTTGCAGAGAGGCATGTTGAGTGTTTTGCAGATCTCACTTTTTGTCACAAAGTTTTGGAAATTGAAAAAAGAGGAAAAAAAATGCATTTTCCTGTTTTTTCTTCATTTTCCAAAAAAATGAGAGCTGCAAAATACTCACCATGCCTCTCAGCAAATAGATTGGAGTGTCTACTTTGCAAAATTGGGTCATTTGGGGGGGTTTTGTGCTATCTTGGAATTTTAGGGCCTCCGAAACTGTGATAGGTAGTCAGGAGTGAAATCAACAATTTACGCCCTTGGAAAGCCTGAAAGTGGAGGTTGGTTTTCGGGGTCCTGTACTCGGCTAGACTGCAAAAAAGTCTCACACATGGGGTATCCCTGTACTCAGGAGAAGCAGCAGAATGTATTTTGGGGTGTCATTTCACATATACCCATGGCATGCGTGAGCATTATATCATTTACTGACAACTTTGTGTTAAAAAAAAAAAAAAAATTATTTTCCCGAAACTTGTGGCAAAATATAAACTATTCCATGGACTCACCATGCTTCTCAGCCAATAGCTTGGAGTGTCTACTTTGCAAAATGGGGTCATTTGGGGGGGTTTTGTGCTATCTTGAAATTTCAGGGCCTCTGAAACTGTGACAGGTAGTCAGGGGTAAAATCAGCAATTTACGCCATTAGAAAACCTGAAGATGTGGATTGGTTTTCGGGGGCGCGTACACAGCTACGCTGCCAAAAAGTCTCACACATGGGGTATCCCTGTACTCAGGAGAAGCAGCAGAATGTATTTTGGGGTGTCATTTCACATATACACATGGCATGTGTGAGCAATATATCATTTAGTGACAACTTTCTGTAAAAAAACAACAAAAAAAAAAGAAATAATAATTTTCCCGACACTTGTAGCAAAATATAAAATATTCCATGGACTCACCATGCCTCTCAGCAAATAGCTTTGGGTGTCTACTTTTCAAAAAGGGGTCATTTGGGGGGTGTTTGAACTGTCCCGGCATTTTATGCTCAATCTTATCCACACATCACCCACTCTTCTAACCACTTGAAAACCAAGCCTTTTCTGTGCCTTTTTGTTTACATGAAAAAATATTTTTTTTTTACTAGAAAATTACTTTGAACCCCCAAACATTATATATTTCTTTAAAGCAGAGGCCCTATAGAATAAAATGGGGGATGTTGCAAATTTTTTTGTCACACGGTATTTGCGCACAGATTTTCCAAACGCAATTTTTGCGAAAAAAATACATTTTTTTTTAATTTATTTCACAAATACACTATATAATTCCAATTTTTTTGGTAAAATTTAAAAGATGATCTTATGCCGAGTTCATAGACACCTGACATGACATGCTTTAAAAATTGCGCACGCCTGCGCAGCGGCAACAACGTACGTACATTTTTAAAAATTTTAAAAGTCTCTACAGGTTACCACTTTAGACTAACAGAGGAGGTCTACTGCAAAAATTACTGCACTCGATCTGGCGATCGCGGCGATACCTCACATGCATGCTGAAATTGCGGTTTACATATGACACTAGACCAACGCTTGCGTGTGCCATTGCGTGCAAGCACGGGGGGAAAGGGGGGGGGGCTCAATTTTTTTTTTTTTTTTTTTGCTTTTTTATGTTATTTTGACACCTTTCCTTTAATTTTTTTTTTTTAAATCATTTTTATTGTTATCACAGTGAATTTAGATATCCCCTATGATAGCAATCGGTAGTGACAGGTACTCTTTTTTAAAAAAATTGGGGTCTTTTATACTCTAGATCTCTCCTCTGACCTTAATGTATCTGACCACGCCAAAATTGGTGTGATAAAATACTTTCCCAATTTCCCAATGGCCCTGTTTATTTCTGGCGAAAAAGAAGTCATGAAATGCTCGTAGCCTCCGGCATCTTAGGCCATAGAGATGATTGGAGCCATTCTAATCTTCAATTAGCTCTATGGTTAGATAACTGAACCACCGGCTGCACTCTCGGGTTAACCGGTGGGACAGGAGAGCCCGAGAAAAACCACGGAAGGCTGCGGAAGGCGGCGGTGGGGGGGGGGAGACCCCTCCCACTGCATGTAAAAGCAGTCTAGCGGCCAATTACCTGCTAGGATTGCTTTTACATGTTAGCCGACCGCTGGCTGTAAAAAACGATACCAAGATGATGCCTAAATCTGCAGGCTTCATCCTGGTACAACCACTCAAAGTCCAGCAACGTACCAGTACATTGCTGGTCCTTGTTTGGCATATAGGTTTTTTTTTTTTCATGCAGCCTGTGGGCTGAACGGAAAAAAAGAGAACCTATCAGAAATCAGCACAGGAATAATGCGTAGTATTACTCATCATTAACCGCCCAAACAACCACCCACTGAATTTAATGATGGGTATACACGACACTATCCACGTATACCAAAATAGGATTTTAACTGCAGTGCTGAAATCAGAAAATCACCACAGCTGCTATCAGCAAAGGTATCCATATATGCTGAGCGCAAACACTGTTTGTGTCAGAATATATAAAATCAATGCGTGGTAGCCGACGAGGGACCTGCAAGAGAAACAGGTCACAAAAGAATGAAAAAACAAACAAAGTACATTAAAAAAAGTACATTAGGAAGAGTAGGACATATAAAATGACTGACACAACAAAAGTTTTTGGATTCTCATCATTAACCGCCCAAACAACCACCCACTGAATTTAATGATGGGTATACACGGCGCTATCCACGTATACCAAAATAAGATTTTAACTGCAGTGCTGAAATCAGAAAATCACCACAGCTGCTATCAGCAAAGGTATCCATATATGCTGAGCGCAAACGCTGTTTGTGTCAGAATATATAAAATCAATGCGTGGTAGCCGACAATTACCTGCAAGAGAAACAGGTCACAAAAGAATGAAAAAACAAACAAAGTACATTAAAAAAAAGTACATTAGGAAGAGTAGGACATATAAAATGACTGACACAACAAAAGTTTTTGGATTCTCATCATTAACCGCCCAAACAACCACCCACTGAATTTAATGATGGGTATACACGGCGCTATCCACGTATACCAAAATAAGATTTTAACTGCAGTGCTGAAATCAGAAAATCACCACAGCTGCTATCAGCAAAGGTATCCATATATGCTGAGCGCAAACGCTGTTTGTGTCAGAATATATAAAATCAATGCGTGGTAGCCGACAATTACCTGCAAGAGAAACAGGTCACAAAAGAATGAAAAAACAAACAAAGGACATTGAAAAAAGTATAGTAGGAAGGAGTAGAAGGACATATAAAATTACTGACACCACAACAGTTTTTGGATCCTTTTATTTTACTTTCTAACTGTTCCTTTATTTCTTGATTTGGGAGGGAGTGCGATCTTCTGCGATCTTCTCTTCCAGCTTGGGTCTCTCAAAATGTCGATGGACATCCAACATCCTTCGAGACCCTGTGTTTATGTGCCCTACACTGTGTCGTGCTGTACCCTACACTAATACTCCACTAGTGTATGGTAGCGCTCAAAACATTCCCCGATGCAGAGACCAGGATGGTCAGGACATTTGGGACAATAATAACGGGTGTCACGCCTAAATCCGCGCCTGCTACAGACACGACATCGTCTTTGGGGTCGTATTTGGGTAGGGGTACTCGGGAGGGCATCTCATGCAGCCGGCTCACTGCATCTGGAAGGGGAAGTTGGGCAGGCATGCCTCCTGGGTACAGGTAGGCAAGGATGACCGCTTCCTGGAATTCCCGGAAGGGTCCAGTTCGTCCTGACGCCCTGTATAGGACAAAGGCGTTCAGCATAGCCAATTGGAAAAGGTAAACAGACACTTTTTTGTACCAGCGTCTGGCTTTACGGGCAACTAAATACGGCGCCAAAAGCTGGTCGTTAAGGTCCACCCCTCCCATGTTAAGGTTATATTCGTGGACACAGAGGGGTTTCTCCATAACGCCAGTTGCCGTAGGGATTTGGACTGTCGTGTCTGCGTGAAGGGAGGACAGAACATAAACATCCCGTGTATCCTTCCACTTCACCGCAAGTAATTTGTCCGTTTTCAAGCAGGCTCTCGCCCCCCGACTAAGACGGGAATTTACAAGCCGTTGGGGGAAGCCCCGGCGATTAGGTCGCACGGTGCCACATGCGCCAATTTGTAAATCAAGCAGGTGACTAAATAGTGGCACGCTTGTGTAAAAATTGTCCACGTACAAATGGTACCCCTTTCCGGATAAGGGTGACACCAAGTCCCAAACAATCTTACCGCTGCTCCCTATGTAGTCTGGGCAGTTCGGGGGCTCCACAGTGCTATCTTTTCCCTCATAGACACGGAAATTAACTGTATAGCCTGTGGCCCTGTCACAGAGCTTATACAACTTGACCCCGTATCTGGCACGCTTGCTGGGGAGGTACTGTTTGATAGCAAGACGGCCAGTAAATTTAATCAGGGACTCGTCAATGCAGACAACTTGTTCGGGGGTAAACAAGGCTGCAAACCGCTGATTGAAGTGGTCTATGAGGGGCCGAATTTTGTGGAGCCGATCGTATGCAGGGTCTCCCCGAGGACGACAGATTTCATTGTCGCTGAAATGCATAAATCGCAGAATTTGCTCGTATCTCCCCCTGGACATGGAGGCAGAGTACATGCGCATATGGTGAGTTGGGCTAGTGGACCAATATAGCCGCAATTCACTTTGTTTAGTTATGCCCATGTGGAGGGAAAGGCCCAGAAAGATCTTAAATTCGGAAACCGTTATAGGATTCCAGCCGAATCGTCTGGCAAGGTGCGAATTTGGGTTGGCGGCGATAAATTGTTGAGCATATAAATTTGATTGATCCACAATAGATCTGAAAAGATCTTCCGTGAAGAACAGCTCAAAAAAGTTCAGGGGCGTAAAACCAGCTGTCTCCACGTGGATTCCAGGTTGGGCGGTGAATGGGGGAAGTACTGGCGCTGTAGAATCAGTGGGTTGCCAATTGGGATATGCCAGCGCATCAGGGAGGGCACTATGGGCTCTACGGGCCTGTCTTCGAATACGCGGTGGCTGCGGGCCACTACTTGTGCTAGCCACCGCACCAGCTTCAACTGCACTTAGGGGACTCGCCACGTCACCAGGTCTTACTGCAGTGCTGGTTGTACTAGGTCCAGGTTGTACTAGGCCGCTGGCGCTTGCCAGGTCGCCAGAAGGATGAGCGGCACTAGTACCCACACTCTGCTCCATACGAGCACCCTGCGATTCCTGCATTTCAACAACACCAGAATGGGGTCGGGTACGCCTGGGTCTAACAGGGACCCATCTGTCGTCGGAGCTGTCTGTCAGGGAGCCGCTGCTGTCATCTGGTTCGTATACTGACCCTGATTCTGCCGGTGAGGCTTCCCCATCGCTCTCACCTGACATGGACATTATACTGTAAATAGCTTCATCACTGTACGAACGTTTAGACATTTTGGTAACTAAATTTACCCGTACAGTGATGCGACTCACAGGTAATAAAAGCACCTGGTTGTCGAAGACTATTTCAAGCGCTACCAAAAAAACTGCTAATGCTAGCAGGGATCAGGCCTGACTCTGCTAACACAGCGGTTTTGTGTCTTGTGTTTTTTGTAAGTGACAGTAATCTATTGATTACTACACTTACCTGGGTGAAAGGGTTAAACGCAGGTGCTGGCCGGAATCAGTGCTGATCGTGCAAACACCGCGTTTTGGGAACCCTAAACTATGGGGGCGCTAGTATAGCTCTGATCAGATCAGATATTGATCTGTTCAAACACTATACTAGAAATGGAAGTGTAGGTGCGTGCGTGCGTGTGTGGTGATCAAGGGGTTACTTCTAAACTATGCGCCGGGGATCTGGGGGGGGGGGGTGGCGGGGACCCTAAACCTCCTTTGGGAAAGAAACTAGCTAGCTAGAGCAACCTCAAGTCACAATGACACCAATACAAAATATAGTAAAAACAGTATATTATGTGTGTATTAGTGCTAATGTGACAGAGGGTGTAGGGGTTAACGGGATGTGATCAGGGGGGGATCAGGGGTTTAAATCTTTATTGGAAGGGACTGGCGGGTATCCTAAGGATAAAAGGAACAGTGGCAAGCGCTAAACCTGGTCACAAGTCACACTTATACGGGTATATAGAAAATGCTATATACTGTATACAGTGTGCGTTGTGGCAGGGGGTGTAGGGGTGATCAGGGGGGGATCAGGGGATTAAATCTTTATTGGGCGGGTGGCGGGGACCCTAAACCTCCTTGGGACACAAACTTAGTCGCCTGCGCTAATTCTGATCACAATCACACTAATACAAAAATACAAAAACACAGTATATTACGTTTGTATTAGTGCTGATGTGACAGAGGGTGTAGGGGTTAACTAGCGGTGATCAGGGGGGGGTCAGGGGAGATCAGGGTCTCAAATCTTTATTAGGGGGGGGTGGCGGGTAATTCAAGTGGAAAAAAGGGGGTCGCAAGCGCTAGACCTGACCACAAATCACACTTATACGGGTATATAGCAAAATGCTATATACTGTATACGGTGTGTGTTATGGCAGGGGGTGTAGGGGTGATCAGGGGGGGGTCAAGGGCTTAAATCTTTATTGGGCGGGTGGCGGGGACCCTAAACCTTCTTGGGACAGAAACTTAGTCGCCTGCGCTAATTCTGATCACAATCACACTAATACAAAAATACAATAACACCGTATATTGCGTTTGTATTAGTGCTGATGTGACAGAGGGTGTAGGGGTTAACGGCGGTGATCAGGGGGGGGTCAGGGGAGATCAGTGGGTTAAATCTTTATTAGGGGGGGGTGGGGGGTAATTTGAGTGGAAAAGGGGGGGTCGCAAGGGCTACACCTGTTCACAAATCACACTTATACAGGTATATAGGTATATGCTATATGCTGTATATAGTGTGTGTTGTGTCAGGTGCTGTAGGGGTTAATTGGGGGGGCGATCGGGGGTGAAATGTGCCTATCTAAGTGTGTATGTACGTGCTTGGTGCTGTACTTACAATTAGATGTGCTCTCCTCTCACGCTGGATCCAAAAAGACCGTTGGGAGGGGAGGGCACATCTCCTCTAAGCCTGTGTTTACATTTCACAGGCTTAGAGGGAGATCTGATTGGGCAGGACCGATCAACAGGTCCAGACCAAAAATGATTGGCCTGGACCTGATGACTGATCGGTTCTGAACCCAATCGAGTCATCGGCGGGACCGCGGGTGCGCGCGCGCGCGCGCCAGAGCGGCGAAGGCTAGTGACGTACCGCTACGTCACTCTGCCTGGCCGGGGCTGACCGCCGCAGTATATAGTCGTGCGGCGGTCGGCAACCGGTTAAGTGTATTCTATGTTGAAAAAAATATTGTGTGACACAAAAAATTGCAACATCCACTATTTTATTTTCCAGGGCCTTTGCTTTCGTAAAATATATAATATTGGGGATTCTAAGTAATTTTCTAACAAAAACATACTGATTTTAACATCTATGTGAAAAATGTCAAAATTGCCCCAGACAGCAAGTGGTTAATGCTGTAGCTTCAAAATCTAAAAAAAAAAAAAGAAAAACCCACTAAATCTGGTACAGTATTTTGTATTATTTAAAACAGAGTAACAAGAAAAGCTCCTAATCTACCTGAACAAAAAAAGCAGAAACAACCTCTACAGCCAATCACAATAGAGATAAATGCAAATCAGGACAAATGTAGGGAAGATCTGGTGGAGCGGACCTGAACATGTAAAGTTCCAGACAACAGCGCAGTACATTCTGGACATATAAAAGAATCAGGAGAGGGCATAGAGTCCAGTCAAGAAAGGGGAAGCAAATAAAAGAAAAACAATACGGAAGATCGGGGGGGCTCAGGATCCCTAAAGGCACCAGTCAAAGCCAGCCCACACTGGATAGGGGGAGACTGGGGAAGGCATACACCAACCAAGGTTCCCAAATTTTTAGGAACTTGGCATGGGAATCAGTAAGAATACAGGACATTTATTTGTTGAGCATCAGAGCGTATCATACAGCCTCTCACTCCCTGAAAGGTGACTGTGGGTTTCTTCATGGCATGGGCAATTGTCCTCTTAGCTGATATAAACACATAGGAGACCAATTTTTGTTGGCAAGCAACTAAGCCCAGAGCAGGGCAATACAATGTAGCACCCTACAGGTAGGTGCTAGGTAAATGTACAGTGGGCCCTGTCTGCCTAACAGCAGGGCTGTGATTTATTTAGCTAGGGTGTGAGGGCTTCTAAATGTGCCTGCTTCTCATAGGGCAGTGTGGGAAGCCCAATCAGAGGACACATCCCAGCTTGTAACTACCCCAGCAGGCAGATTAGGCTGCAAAGGATTCTGGGAGTGGATATAAGTTTGGGGGGAAGTGCGTGGCACGGTGTCTTTAGCGGGGGCAGAGTCCCAGGAGGGAGAGTACGGCTGTCTTTCCACCTGTCAGAGGAAGAGGATATCTCGGGGTGTCGCCTGAGTATCCAGAGAGTGCTGAGTTGAGCTGAGGGGATCCGTTGTGCCGAGAGGAGTCCAGTCCCAGGAAAGCCTACACAGGTCGTGAGTAAAGGAGGATTGCCCCTAGGGGTCTGCCTGAAGTTAGAGGGGACCACTCCAGAAGAGGTTTTGGGATCCAGTGTCAGCTAGCTGCAAAGTGGGTACCTAGTCAGTGGACCCTGAAGAGTTACAGTCAAGGGGGGAATTTGCATCTGGGCCCTGAATTGCATAGAGTGTGTCAGTTGCAAGTACAGATTTTTTAGAGTTCTACCTCATACTACCTCAAGCTGGCCAAAGCGGGGACAGTATTCAGTGAATTGTACAGCATAACAGTGTCAGGAGTTCTACAGTTTCACAGTTCTGGATCTTTTGGACTTTCAGTCGAGGATTCAGCACTTCTATCAAGCTGCAGTGTGTACTCAGTGTTAGTGAGCGTTTGCTGGCACCGGCTGGCGTCAAGGAAGCGCCAATGGCATTTTCAGGATCAACGTCCCAATTGTAATTAGTTTGAGCCTAAAGGAGTATTACACTCATTCCCTTCTCCCCTCCCCTTTAATTTATAATAAAAACCACAAACAAAGATGCCGGAGTTGTCATTGCTTCAGTTGTCACACCCAGGGACTCAGCTCACGTGGGCTGGAGAGGATTCCGGTACTAATGGCAGATCCACATCAGCCACCGGCCTAGAAACCTTGCTACAGAAATAAGGCAAATGTAGCATCCATTTATTTATTCAGGTGGTACAGACTATGTAGTAGGCTGAACACTCAGGACCAGAAGCCTACCAGTCACTTACATATCCACCAAGTGTGTAAAAAATTGCCACGATGGCCACATCCCAGAAAAAAGCAGTCACTGGAAGTTGGTTTGGCATGGGCGACATGGGCAGGAATCCAATATCACCGTATGAGCACTTTATATGGCACCTCCAGGGTGACAGTGTTAAATGAGCATTTAGCGACAGAAGGTCTTGCTCCAGTCAGCCGGGTCTATCTCAGATACAAAGTCTTGTTCCCACTGTGTCACATAAGAAAGAGAGGCAAAAGATGATTGACTATTCAGGAATGCATAGAGAGTGAAAATTAGGCCCGGGGAGTCTGTAGAATGCTGATAGATATGTTTGAACATCATCATAATTATGGAAGTTTGAAGATTGCTTCATTGCATGGGGCACCTTATAAAGTTGGAGAAATATATGGATTGTTTTTAGTTTCTTTAGCATATTTTTAAAATAAATAAGCACAGGGCACTTTTTGTTCGTTCTTTAAGCACTTTATTTTTGAATTATTGGCGCTTTTGAATTATTGATCACTTTTGTACTTATTGTTGTATACATATTATATAAATTACTGGAGTATTGGTGTTTGCGCCATCTCCACAAAAACACTATAATAATTATAAGACAAGGCTCTTATACAAAGTACAGAAAGGTAATGCAATGCTAAACAGATGATAATACTTTTGCAATGCCATCAATTAACACAAGATGCATTTTCACTAGTCTTTGCTCCTTTACAGTGGTTACAATTCACACATTATTAAAATTCCCCTGTTGTGATCATCTAAACATTCTCATTTGCATGTAAGTGTTGCATTCAATTCTAGTGCAATGAAAATCTTTAAAATACAAAAGCGAAGTGAGGTTGAAAATTGACACATATCCATCAATTTTCTCTATAATGGAAAAGGGGAAGCATCTTCAGAAGAGTTCTGCTCAGTCCAATATGGCCTCAGCTTAAAGGTCCATACTTACAGATTGCCAGACTCAGCTTAAAAGTCCACAACTACAGATTGCTAGACTTGGCTAAAGGTCCACAACTAAAGACTGCCAGACTCAGCTTAAAGGTCCACAACTATTGAATGCCAGACTCAACCAAAAGGTCCACAATTACAAGCTTAAAGGTCCACAACTAGAGATTGTTGGTGTCAACTTAAAGGTTTAATTCTAGCCTGTGGGAGGGGCTGAAGATACGTTTGCTAGAAGGTACTAATAGGTGGAAAGAATTTTCCCTCCTGCTTGTCTAACCCCAAGACACCGAGCCAATAAAACCTTCAAAGAGAAGATAGATTGAATGGATGTCTGTTATTTGATCCCCCACTTGGTTGCAACTATAGGGCAGATCATTAGTAGAAAAACTCTAGCACTGCCCACACCGGAACAAGACAAGAATACATTAATACACTCCTTCCTACAGAAACACTGCCCCAAGCCTATCCCAACCACGAAATCTGAAGAACTTGATAACCCAATAACCCAAGAGGAACTGAAAGTAGCAATCTCCCAACTAAAAGCAGGTAAAAGTCCCGGTCCAGACGGATTCACTGCCCCGTACTATAAGACCTTCTTAGATCTACTATCATACCCAATAACGAATGCCTTCAATTCACTGTCATCCCCCTCCCCCACTCCACATAGACTACTAGAAGCTCATATTACAGTGATCCCCAAAGAAAGCAAGGATCCGACATCCGTCACAAATTATAGACCCATATCATTATTGAACGTTGCAAATAGGCTCCTCCCTAATATCTCTCAGCTGATTCACAAAGACCAAATAGGCTTTGTACCTGGACGCAAAGCCAGGGATAATACAATCAAAGCCATAAATATACACCACTGGATGACGACAAATAAATTCAAGGGATTTATGCTTTCACTCGAGGCGGAGAAGGCGTTAGACAGGCTAGACTGGAAATATATGGAAAATGTCCTCCTCCATCTCGGTTTTGGAAATAGATTAATACAATTTATTATGTCCCTCTACTCCACACCGTCAGCCCGAGTACGAGTAAATGGATGTCTGTTGAACGCCTTCTCCATCAGTAATGGCACTAGACAAGGGTGCCCCCTTTCCCCTATCCTGTTTGTACTCACTTTAGAACCCTTCTTAAGATCCTTGGCACACTACCAAAACATACAAGGGGTTAAAATTGTAAGCAATTTATATCCATTCCCGCCCTCCTGAAAGAATTCAGACTCTTCCGAAACATCTCAAATTTTAAAATAAATTTCTCCAAATCACACGCCCTTAATATATCACTTCCTAACACGCTAATCAAACAATGCAAAACCAACTTTCCGTTCCAATGGCAGCGAACTCAATTAAATATCTGGTCATAAACCTCACAACTTCTCTGTCCGACCTCTTTTTAACAAATTATATCCCCATACTACAGAATATTAAAGAATTGAATAAACCTCACTTCTCTTGGTTTGGACGTGCGGCCATAATCAAAATGAACATCCTCCCACGCATATTATACACTCTCCAAACAGTCCCAATCAAAATTCCTAATTCCTTTTTCCAGTCATTCAAATCCATGTGCATCAAATTTTTATGGAACCGTAAAACCCCCAGATTATCATTTAACCTATTGTCACATTCCAAACTCAATGGAGGAATAGGACTCCCAGACCTTCAAAAGTACCACTGGGCATGCCACCTCTCAAGAATAGATTGGCTATTGCATAAAGAAATAAAGATTGGATCTCAATAGAAAATGATTTCTCTACAATCCCCTCACACACATTACCCTGGATTCCTTCCGACCAGATCCCCTCTTCCATCAAACAACACCCACTCATGAATACCACATTAACTACTCTTCAGACAACATGCCAACATTTCAACATCTCCTCGAACCCAGGACCCATGACCCCAGTTAAATTTAATCCAAAATTTGAACCAGGCATGTCCAAAACTTTCCTCTATAAACAATGGAAAGACGAGCCAATCCGAGCACACCAATTCTATAGTAAAGGAACGCTCATACATTGCACACATCTCAAAACAAACGCTTCTACCCCCCCCCCCCAACCCCCGTCATTCCCAGCTGGACATACTTTCAAATTCGACACTTCCTGAATTCCCTAAATCGAAAGTCACCTCTTATCTCAGACGTATAACCTTCTCTACTTAGACACACCTGCACATTCCAACAAAGCACTGATAGCATGGCAATCTGAATTGAACACTACCATTTCAGAACAAGAATGGAAGAACATTTGCTTCATCTCACACAAGGGCTCCCTCAACGTATCAACCCAGGAGAATTGCTATAAAATCCAAACAAGATGGTACAGAACCCCAGTACTACTTCATAAATATTACCCAAACATATCTAGTCTTTGCTGGAGATGTTCTGGAACACCAGGTAATCTCCTGCATATCTATTGGTCATGTCCCCGAATCCAACCATTTTGGAACGGCGTACATGACATTATGACGGATATTCTGGATGCCCAAGTAAACTTTACACCAGCACAATATCTACTACACCACTCCAATACCCCACCACATAGATATTGTAAGACAATTACCCCGCATCTAATAAATGCAGCTAAATCATGCATACCCGTCCACTGGAAATCCAAAACAACCCCCTCGATTAGGGATTGGTTACATAAAGTAGACACGATTGCTAAACTAGAGGAAATAATTGCTGTAGCTAGAGATAGAACTGAAAAATTCGATAAAATCTGGACACCATGGACGAACTTTATCAAATCACCAATATACTCCATTTTGATGAATACACCCTGATAACCATTTATTCTATATAGACTGAATCCTTTCTCACGCCTTATCACACACTAGTATTTGGGAAATGCTCTCTGTCTGCGAGGGTGGTGACCTGGACTTACAAATTAACCACCCCCCCAGCCAATCCCTCCTCCCTCCCCTAAACATGGGACGCAGAAGGGAGAGGGATAAGCACCCTCCAGGATCGCCCCCCTCTTGGACGTAGAGCCCCCGGCTTCATTTGCTCATGTCCTTACTGGACAAACATATCTCTGAACAGGGAACAGAGACTGAAGAAACCCTTCCCTCCTATTCTCCTCCCCTACCTACCCCCCTCTATCCACCTGTCCCCCCCCTCCCCTCCCTTCCTCCCTTCTCTCTCTCATTCCCATTTCAACCTCTCCCCAAGAAAGAAATAACCTGGAAGACCTGCTCCTCTTTTGGGAACAGGAAGTCCACATTACGGAAGATCCATCATGCAGCACCAATACACTTAATGAACATATTTAGTAAGAACCTATATGGCGAGCGAACTGGTATAATCACCAGTAGATTGTATTCACCCCAAACATGTTAAAGACCCTATTAATGTCATGAGAAAGACTCTTGACATATCTACAGCATCCTAAGACACCCGACTACTCTTTACACTAACCCCTGAGGCGGAATCAGGGTTTGTTTTCAGGATAAAGTTTCATAATATCCTCATTCTGAAATGCCAACTGTCATTATCTAGTTCTCTACTTACAATCAACAGAAAAGCACTGTTAAATCTTTTAAATGTTCCACTGTTCCACTGATGATTGTGAATCTGTTCTGTATGTTCATTCTTTTACATACGTTTTCAAATGTAATCTTGTTATACAGCTGTATGACACTAATTTTCAATAAAAAATGTTTTTGGAAAAAAAAAAAAGAAAACCTAAGAGAACCAGTAAAATCCAGTATCTGCATGGAGGGTCAGTGCTACAGCAGAAAAAACCTTCACCAAATGTTTCCCAAAGGCAATGAGCACTCTTACAGGTATGCTCTTACTCAGTGAAGAAGTTTTACATCAGTCCTCCTTATAAAACTTTTTTAATTTGCACCACCATGGTGCTGTAGCCCATTATGGGTCTTGACATCCTGTTAGACTTTAATCATTACATTTTTTTCCACAGAAGGGGGTATTGGAGCCATGCCCAATCCCACCCTAGAGGACCAGATTGACCCTTTATGTTTGTCTCATCACCAGAAATTTTCTTGGCATGGATGGCCCTTCTATTAACTACGTATTACAGGTATATACTGTATCTCAGGATTGATTAACTATGCAAGCCACAAAACTGTGTTAAAGTAAGAATACCATTAGTGGGAAGGGGCTAAACTCTTCTATTTTATTATACAAACCAGGTTGAAGGCTGAGTTTTGACTTGAACATTACTGATTATAATTTTTCTTCTATATTTTATCTAATTTCCTTTATATTTATTCTGTTGTTGATCTGTCGTTCTGGACAGTGAAAGGAGAATCAGCACACGGATGAGCTCATCTCTGTGTCAATCTGCTATCTCATACAATCAACATGTTCATTATTAGCACATGAGCACTGCAACACAGTTGACAGGTCAATTTTTCTGCTTCTCACTCAGTCTGAACTTTGCTGCGTAGGGGATTGAAAAAAATATTATATCAGGTCAAATTCTGAATTTACACTACAGTCTGACATTCTAAAAAAAGTTGACATAGTTGCATCAATGTATGCTAGCAAGATAACCAGGACCTGGGGAAGGAAAACATCCAGAAACCATAATGCTTCTTCCATCATGCTTGGGAGGAAGGATGAGGTTTTTTTTCGTTTGTGTAAATTACTGTCTTTCTGTAAGTATGTAGGAGTTAAGAATCTTCACTTACAAAATTTTGTGAATATTCACTGCAGATATCCAATCACGTAAAAAACAAATTCCTGATTGGATAATTGGAGTGAATATTCACATTTTGAGTGGGAGTTATCAACTCCTTTAATAAATAAAGCTAATGGAGTTACTTGATACTGCCAAAATATGAATCATTTCTTTCATCCATCTGCAGAACATTTTCACAGAAGGGTTGTGGAATATCCAGGTGTCTTGCAAACTTGAGACCTGTAACAATAGGGTTGATTTACTAAAGGTAAATAGTAGTGATCGACCAATATCGTTTTTTACCACCGATTACGATATTTTGGTCATCGGATATTTTCGGACATTAAAAACATTTTTTTTTTTAATGTCTGCAGGTACTGTGGTGGAGGGATCTGGGGGTCTAAAAGACCCCAAACCCCTCCTCTGCACTAAAAGCATTCAAAACACCAAGTTTGGCTGTTTTGAATGCTGTAAGATTTTGAATTTGGCGCCGCCAGTACCCAGAAGTGATGTCATGACATCACTTCCGGGTACTCGGTGGCCCCGAACTCAAAGAAATGGAGACTCGGTCAGACGACGACGGTGCAAATGGAGACCCGGTCAGATGGCGGCGGTGAAGGTAGGATGCCTGGGTCTCCCGGTGGGACAGTAGACCCGGGCGAGCCACTGAAGGCGGTGGGAGGGGGGGGATGTCCCCTCCGGCTCCTTGGAATGACAACCGAGCAGCTTCCCAGCCGCATCGGTAGTCATTACAGGACACCGGTATGGACACTGGTACCGGGGTGATGCCCCTAGCTGCAGGCATCACCCCGGTACATGCACTTTCCCGAAATATTGGCAATATCGGTAAATCAAAAGGCCGATTCCGATATATCAGGGAAAGTGCATATCGGCCCTCGATCTATCGGCTTTGCCGATAATCGGTCGATCCCTAGTAAATAGTCCGTGCACTGCAAGTGTGCCCACAAGTGCACTTCAAGTGCAGTTGCTCTAGATCTGAGGGGAATATGCAAGGAAAAAAAAATCTGCATTTTTGCTTGCATATGATTGGATGATAGAAATCAGCAGAGCTTCCCCTCATTTCATTACTTCTAGTGCACAGTATATTTCCCTTTAGTAAATCAACCTCAATGTATTTTTGGAACAATGGTTTTCTCTGTGTTCATAATCTATGACCATCATCCTTTTCAAGTTTTTTTTTTTCTAAAAAGCAGCAAACGTTTTTTTTTTTTTTTCTTCACCAGCTCAATCCTCTTTCTTACCAAGGCCTCATCTACTTATCACAGATGACACACGGGCCTCACATATCTTACATGTCATATGTGACAACTAAGACTTATGCAATAGCTGGAACTGCTTTGTAAACTATGTGTAAATTATGTGTAAATTCTTAGTAAATGTAAGCCATAAAGGAACAAACAGTTCAGAAAAATATACAAGTTTTGTAATGAAAAATATTTTTTAATTTTTTTTTTTATCTGATATCACTAAAATCTGTTTATGTGGAGGATTAATAAACACTTTTACAGCTTTTATGAAAAACCAGTTCCATAAAATAAAGTTAAATATTTTTTCTTCCATTCACAAGAAATGGCCACGGGTTTTTTAGTGGCTACCTCTAAGTAACTTTCTACTATTTTTTATTTTTTTTTAAATGGACCATGTATATATTTATATGAATACTATCCCTCCTAATTATCTATTCTCTAGAATTAAAAAACATTTTATGTATTCATGCCTGGAATCCAAAATCCTATACTTATTATTTATTTGACCTGTTTCAACTCTGTTTTTATTTCCAGGAGATTCTTTTTGTGAACTCATGAAAATGTGTCAATGCTGTTTTCGCATTGTACGCAAGTACATGTTGCAAATCTGAGTTTTTCTTGGTATATTAATATTTCAAGTAATGAATGTGTTTCTTCAGATTTATATTGTTATCCTGTAAGTGTTACAATCCAAAAGTGGAATTTTCAAAGTTTACCTCACCCTAGCATTTAGAATTAGGTTAATTCAGACCATCTGGTTGATGTACAGTGGATGGAGCTCACAAGACACCTCCAAATTATTTTCTGTAAATATTTAGCAGTTCTGTGACCGAATACACTGATCTAAACTCAGTTATTGTGCAGCTGTTAAATATTTAAAACTTACACCATACTCATGCTTTCAACACATTCCACTGTATATAGTTCAACAATGCCTTGCAAATAATAGGTGGAGTCTTGAGGCACAGCAATCTAAACATGGAGGTCTCTTAGAAGCTTGAACAGACTACTAAAAAAAAAGAAAAGAAAAAAGCACATTTAAATGTATTTTCACATTTGCAGCATTTAAATTTGAGAAATTTGGGAAAGGGGAATGTCGAAAAAATAAAATAACTACTGGAAGCATATTAAGGATGTAAGAGAATTCTATAGTGATACAAAATAGAACATCTTTTCAACCTAGAATGGCATTTTGTAGGAGCAAGAGTGATGGTATTATAGGAAACAATGGCCAAAATAATAGTAATTAAATAAAAAAGAAATCAAGTTGATGTAAATGGAACCAGCACTGAAGTCAGAGATGATGGGGTCGGAATGACAGTAAAACAAAGATATGCAACAGAGAAGAGTTGTCAGAAGGCTATTTATTGTTTAGAAAACATGAAGCCAGCAATCCCACCTCTGCTATCTTTGGTTTTAAATAAAAAGAGCTTTTAAAAAGAGAATTATCTTTCAGGTATGTGTAGGACAGCATGATGTCTAAATACAGCTACGCCTTTATGAGAAAAGATCTTAGATTCTGCAGTGAATAGCAGCATGCCAGCATTTCACAAAAATTATTACTTCCTAAGAAAACATTGAAATATTGCAATTTTCTTGTATCTCACTGCTGAGTCTGGAGCAGTGGGGCATACGGGGGAGGTATTAAAATTGTCTTGAGCCACTAATTGTATAAATACGTTGACATGGATACTGGTGCCCATGGCCTGAGAGCACTCCAAGAATTGCGTGTTACATATTGGAAATGGTAAACTGTTACATATTCAGCAGAAACCTTAGGAATCTGCTAAAAAGATTTATAAAATCCCTGCAATATACATTGTTTACCCGGGGGGGAATAGTTTTTTCTCAAAAATGTGTAGTTAGTCTTTAAATACTACAGATCTACAGTTTTTCTGTGATCAAGATAGTAACTTCAGTAACCAACAATTTAGGATGAAAAACTGAACAACTGTATGTTAAAAATTACAAATTGGAAATACATTTGGGGCTCTCCCTAAACTCTAGCTGTTTGAACCCTAGCTGTTTGGGCAAACTAAAAGGCCTCCCGTGGCAGTAAACCTGCCCGTCACTTCTCAATGACAGCTTCCCACTTGGAGCCCTGGTTGCTAGGATGCTGGTAGCTGCCAGTGTTCTAGCAATTAGTAACACATTCCCCATTCTCTTTTAGCTATTTGGTCAATGACTTCAGCCACTATCCTCAGCCTCTTTTTTGACATTCAGTTGCCTGTCAGAGAATTCCTGACCAGCAGTGAGTGGGACTGCGGATGTCTTATTCTCTGTTAAAGTGGTTCTAAAGTCAGAAGGTTTTTTATCTTAATGCAATCTATGCATTAAGATAAAAAAAAACCTTCTGTGTGCAGAAACCCCCCTCAGCCCTCCTAATGCTTACCTGAGCCCCTTCTCAATCCAGTGATGTCCACCACTGTCTCAGCCATCTGGGACTCCCCTCCTCATTGGCTTAGACACAACAGCAGTGCCTTTGGCTCCCGCTACTGTCAATCAAAGTCAGTTAGCCAACGAGGAGAGAGAGGGACAGGGCCGAACCACAGCTCTGTGTCTGAATGGACACAAGGAGCTGTGACTTAGTTTCAGGGCCCCCATAGCAAGCTGCTAAAGGGGGGCACAGGAGAGGCAAAGAGGGACCTGAGAAGAGGAGGATCCTCTTCAAAACCACTACACAGAGCAGGTAAGTATAAGGGACTTGATGGGTCTATATGCAGCAGGGGTGCTGGCATTTGTACATGGTATGCAAAGAACTTTTTCCTTTATTGGATATATATCCTATATCCTCGGCTGTGTTTGTAAGCTTTAGGCTTACTCAGTTCTGAATTTATCTGCACTTAACATTTGATTGTATTCATCCCTGGTTGGGTTAATATTTCTTATAGGGGATTATATGTTCCTTTTCCCTGTTTTAGACCAATCAATTATTTTCCAGTCTATTACTCTAGAGTTCGTGGCTTGGAGATTTAAATTTTCTTTTTATTTAGGATGTATAACATATTCATTGACAAGTTTGCTATACATCTGGATCCTGAAGAAGCCCAAACTGTGGGTGAAACGTGTCGATCCATCGTACTTTAGAATGAGCCTTGTTATATGATACACCTTTTATATACTGTATTTTTATTTGTTGATTTTATCATCTTGTTTTCAATAAAATGTATATATTTTTTATGATTTGTTTTTCCTTTGATGTCTTGGGCACATTAAAATCCCCATTTTTCTCACCTGCAGGGTTTTCCCTGTCAGACTTGGTTTACTTTCAGATGCACTCAATTTATAGGGAATCGTGCCAGTATTTTTTGTCAATAGATTTTTACTCTTCACTCAATTCCCATAAGTATAACATGTTTGTTATTTTTATTGAAAAAATCACTTTAATGACAGCATTGAAGCTTTGCTGTCATTTGCAGCAAGAAGATCTACAGGAGGGGATCACTATGGGACACTTACTTTGAGGGACATTCCTTTTTTCAATTCATGGAAAACTATGCTGGACATTATTTTTGGACATTGTGGGCTATTATTTTATTTTTAATTTTTTTTATATTATCAATAACATTTTAATAAAGGATAAGACACCCTCCCCATGTTGAGGGCAAATGGGGTGGTATGGTATGAAGGGAGGCTGCATGTTCACTGCCCCCACACTTCTGACCAGCCCAGCTGCATGCTCAAATAATGATCTAGCACAGTGTTTCTCAACTCCGGTCCTCAGGCCAGATTTTAGGTATTACCTTGGGGTGATGCAGACTAGAATACTGCAATCACTGAGCAGCAAATGATATCACCTGGGATGTATTTCAGTTTTCTTGCAAACCTGGCCTGTTAGTGTGCCCTGAGGGCCGGAGTTGAGAAACATTGATCTAGCATGGATTTTGGAGAAGACTCCACACTTTTTTTTTTTTTTTCTTGTATTTTTGCATAAGGTCCCCCCTTAGAACCCATACCAGACCTATATTCTTTGCATTGACATATACAGTATATCTAAATTCATTTTTTTTAATCAGCTTGTTGTGATTCTTCGCATTCAGACTGAGAAAAGGGGAGAAATATATTTTCAGCCACGTATTTACCTGTGCAGTCACCTTTAAGTATTCCACAATACATTTTGTGTAATGTACACTCAGACTAGATTTTTTTTTTGGGTCAGTAAAAAGACAGTCATGTGACTCATGGCAGAGGTTCCACAGATAGATGCGTAGGTGGAAGAGATTACTCAGGACATATCATTTGTATATATGTATCAAAACCAATTATCTAAATAATTAGATTGTGAGCTTGTGCTACCCTTGGCTGCAAAACTAAGCATTTTCTAGATTATAAAGGCATATTTAATTTCAGATTGTAACAATCTCATATGCAATTTGTTATTGACAGGGTAATTGCAATGGTTCAGCTGCTGCACTTTGGACAGAAAGCAATTAGAGATCAACACAGTTATTTGGCACTTATTCTTTTCTATGGCACAATAATGTCCTGCTTGTACCTGATTTTTAAAACTCATACTGACCTGTAATTGTTGTGTCTGCTATTCATTGATCTGCAGCTCTTCAGCTGTTCAGAATACTGTGTGCTGGTTCATTCTAATACCCCCCCCCCCCCCTTCATCCCACCAGCTTGTAAAAAGTTGTATTGTGTAACCAAATAGCTATGCATATGTTTTCCTAAGCAGTACTAATGGGGTTGCTACTCTTTTTCATTTCAAAGCAAAAATCCTACAAACCCTAATTACAGTTTATATTTATATTATTTATATAATAATATATAATATATATATTTAATAATATAATTTCTTTTGCTTTAACACATCTTGAGAAAATGCAAATATTTAGTAACTTAAAAAATTAAAGTCATTTCGAGTCATATGTCTTAAGTCAAAGTCAAGTTTCAAGTCATGAATACCAAGTCAAAGTCAAGTCAAGTCTTTTATTAATTTTAGTCAAGCAAGTCTCAAGTCCTCAAACTGGTGACTTAAGTCTGACTTAAAGCGGTAGTATACTCCGCTATATGACTTTTACCTACAGGTAAGCCTATAATAAGGCTTACCTGTAGGTACAATTAATATCTCCTAAACCTGCACGGATTAGGAGATATTAAACCTGCATGCAGCCGCTGACGTCTGCGGCGCATGCGCTCTGAAGGTCCGGCGGACCTTCAGAGCTCCTTGCCGGAGCTTGCTGGAAAGTGAAACTCCCACGCGCATGCGCCAAACCAGGAAGAGACGCTGAGGGAGCATGTCAGCTTTCTCAGCGTTGTCCAGACGACTGTGCCGGGTCTTCGTTCTAAGGTAACTATTTCATAATGCGATGCATACTAGCTCATGCCTTTGTCTTACATGTTTTTTGTTTTTTTTTTATAAGTATACAACCGTTTTAAGTCAAGTCATGTGACTCAAGTCCCCCACCTCTGCTATTTTCTGTATTGCTTTACAAAATACACTGCATGATTGATGTTTTTCCCTGGCCCATGCTTATTTTCCATTGAATATAATACACTTTTAGGGCATAATAAATTAAATTATTTTTGTTTTAATTGCAGAAGAAAAGCAAGTGTACAACCAGGTAGGCAATAGTGTCTCAAAAAATTGGAAGCCATACTATAGCTTTGGTGTATTTACCCCTGCCACCCCTACCATGCAGTTAGGGTAGGGATGAGTGGGGGCTTGTGTCAGGATATATATATATATATATATATATATATCTATATCATGCTGCCAAAATGCATTTCAAAGCATAAGTAGTATTGACTGCATGCGAGAACAGACAAAAAATTTGAAAACAAATAATTAAACAACTTCTATTTTGGCTCAATCAGACTCTGTCCTATTAATGGAACTTATCCCAGATAGCAAGGATAACTTGCCACAAATTTGTGGTAGTGTTGAATTGTGAGTCTGTTAACTTGCTGCATATTTTCACTGGCAAGTTGTACACTTGCAGAGCACTTGAAGCACAAGTTCTAGTTAACACTTTTCCAATTTGTAGCAAATTTGCGTAGCAAGTCTGTAACAAGAGCAACGTTGAAGTGGTGAGTCTACAGCAGAAGCTGTGCAAGTCTACAGCATAACAATTCAGCCACAGTGCCCCCTATGGTGGGATGTCAATTGCACAACATAAGTGAACCAGAACTTGCAGCAAACTTGCAGAATGTTTGCCAAGAAAGTTGATCTAGAGTCATGAAATGCGGACTTGCTGCAAGTGTGCAAGTCTAACAATAGCTTAGCAAGTCATTTTTAAACTTGCGGCACAATTGTTTGCTATCTGGAATGTGTTTATTCAAGCAGTTTGTCGGGGTCTGTAAATATAACAGGAAGAATATTTATCAATGCAGGTTTGTGTTCTTCACCAGTTGCAGACCGTAAGCTTGGCTACATACTGTATGCCCCCCCTCATCACAGTGCACGTGGCGTACATAGCATGCTCTGTACCCCTCCCTTTGCTGGCACTCTCTGCCCCAATGCTTTTACTGCTGTCAAAATGACACCTAGAACTTGCTGAATAATACGGCATGCAGTATTACAGCATATGCTGTCAAAAATAGAGCTAATAAATAATGATTTTAACATGCTTTCAAAAGCGTAATTTAGAGATACATTTCAACATTATTGTTACTTTGGATTTATAATGTTTAATTTATATAAGGATCAAAAGGGTAATTATTAATCCACAAAACCAGTTGCAGAAACCTTACAATGAAAAATAAATTTTTCTTTGTTAATAAAATGTGTTCCTGTTTAACCCCATCTTAACCAATAGTTAACCTTAATCATCTCTAGTTGTTTCCTTCCCATCGCTACCTACTTGACCCCTTTAACTATAATTTTCCAGCTTATTTTCTATGATTTCTATTATTTTAAATCACTACAATTTAAACTTTTTTTATTTTTATTTTTATTTGTTTTTTCTGTTAATTTGTTTTAGAGTCGGTTCACACTAAGGCGACACGACTCCTTACTACTTCGGGGGCGACTTGTGCATTACCATGCACCACGACTTCGGAGCGACTTGCAGGGACTTCACATAATGGAAGTCTATGCAAGTCGCTCCGAGGTCACCCCGAAGTAGTACAGGACCCTTTTTCTAAGTCGGAGCGATTTGTGTCGCTCCTATTAAAACGGGTCCTCTAGCGGTCAATGGACCGCGAGGGAGCGCGACTTGTCAAGCTGACAAGTCGCCTGACAAGTCGCTCTAGTGTGGACCGGCTCTTAGTGTCATATTAAAAGTTGCAAAAATACACACTTTTATTTCATTTGTAAATAACATTGCAATGCTTAGTAGAAGAATTGTATTTTTAGGGTCAATATAAATAGTAGAATTTATAGAATCAAATATTATACAGGGGAATAACGATAGGGGTCACAGATGCTCCAGGGGGCCTATGCCGCTCTCCTGTACACCTGAATAGGAGGGGTGGCAGGGGCAGCATATAGATGACCAATGCCCTAATGTTTCCTCCTGCAGCTGCTGAAGGCCTGCTTCTCCTCCTCTCCCTCCCACAGGCATTCAGCAGCTGCAGGAAGAAAAAGGAGGGCATCAGTTCATCGATATGCCACCTCCACTGGCCCTCCTGTTCCTCCTCTTTCATGTGCTCTTCATGTCCCCCCTCCCCTCACAGCGCTGCTGGTTTCCCCCCTCCCCTCTCCTGGTGGCTGCTGTGGAGATGTGTTAGGATAAAGAGTGGGAAGGTAGGTGATAAATATGTAATTTACTGGTCCCTTCCTTTTCTGATTGGACACAGTGAGTGATCAATCCTGAATGCCTCTGTGTCCATTAAAAACGAAGGCATAGCAAACTGTGTTTACTATGCTTTAATTTGTGAATGAACAGGAAGCTCTGTACAGAGCTATTCCTGTCCATTCATTCTGTGCTGCTGAGGCTGCAAAGATGGAGATTGAGGGCTCCTTTCTCAAAGGTGAAACATCAGAGGTTTGTTTAGACCCCTAATATTTCACCCAAACCCCCAATGGGGCTCTTAAAAAATTGTAAAAAAAATAATAAAAAAATAAAATAACAAAAACAAAAAAAAACTACTGACACCAGTGGCAGAACTACCAAGTTCCCAAAAGTCACAATTTTTGTGGGAGGGCCCCAAGATGGCAGCAAGGGGGCCCACAGAAGAACGTTTGAAAGGATCCTGCTGCAGGATCATAATAAAGGGCACCGGTATGGGGGTAAAGGGGCCAACGATCCATCGGAATGTCCCCGGGCCCAAAGAGAAGAGCCCTGGGCTCGAAGGGAAGGGCTGGCCGGGGGTCAGCAGGCCCTTCATGGTTTCTTACACAGCAGCCCTGAAGGTTCTATTTATGCCTCTGATATATATATGTTTTACCTATTGTAGCAAAATTTATTTTTAAAACACTAACACTGATCAGTGTAGAATAAATGCATTTTATATGTCTTCTTAATTTATTATCTTAAGTTTTGACAAAGTTTTTGCAAAATAAAAAGTCCCATAGCAGGAATGTAATTAACTGCTCCTGTCCATAAGGGGTAAAGGGGTGCAGGAACTGAAGTTGGTACAATCAGCTAAATTTATTTTAAATGGAGCTAGTGCATGCACCTATATCTGCTTTAACATCCGCCTCCTATAATCTTCTGTACAACAGCGCTCATCCTGGAAGTGGTAGGGCCAATCAGGCTCTGCTGCATGCACATGTGCTATATAAAGAACATTCTGAGAGGAGGAGAGAGCATAAGAATTAGTACTTAATACAAGTTACACCTGTATTTAGGGTGCAACATGTAACTTATCGCTAAGCACCCGCCTCTCACCCCCAGAGCCCCCAAAAACAGCATTTGCATCTTAATAGGGTGGAGCTGCGGATGCTGGTACTAGTAGCAAAGTGGCACATCCTAAAAATGTATATACAAGATTTTGGAAAACAATGGACTTTATAGGCACCAGAGTACAATGATTTCTTAAAAAAGCAGAAAAACATTTAAAATTTCACAATGAACCTGCTAGCCAGATTAAGCTAATAACACCAACTACAAAACCAAAGGGCCCCATCTTAATCCATAGTGTTTGTGCCAATGATGTAACTGCCGGTAACCAGGCGGGCTTGATATAAGTTGATGTAGCTCTACATGTTTCGTGTTATTGCACTTCTTCAGGAGCTTAAGCAGGTATTCTGGGTGAATTAAAATGTGTGAGTACTCATAATATCTAATAGTAATATGCATTCAAAAGCATTACACCTAATAATAATCTCTGGATGATACATGGACCCAGACCCCACATCAGCACACAAGGGGCAACAAGTGGACATGGGGACATGTGCAAAAACATCCAAAGTGCAGTGTGACATGCCAGCAAACTGCATCAGGATGATCAGCGATATAGTCATAGTGGAGTATCCAAATTTTGCATTACACCCAGAGACAGCACCACCTCAAGTGCAGCAAAAAATACCATAAGTGGGATAGAGACAAATACAATGAAAGATGGGGGCTTACAGTTTATAGTAGCAACCTGTAGAACTATAGTAGTAGGTTAAAAGCCATGTGGAGGAGCAATACGGAGACAGCCATCCAAATATATCAGAGGTCAGTATGTTGTATAAAATGGTAGTAATGATTAATATTGTGAATGTTTATTGGAAGATAAATTAGCTCTTCAAAAATATCTGCACTCCAGCGCGATGTCTTATAGGGAACTTCACTGAGGAGGATCTAAGCAATTCTAAAAAAAAACCTTCTAATACTGGCGTTTGTTTATGCTAAAAAAAGCAGTGGCACTCAGGTGGAAAGACTCTTCCCCTCCTTCTCTTTAATTCTGGGTTGAGCTTATTAATAAGGCCCTACTAATATATAATCTAGAGTATTCTTTGAGAGGATGTCCCAAAAATTTGAAAAAATTTGGGGTGGATGTATTACCTCAGTTGATATTAATGTATGAATACTTATGTCATCCAGATTATACCCTGATGGTGGAGGGTGAACGCATAGCAAGTGATATACATATAACCAGGTCGGGTCAGATTCTAACACTACCAGTGTGGCATTGGTTACAATTGTGTCTGATTTATGTTCTGTTTCTTTGTTTTTCTTTTTGTTGTTTTTCGCATATAATACACATACCAATTATTTTTCTTACATGCCTTTATTAACAAGATAATAGCGAAGTACAATTTGCTGTCTATCCGCTCATGGTGCACGTCTGTAATGGAATATTATCTGGACTGACATATTGTTTATACGGCTATGTGTGGTTTGGATGCTGTTATTAACCGCTTGCCGACCGCCGCACGACTATTTACGTTGGCAGTCAGCCCCTCACAGGCCCCGTTACAGGCACTGTGTAAGAATGGAGATCACACTGTTCTACTATGTAGGACCGTTGATCTCTGTTCTTACACTAGTAGCCACAGCCAATCACAGATAGAAACACGCCCCTAGGGACACACTTAACCCCTCCCTCTCCAATAAAGTTAACTCCTTCACTGCCAGTGTAATTTTTACAGTAACAGTGCATATGTATAGCACTGATTACTGTAGTAATGTCACTTGTAACCCCAAAAGTGTCAAAAATGTCAGTCAAGGGTCCGATCTGTCCACCGCAATGTCGCAGTCCCGCAAAAAAATCGCAGATCGCCGCCATTACGCGTTAAAAAAAAACAACAAAAATGACAAAAATCTTTCCCTTTGTTAGTAAACGCAATAACTTTTGCGCAAACCAATCAAAATACGCTTTTTGCAATTTTTTTTACCAAACATATGGTAAAAAAAATTGGCCCAAAATGTTAAAAAATTTTGATTTTTACATTTTTTTGTGGGGGAATTTCATATAAAAAATGTGAAAAATATTGTTATTTGTGCAAAATTGATGCAGTTTTTTTGTTTATAGCTAGTGTTGAGCGAACACGGACTGTATTATTCGTGTTCGTACCGAATAATTGGATTTTTTGTACCCGAACACGGACACGGACACTTTACTGTATGTTCGGGTAAAAATCCGTGTTCGGTCGTTTTATTTCCGGGTTTTGCATGCTTTGGCGCTCTTTTCATGGCGGGCTTTCAACAGCCAATCAACAATCGTTTAACTGGTGTGCCTTAAGCCATCCCAGCCATGCCTGCAAATGTCTTAGTAGCTGTGATTGGCCGTCTGAAGCATGTGACCAAGTCTTTATAAGTTCGAGGCAGCCGCAGCGGCGTCATTATGCTGCTTATATCAGGGACAGAGCACACATCAACGTGCTGGCTGCTGATTAGGGAAAGATAGGCAGGAAAAAACCATTTGTGTCCGGATAGAATTGAGGGACAGGTCGGAGTGTTTAGGCAGGGCGAGTTGTAGGCATTTTAGGGATAGAGTCTGCTGAATTATAGGGTCAGTGTCTTCTACAAACTACAATCGATATTGCTGTGTGGGGGGTGGGGTGAATCTGCACTCAATCCTGATCTACGATCTCTTCTCAATCCTGTTAGGGACAGAGTCTGCTGAATTTTAGGGAAACTGTGTTCTACAAACTACAATCGATATTGCTGTGTGGTGTGGGATTGGAGATAGGCAGGTGTCAGTGATCCACATCCATTTTTCTGTGTGTGAGCTGCAGTGAACACAATCTTTTTGGGCTGCAGTGAACACAATCTTTTTGGGCTGCAGTGAACACAATCTTTTTGGGTTGCAGTGAACACAATCTTTTTGGGCTGCAGTGAACACAATCTTTTTGGGGTGCAGTGAACAAAATCTTTTTGGGGTGCAGTGAACACAATCCTTTTTGGTGTGCAGTGAACACAATCTTTGTGGGGTGCAGTGAACAAAATCCTTTGTGGGGTGCAGTGAACACAATCTTTTTGGGGTGCAGTGAACAAAATCCTTTTTGGGGTGCAGTGAACAACATCCTTTTTGGGGTGCAGTGAACACAATCTTTTTGGGGTGCAGTGAACAAAATCCTTTGTGGGGTGCAGTGAACACAATCTTTTTGGGGTGCAGTGAACACAATCTTTTTGGGGTGGAGTGAACAACATCCTTTTTGGGGTGCAGTGAACAAAATCCTTTTTGGGGTGCAGTGAACAAAATCATTTTTGGGGTGCAGTGAACACAATCTTTTTGGGGTGCAGTGAACACAATCTTTGTGGGGTGCAGTGAACACAATCTTTTTGGGGTGGAGTGAACAACATCCTTTTTGGGGTGCAGTGAACAACATCCTTTTTGGGGTGCAGTGAACACAATCTTTTTGGGGTGCAGTGAACACAATCTTTGTGGGGTACAGTGAACAGAATCTTTGTGGGGTGCAGTGAACACAATCTTTGGGGGGTACAGTGAACACAATCTTTTTGGGGTGCAGTGAACACAATCTTTGTGGGGTGCAGTGAACACAATCTATTTGGGGTGGAGTGAACAAAATCATTTTTGGGGTGCAGTGAACAACATCCTTTTTGGGGTGCAGTGATCAAAATCCTTTTTGGGGTGCAGTGAACACAATCTTTTTGGGGTGCAGTGAACAAAATCCTTTGTGGGGTGCAGTGAACAGAATCTTTGTGGGGTGCAGTGAACACAATCTTTGGGGGGGTACAGTGAACACAATCTTTTTGGGGTGCAGTGAACACAATCTTTGTGGGGTACAGTGAACAGAATCTTTGTGGGGTGCAGTGAACACAATCTTTGGGGGGTACAGTGAACACAATCTTTTTGGGGTGCAGTGAACACAATCTTTGGGGGGTACAGTGAACACAATCTTTTTGGGGTGCAGTGAACACAATCTTTGTGGGGTGCAGTGAACACAATCTTTGGGGGGGTACAGTGAACACAATCTTTTTGGGGTGCAGTGAACAACATCCTTTTAGGGTGCAGTGAACACAATCTTTGTGGGGTGCAGTGAACAACATCCTTTTAGGGTGCAGTGAACACAATCTTTGTGGGGTACAGTGAACAGAATCTTTGTGGGGTGCAGTGAACACAATCTTTGGGGGGTACAGTGAACACAATCTTTGTGAGGTGCAGTGAACACAATCTTTGTGGGGTGCAGTGAACACAATCATTGTGGGGTGCAGTGAACTCAATCTTTGTGGGGTACAGTGAACACAATCTCATACTTCTGAAGATTTGAGGGTGCTGCCTGTTCCATACTCCCCCTACTCCTCATCTAGCCTTTTAGGGGTACAAACAATAGTAATTGGGGCCTAGTGTGGTTGTGTACGTGTGATATACATACACTTTTTTTGGATCATATTTTCTATTCCGCTATTTAATCAAAAACCTTTGGGGATCAGTTAAATTGGGGGATAGTCTGTGTTGGTACGTGTGAGAGAGATCCACCTTTCCAAGTTGTTGGGGTTCATCTCATACTTCTGAAGGTTTGAGGGTGCTGCCTGTTCCATACTCCCCCTACTCCTAGCCTTTTAGGGGTACAAACAATAGTAATTGGGGCCTAGTGTGGTTGTGTACGTGTGATATACATACACTTTTTTTGGATCATATTTTCTATTCCGCTATTTAATCAAAAACCTTTGGGGATCAGTTAAATTGGGGGATAGTCTGTGTTGGTACGTGTGAGAGAGATCCACCTTTCCAAGTTGTTGGGGTTCATCTCATACTTCTGAAGGTTTGAGGGTGCTGCCTGTTCCATACCCCCCCTACTCCTCATCTAGCCTTTTAGGGGTACAAACAATAGTAATTGGGGCCTAGTGTGGTTGTGTACGTGTGATATACATACACTTTTTTTGGATCATATTTTCTATTCCGCTATTTAATCAAAAACCTTTGGGGATCAGTTAAATTGGGGGATAGTCTGTGTTGGTACGTGTGAGAGAGATCCACCTTTCCAAGTTGTTGGGGTTCATCTCATACTTCTGAAGGTTTGAGGGTGCTGCCTGTTCCATACCCCCCCTACTCCTAGCCTTTTAGGGGTACAAACAATAGTAATTGGGGCCTAGTGTGGTTGTGTACGTGTGATATACATACACTTTTTTTGGATCATATTTTCTATTCCGCTATTTAATCAAAAACCTTTGGGGATCAGTTAAATTGGGGGATAGTCTGTGTTGGTACGTGTGAGAGAGATCCACCTTTCCAAGTTGTTGGGGTTCATCTCATACTTCTGAAGGTTTGAGGGTGCTGCCTGTTCCATACTCCCCCTACTCCTCATCTAGCCTTTTAGGGGTACAAACAATAGTAATTGGGGCCCAGTGTGGTTGTGTACGTGTGATATACATACACTTTTTTTGGATCATATTTTCTATTCCGCTATTTAATCAAAAACCTTTGGGGATCAGTTAAATTGGGGGATAGTCTGTGTTGGTACGTGTGAGAGAGATCCACCTTTCCAAGTTGTTGGGGTTCATCTCATACTTCTGAAGGTTTGAGGGTGCTGCCTGTTCCATACCCCCCCTACTCCTCATCTAGCCTTTTAGGGGTACAAACAATAGTAATTGGGGCCTAGTGTGGTTGTGTACGTGTGATATACATACACTTTTTTTGGATCATATTTTCTATTCCGCTATTTAATCAAAAACCTTTGGGGATCAGTTAAATTGGGGGATAGTCTGTGTTGGTACGTGTGAGAGAGATCCACCTTTCCAAGTTGTTGGGGTTCATCTCATACTTCTGAAGGTTTGAGGGTGCTGCCTGTTCCATACTCCCCCTACTCCTCATCTAGCCTTTTAGGGGTACAAACAATAGTAATTGGGGCCTAGTGTGGTTGTGTACGTGTGATATACATACACTTTTTTTGGATCATATTTTCTATTCCGCTATTTAATCAAAAACCTTTGGGGATCAGTTAAATTGGGGGATAGTCTGTGTTGGTACGTGTGAGAGAGATCCACCTTTCCAAGTTGTTGGGGTTCATCTCATACTTCTGAAGGTTTGAGGGTGCTGCCTGTTCCATACTCCCCCTACTCCTCATCTAGCCTTTTAGGGGTACAAACAATAGTAATTGGGGCCCAGTGTGGTTGTGTACGTGTGATATACATACACTTTTTTTGGATCATATTTTCTATTCCGCTATTTAATCAAAAACCTTTGGGGATCAGTTAAATTGGGGGATAGTCTGTGTTGGTACGTGTGAGAGAGATCCACCTTTCCAAGTTGTTGGGGTTCATCTCATACTTCTGAAGGTTTGAGGGTGCTGCCTGTTCCATACTCCCCCTACTCCTAGCCTTTTAGGGGTACAAACAATAGTAATTGGGGCCTAGTGTGGTTGTGTACCTGTGATATACATACACTTTTTTTGGATCATATTTTCTATTCCGCTATTTAATCAAAAACCTTTGGGGATCAGTTAAATTGGGGGATAGTCTGTGTTGGTACGTGTGAGAGAGATCCACCTTTCCAAGTTGTTGGGGTTCATCTCATACTTCTGAAGGTTTGAGGGTGCTGCCTGTTCCATACCCCCCCTACTCCTAGCCTTTTAGGGGTACAAACAATAGTAATTGGGGCCTAGTGTGGTTGTGTACGTGTGATATACATACACTTTTTTTGGATCATATTTTCTATTCCGCTATTTAATCAAAAACCTTTGGGGATCAGTTAAATTGGGGGATAGTCTGTGTTGGTACGTGTGAGAGAGATCCACCTTTCCAAGTTGTTGGGGTTCATCTCATACTTCTGAAGGTTTGAGGGTGCTGCCTGTTCCATACTCCCCCTACTCCTCATCTAGCCTTTTAGGGGTACAAACAATAGTAATTGGGGCCCAGTGTGGTTGTGTACGTGTGATATACATACACTTTTTTTGGATCATATTTTCTATTCCGCTATTTAATCAAAAACCTTTGGGGATCAGTTAAATTGGGGGATAGTCTGTGTTGGTACGTGTGAGAGAGATCCACCTTTCCAAGTTGTTGGGGTTCATCTCATACTTCTGAAGGTTTGAGGGTGCTGCCTGTTCCATACCCCCCCTACTCCTAGCCTTTTAGGGGTACAAACAATAGTAATTGGGGCCTAGTGTGGTTGTGTACGTGTGATATACATACACTTTTTTTGGATCATATTTTCTATTCCGCTATTTAATCAAAAACCTTTGGGGATCAGTTAAATTGGGGGATAGTCTGTGTTGGTACGTGTGAGAGAGATCCACCTTTCCAAGTTGTTGGGGTTCATCTCATACTTCTGAAGGTTTGAGGGTGCTGCCTGTTCCATACTCCCCCTACTCCTCATCTAGCCTTTTAGGGGTACAAACAATAGTAATTGGGGCCCAGTGTGGTTGTGTACGTGTGATATACATACACTTTTTTTGGATCATATTTTCTATTCCGCTATTTAATCAAAAACCTTTGGGGATCAGTTAAATTGGGGGATAGTCTGTGTTGGTACGTGTGAGAGAGATCCACCTTTCCAAGTTGTTGGGGTTCATCTCATACTTCTGAAGGTTTGAGGGTGCTGCCTGTTCCATACCCCCCCTACTCCTCATCTAGCCTTTTAGGGGTACAAACAATAGTAATTGGGGCCTAGTGTGGTTGTGTACGTGTGATATACATACACTTTTTTTGGATCATATTTTCTATTCCGCTATTTAATCAAAAACCTTTGGGGATCAGTTAAATTGGGGGATAGTCTGTGTTGGTACGTGTGAGAGAGATCCACCTTTCCAAGTTTTTGGGGTTCATCTCATACTTCTGAAGATTTGAGGGTGCTGCCTGTTCCATACCCCCCCTACTCCTCATCTAGCCTTTTAGGGGTACAAACAATAGTAATTGGGGCCTAGTGTGGTTGTGTACGTGTGATATACATACACTTTTTTTGGATCATATTTTCTATTCCGCTATTTAATCAAAAACCTTTGGGGATCAGTTAAATTGGGGGATAGTCTGTGTTGGTACGTGTGAGAGAGATCCACCTTTCCAAGTTTTTGGGGTTCATCTCATACTTCTGAAGATTTGAGGGTGCTGCCTGTTCCATACCCCCCCTACTCCTCATCTAGCCTTTTAGGGGTACAAACAATAGTAATTGGGGCCTAGTGTGGTTGTGTACGTGTGATATACATACACTTTTTTTGGATCATATTTTCTATTCCGCTATTTAATCAAAAACCTTTGGGGATCAGTTAAATTGGGGGATAGTCTGTGTTGGTACGTGTGAGAGAGATCCACCTTTCCAAGTTTTTGGGGTTCATCTCATACTTCTGAAGATTTGAGGGTGCTGCCTGTTCCATACTCCTCCTCCTACTGCTCAACCATCCTTTTAGGGGTACAAACAATAGTAGTTGGGGCCTAGTGTGGTGGTGTACGTGCGAGATACATACACTTTCTTTTTGATCATATTTTCTATTCCGCTATTCAATTAAAACCTTTGGGGATCAATTCAATTGCGAGATAGTCTGTGTCGGTACGTGTGAGATCCACCTTTCCAAGTTGTTGGGGTTCATCTCATACTTCTGAAGATTTGAGGGTGCTGCCTGTTCCATACTCCTGCTCCTACTGCTCAACCATCCTTTTAGGGGTACAAACAATAGTAATTGGGGCCTAGTGTGGTTGTGTACGTGCGAGATACATACACTTTTTTTGATCATATTTCCTATTCCGCTATTCAATAAAAACCTTTGAGGATCAATTGAATTGCGGGATAGTCTGTGTCGGTACGTGTGAGATCCACCTTTCCAAGTTTTTGGGGTTCATCTCATACTTCTGAAGATTTGAGGGTGCTGCCTGTTCCATACTCCTCCTCCTACTCCTCATCCATCCTTTTAGGGGTACAAACAATAGTAATTGGGGCCTAGTGTGGTTGTGTACGTGCGAGATACATACACTTTTTTTGATCATATTTCCTATTCCGCTATTCAATAAAAACCTTTGAGGATCAATTGAATTGCGGGATAGTCTGTGTCGGTACGTGTGAGATCCACCTTTCCAAGTTTTTGGGGTTCATCTCATACTTCTGAAGATTTGAGGGTGCTGCCTGTTCCATACTCCTCCTCCTACTCCTCATCCATCCTTTTAGGGGTACAAACAATAGTAATTGGGGCCTAGTGTGGTTGTGTACGTGCGAGATACATACACTTTTTTTGATCATATTTCCTATTCCGCTATTCAATAAAAACCTTTGAGGATCAATTGAATTGCGGGATAGTCTGTGTCGGTACGTGTGAGATCCACCTTTCCAAGTTTTTGGGGTTCATCTCATACTTCTGAAGATTTGAGGGTGCTGTCTGTTCCATACTCCTCCTACTCCTCATCCATCCTTTTAGGGGTAGAAACAATAGTAATTGGGGCCTAGTGTGGTTTTGTACGTGCGAGATACATACACTTTTTTGGATCATATTTCCTATTCCGCTATTCAATAAAAACCTTTCTAGGGCAAGATCTTAAATTACAGAAATATGAGGAGACCGTCAAATAAGGGCCGTGGCCTGGGTCGTGGTGCTGCTGGTAGAGCTCCTGTTGCAAGGAGAGGACGTGGTCGATCTGTGCCAGCTACACGCACAAGTGAAACACCTTCCTCAAGTGTGAGTAGGCGACAGAACCTGCATCAGTATTTGGTAGGGCATCAAACGCCCCTAGAAGTGATGAGGCCAGAACAAGTTGAGGCGATAGTAGATTGGTTTGCTGCTGACAGTGCCTCCAGTTCCTTCACATTGTCTCCCACCCAGTCTACTGCAGAAAGGTCAGAGTTGGCACCTGCAGCCAATGTCCAACCGTCTTTCACCTCACCCCCTTGCAAATCAGGCCAGCAGTCTGAGCCCCAAGCCATACAGCAGTCTCTTATTCTTTTTGAGGACTCTGTCAGCAGGGTTTCCCAGGGCCATCCACCTAGCCCTGCCCCAGAAGTGGAAGAGATTGAGTGCAGCGATGCCCAACCACTTATTTCTCAAGATGAGTACATGCAAGGATCATCGCAGCACGTCTCCGATGATGACGAAACGCAGGTGCCAACTGCTGCGGCGTTCAGCATTGTGGAGACCGACAAGGAGGGCAGGGGTGAAGACTGGGTGGAAGATGATGTGGAGGACGATGAGGTCCTCGACCCCACATGGAATGAACGTCATGCAGGTGACCTGAGTAGTTTGGAGGAAGAGGCGGTGGTCGCACAGAGCCACCAGCACAGCAGAAGAGGGAGCAGGGTGCAGAAGCGGAGCGGCCGTGCCCTAGACACTACGCCCGCTACTGCCCAACGCAGCAAGGGAACGAGCGCACCAAAGTCAGCTCAAAGGAGTTCTCTAGCGTGGAAGTTCTTTAGAAAATGTGCTGATGACAGGACACGAGTGGTTTGCACCCTGTGCAATCAGAGCTTGAAGCGAGGCATAAACCTTCTCAACCTGAGCACAACCTGCATGATCAGGCATCTAAGTGCAAAGCACGAGCTGCAGTGGAGTACACACCTTCAAAACCAAGAAACGTCTCTGGCTCATCCTGCTTCCTCTTCTGCTGCAGTCTCGGCCGCTCCAGCCACATCTGTAGTGATACCGGCACCTGCCACCCCGCAAACAGACGATCTGTCAGCAACACCACCACCTGGGTCACCAACAACCATCTCCACAATGTCCCGTGGAAGCGTTCAGCTTTCCATCTCCCAAACACTTGAGAGGAAGAGGAAGTACCCCCCTACCCACCCGCGATCCCTGGCCCTGAATGCCAGCATTTCAAAATTATTGGCCTTTGAAATGCTGTCATTCCGTCTGGTGGAGACGCACAGTTTTAAAAACCTTATGTCGGTGGCTGTCCCACAGTACGTCGTGCCCAGCCGCCACTACTTTTCCAGGCAAGCCATCCCTTCCCTGCACAACCAAGTGGGGGAAAATATCAGGTGTGCACTGCGCAACGCCATCTGTGCCAAGGTCCACCTAACTACGGATACGTGGACCAGTAAGCACGGTCAGGGGCGTTATATCTCCCTAACGGCACACTGGGTAAATGCAGTGGCGGATGGGCCTGAGGCGGATAGCAATTTGGCGCATGTCCTTCTACCACCGAGGATTGCAGGGCGCTTCAGTTTGCCTCCTGTTCCTAACTCCTCCTACTCCGCTTCCTCATCCTCTACCGCCTCCTCATCCGGACAGCGTAACACCTTCACCACCAACTTCAGCACGGCCAGGGGTAAACGACAGCAGGCAGTTTTACAACTTGCCTGTTTGGGGGACAAACCACACACCGCGCAGGAGTTGTGGAGGAGCATGGAACAGCAGACAAATGAGTGGTTGCTGCCAGCGAGCCTCAAGCCCGGCCTGGTGGTGTGCGATAACGGGCGAAATCTCATAGCAGCTCTGGGCCTAGCCGGTTTGACGCACATCCCTTGCCTGGCGCATGTGCTGAATTTGGTGGTGCAGAGGTTCCTTAAAAACTACCCCGATATGTCAGAGCTGCTGCAGAAAGTGCGGGCCGTTTGTGCGCACTTTCGGCGTTCTCACCCTGCTGCTGCTCGCCTGGCAGCGCTGCAGCGTAACTTCGGCCTTCCCGCTCACCGCCTCATATGTGACGTGCCCACAAGGTGGAACTCCACCTTGCACATGCTGGAAAGACTGTGCGAGCAGCAGCAGGCCATAGTGGAGTTTCAGCTGCAGCACGCACGCGTGAGTCGCTCTGCGGAACAGCACCACTTCACCACCAATAACTGGGCCTCCATGCGAGACCTGTGTGCCTTGTTGCGCTGTTTTGAGTACTCCACCAACATGGCCAGTGGCAATGACGCCGTTCTCAGCTTAACTATCCCACTTCTATGCCTCCTTGAAAAAACAATTCGGGCGATGATGGAAGAGGATGTGGCACAGGATGAGGAGGAGGAGGAGGATGAAGAGGTAACATTTCCAAGGCTTTCAGGGCAGTCATTCGCAAGGGGCTCCGAGGGTGGGTTCCTGCACACGCAAACGCCAGGGACGCAATTGTCCAGCAGGGGCACAGTTCTGGAGGATGAGGAGGATGAGGAGGAGGAGGAGCTGGAGGAGGAGATGGAACCATGTTCACAGCAGGGTGGCACCCAGGCCAGCTCATGGCCATCACTGGTGCGTGGCTGGGGGGATACAGAGGACACGGACGATACACCTCCCACAGAGGACAGCCTTTCGTCGCCTCTGGGCAGCCTGGCACACATGAGCGATTACATGCTGCAGTGTCTCCACAACGACCGCCGAGTTGCCCACATTCTAACTTGTGCTGATTACTGGGTGGCCACGCTGCTGGATCCCCGTTACAAGGACAACGTACCGTCCTTAATTCACTCACTGGAGCGCGATCGCAAGATGCGCGAGTACAAGCGCACGCTGGTAGACGCCATGCTGCTGGCATTCCCATCTGACAGCGGGGCCACAGTGGAAGCACAAGGCAGAGGAGGAGGAGGAGGAGGTCGCCAACGCAACCAGGGCACCGCCAGCACCTCAGAAGGCAGGGTTAGCATGGCCGAAATGTGGAAAAGCTTTGTCAGCACGCCACAACAAACAGCAGCACCAGCAGCTCAGATGGAACGTCTTAGCAGGAGGCAGCATTTTACCAACATGGTGGAGCAGTATGTGTGCACACGCCTACATGTAGTGAATGACGGGTCTGCCCCCTTCAACTTCTGGGTCTCCAAATTGGGCACATGGCTTGAGCTTGCCCTTTACGCCTTGGAGGTGCTGGCGTGCCCTGCAGCCAGTGTATTATCTGAACGGGTATTTAGCACGGCTGGGGGCGTTATAACAGACAAGCGCAGCCGCCTGTCCAGAGACAATGTGGACAAGCTCACGTTCATTAAAATGAACCAGGCATGGATCCCACGGGACTTTTCCGTACCTTATGCAGAATAGCAATGGATACCGACCTTACCCACCCATTGTTCCATTTTTGCTCTTTCTCACTCTTTTGGGGTGTACCCTCATTTAAAATTTTTGAAAAGAAGCAGTGTTGGCTACCTCGTCCTCCTCCTCAGGGCCAGATTAATGTAGGGGCTATTGGAGCTGCAGCTCCAGGCCCCTACCTTTTATATAGGCCCCGGGTTGGCCATATTCACTGTTACCGCTCTTCTGTCACTTGTAAACACAGAAGTCTGGCTTCTATGCTCGCTTCCCCAGGCAGCACCCTCAGAACCTCCCCACACAGCGTGAAGGCCGGACAAGGAGGGACAGTTGGCGATGCATGGATGTGTTTATGGGCTTCAGAGACAGCATCCCATGTTGAATTAGGCATGCATGGCTGCACCCTTCCTCCTCTGGGTGCATGGCAAGGCACGGCCCTTAAGGCCCTTCAAAATCCTCAGCACCAAGCCCATGATGCTGTTAATCCGGCCCTGGTCCTCCTCCACCGCCGCTTCCACCTACACCGCCCATAGGTGTGCGCAGCCTATTGCATTAAGGTGTGCACCCCAAAGTTGAAATACACATGCATGTGTTTGCCAGCAGGGAGAGTAATGTATCGGGGCCATGTACCTGTAGGCATGGAGAAATAGAGCAGAGCAGGTCCCAGGGAGATCTTTCCCATCTCCTCACTGGCAATGCTATGTGCCCTAGGTGATTAGGTTGTGCCCAGGCACACCCAGCACACCCTGTGCGCACGCCTATGTCACCGCCACATCCACCACCACCTCAACCTCCCTCCTACTCCATATGGGCCTCGTCCTTCAGAGATGAAGAAGAACATTGTTTTATTTTTCTGTTTTTTTTTGTTGTTTTAAGTTATTTCCCTATCCACATTTGTTTGCAGAGCACTTGCCATGCTCTTAATTACGTTTTGCTGCCATTTGCAGCACTCTAGCCCTTTCCTTTGGTGTTTTAGAGCCATTTTAGTGCCTTAAAGTTCGGGTCCCCATTGACTTCAATGGGGTTCGGTGTCCGGGAAAAGTTCGGTAAAAGTCCGGGACACGGACCCGGACTTTTTTTTAAAGTTCGGCCGAACCCGTCGAACACGGACATCTAGGTGTCCGCTCAACCCTATTTATAGCGCATGATCAAAAAATTGCACAGGTGATCAAATACTACCAAAAGAAAGCTCTGTTTGTGGGAAAAAAAGGACGTCAAATTCGTTTAGGTACAGCGTCGCACAGCCACGCAATTGTCCGTTGAAGTCACACAGTGCCGAATCGCAAAATAGGCCCTTGTCAGGAAGGGGGTAAAATCTTCCGGGGCTTAAGTGGTTAATATGTTACAAACTCATAAAAATTACCCATTAAAAACAAAAAATATTAACGTGAATGTAAAAGTAAGGTCCTGTAAAAATGCCAACCTCCAGAAGTGTTGATAACCCACCCAAACGGACTAGGAGTTGTAAATGGTGGGGTATTAACACAGCTTTAATATGAAGTAGGGGCTCCTTGAGACAATAGAAGAATATATATTGCATAGATATCAATCCTGGGATGTAAAGTGGCTGATCCCCTCAGGGGTCTCCCCAAAGCACATAGACCAGGGTCTTCAGTAAAATAGTGTCTCCAGTATAGCCCCATAAGATCTTAGATATCCTAAATATTAAGGCATAGAATAAAGGTATATAATAATGTGAGTGAGTCCATCTTTAACCACTTCTGGTTTTCTGATCGTTGAACACCGCGACCTGCTGATCGTTCAGGAGAGAGGCAGAACAGCAGTCTGCCTATGTAAACAAGGCAGATCACCGTTCTGCTAGTAGGGGAGACAGAGATCCTGTGTTTCTAATAAGCAGGAACACAGGTCTCTGTCTTCTCACAGCCAAGCACTCCCTAGGAGCACATTTAACGCTTTGATCGCCCCTGATGTTAACTCCTTCCCTGCCAATGTCATTAGTACAGTGACAGTGCATTTTATTTAGCACTGATCACTGTATTGGTGTCACCGGTCCCCAAAAAGTGTCACATAATGTCAGATTTGTCCCCTGCAATGTCGCAGTCCTGCTAAAAAAACATTGATTGCCGCCATTACCAGTAAAAAAAAAAATGTAAAAAATAAAAATTCCATAAATCTATCCCATAGTTTGTAAATGTTCTAACTTTTGCACAAATCAATCAATAAACACTTATTGGGATTTTTTTTTTACCAAAAATATGTAGCAGAATACATATTGGTCTAAACTGATGAAGAAATTAGATTTTTTTGAATTTTTTATTGGGAATGTTTTATAGCAGGAAAATAAAAAATATTGTTTTTAATTGTCTGCCTTTTTTTGTTTATAGCATTAAAAATAAAAACCGCAGAGATGATCAAATACCACCAAAAGAAAGCCCTATTTGTGGGAAATAAAGGACATAAATTTTATTCAGGTATAGCGTCTCACAAACCACGAAGTTGTCAGTTAAAATCACGCAGTGCCGTATTACAACAAATGGCCTGGTCATAAAGGGGGGTAAACCTTTTGAAGCGGAAGTGGTTAAATATACACTCACTGGCCACGTTATTAGGTACACCTGTGCAATTGCTTGGTAACACAAATTGCTAATCAGCCAATCACATGCAGCAACTCACATGCATGGGGAAAACAACTTGCTGAAGTTCAAACTGAGCACCAGAATGGGGAAGAAATGGGATTTAAGGGACTCTGAAGGTAGCATGGTTGTTGGTGCCAGACGGGCTGGTCTGAGTATTTCAAAAACTGCTGATCTACTGGGATTTCCATGCACACCCATCTCTAGTGTTTTACATAGAATGGTCCGAAAAAGAGAAAATATCCAGTTTTGTGGACGAAAATGCCTTGTTCATGTCAGAGGTCAGAGGAGAATGGGTAGACTGATTCGAGATGATAGAAAGGTAACAGTAACTTAAATAACCACTCGTTACAACCAAGGTATGCAGAATACCATCTCTAAATGCACAACATATCAAACCTTGAAGCAGATGAACCACACTGGTTGCCACTCCTGCCAGCTATGAACAGGAAACTGAGGCTACAATTCACACAGGCTCACCAAAATTGGACAATAGAAGATTGGAAACACGTTGCCTGGTCTGATGAGCCTCGATTTCGGCTGTGACATTCAGATAGTAGGGTCTGAATTTGGTGTAAACAATATGAAAGGATGGATCCATCCTGCCTTTATCAACATTTCAGGCTGGTGGTGGAGGTGTAATGGTGTAAGATATATTTTCTTGGCACACTTTGGGTCCCTTAGTACCAATTGAGCATTCAAATCACCCAAGCGCTCACTCCAATGGGGATGACAGGCATGCCACTCTCCTCAGGCAGGGAACTCCAAACATATGCACATAAAGAAAAAAGGAGGCACAAACACCTAGTGCATTACCTGTGGACACCTTTAAAAAGTTTATTAAAATGCCAAAGACATACTCACAGACATGAAGAGCAAGAATTGCATATAGAGAATCCACCACATGTAGAAATGAACATGTCCCTGTATTTGGCATTTTAATAACTTTTTTAAAGGAGTCCACGGGTAATGCACTAGATGTTTGCGCCTCCTTTTTTCTTTCATGTACCAATTGATCATTGTTTAAACACCACAACCTACCGGAGTATTGTTGCTTACCATGTCCATCCCTTTATGACTACAGTGTACCCATCTTCTGATGGCTACTTCCAGCAGGATAAGGCATCATGTCACAAAGCTCAAATCATCTCAAACTGGTTTCTTGAACATGACAATGAGTTCACTGTACTCCGATGGCCTCCACAGTCCCCAGATCTCGATCCAATAGAGCACCTTTGGAATGTGGTGGAACAGGAGATTCGCATCATGGATGTGCAGCCAAGAAATCTGCAGCAATTGCGTGATGCTATCATGTCAATATGGACCAAAATTTCTGAGGAATGTTTCCAACACTTTGCTGAATCTATGCCACCAAGAATTAAGGCAGTTTTGAAGGCAAAGGGGGGTCCAACCCAGGACTAGCCAGGTGTACCTAATAAAGTGAGCTGTACATTTAATGATGTATTAGTAAAAACAGAGTTGCATACATTTGTATCTTTTATATTTGCCTGGCATTCAGCTTTACTTGAACAATGTTACTATACAGGATCAATTAAATAGAAGGTACAGGTAGTGAAAACCATCTGGCTTCATTTGTGAAATGCAAGAGGTGTTTTGCAATTACATTTTACATAGCATGATTGGAAATAAATGGTGTAGCTCACTAAGCTCGTGTTCTACTAAAATTTGTTGCAGTGTCAGCTTAAGCCATCCCATTTCCTTTGACTTACTTAAATGAAAAACATACCTTTTTATAACAAAGGCTTATCCTCCCATAGATAGCCAGTTAAACAGTGGAGGCTTAGTTTGTTTGCAAAAAATGTGGGCTTTCTGCATCCATGCATCCGTACAATACGTGTCCTTGGGGATGCTGACATATGGGCTCTTGTGAAGCAAATATTAAAGATAGAATATCGTAATTACTTAACTCATCCTCTGCCAGGCTAAGGAAGTTCTTCTACTATTTTCTAATATCACTCACCGGGGCTTATATTAGGTGCACATGTAATGAGTGAAGTACCAGCATGATCAATGCTCATCTCCTTATAAAAATTCTAGTTCACTGGCTGTGTCTGGTTTATTAAATATAAAAATATCACATCAAGTGTAATGCGCATAGTCCCATTAAATTATAAAAATCCACCATTGTGCAATATTCAATCGTGTTAAACAGTCCTATAATCCAGTGACTTTCAGTGACCTCCACCTATGGCTAAAAAATGCCCGCTCACCTCCAAGCCGTGGCCCCACAACAGAGCCTCAAATGCCTGTAACTATGCACATTAGATTGCGCTACACTTGATGTGATATTTTTTATTTGATGCAAAGTTATAGGTGAACAGTTTTTTGATAAGTGGTGGCAGCAATCACGAATATTCACATTATATATACAATATCTCCCAAAAGTGAGTATACCCCTCACATTTTTGTAAACATTTTATTATATCTTTTCATGTGACAACACTGAAGAAATTACACTTTGCTACAATGTAAAGTAGTGAATGTACATCTTGTATAACAGTGTAAATTTGTTGTCCCCTCAAAATAACTCAACACACAGCACATTAATGTCTAAACCGTTGGCAACAAAAGTGAGTACATCCCTAAGTGAAAATGTCCAAATTGGGCCTAATTAGCCATTTCCCTTCCCTGGTGTCATGTGACTCATTAGTGTTACAAGGTCTCAAGTGTGAATGGGGAGCAGGTGTGTTAAATTTGGTGTTATCACTCTCACTTTCTCATACTGGTCACCGGAAGTTCAACATGGCACCTCATGGTAAAGAACTCTTTGAGGATCTGAAAAAAATAATTGTTGCTCTATATAAAGATGGCCTAGGATTTAAGAGAATTCCCAAGACCCTGAAACCGAGCAGCAGCACGGTGGCCAAGACCATCCAGCGGTGTACGGGACAGGTTTTATTCAGAACAGGCCTCGCCATGGTCGACCAAAGAAAGTGAGTGCACGTGCTCAGCGTCATATCCAGAGGTTGTCTTTGGGAAATAGATGTATTAGTGCTGCCAGCATTGCTGCAGATGTTGAAGGGGTGGGGGGCCAGCCTGTCAGTGCTCAGACTATATGCAACACACTGCATCAAATTGGTCTGCATGGCTATCGTCCCAGAAGGAAGCCTCTTCTAAAGATGATGCACAAGAAAACCTGCAAACAATTTGCTGAAGACAAGCAGACTAAGGATATGGCTTACTGTAAACATGTCCTGTGGTCTGATGAGACCAAGATAAACTTATTTGGTTCAGATGGTGTCAAGCGTGTGTGGTGGCAACCAGGTGAGGAGTACAAAAACAAGTGTGTCTTGCCTACAGTCAAGCATGGTGGTGGGAGTGTCATGGTCTGGGGCTGCATGAGTGCTGCCGGTACCGGGAGCTACAGTTCATTGAGGGAACCATGAATGCCAACATGTACTGTGACATACTGAAGCAGAGCATGATCCCCTCCCTTCAGAGACTGGGCCGCAGGGCAGAATTCCAACATGATAACGACCCCAACCACACCTCCAAGACGACCACTGCCGTGCTAAAGAAGCTGAGGGTAAAGGTGATGGACTGGCCAAGCATGTCTCCAGACCTAAACCCTATTAAGCATCTGTGGGGCATCCTCAAATGTAGGTTGGAGGATCGCAAGGTCTCTAACATCCACCAGAGTGGAATAGGTCTCCAGTGGCAACCTGTGAAGCTCTGGTTAACTCCATGCCTAAGAGGGTTAAGGCAGTGCTGGAAAATAATGGTGGCCACATAAAATATTGACACTTTGGGCCCAATTTGGACATTTTCACTTAGGGGTGTACTCACTTTTGTTGCCAGCGATTTAGACATTAATGGCTGTGTGTTGAGTTATTTTAAGGGGGACAGCACATTGACACTGTTATACAAGATGTACATTCACTACTTTACATTGTAGCAAAGTGTCATTTCCTCAGTGTTGTCACATGAAAAGATATAATAAAATATTTACAAAAATGTGAGGGGTGTACTCACTTTTGTGAGATACTTTACATATATATATATATATATATATATATATATATATTTTGTTTTGCTTTAAGTTTTCGAAATTTATGATTAGTTTTGGCCCGGTGTGTGTATTTATGTAGTTAGTTAGTATTAATTTATTACAATTTTGTACACTGATTTTACACAAATGTATTTTGCCCTGATTATTCTCATTGAGTATATATGGTTCAATAATATGAGTCACAAACATGGAGCAAGCATGCTGGAAATGAGCAACAGAAAAGTATCCCTATCTCTATTCTTGTTCCACATCAGTGACTCAAAAAGCATCAAAGCAAAGCATAAGAATGACAGACAGGAAACTAACATTCATAAAAGGAAAGGTCGGCAATGACAGCTAACATCATTCTTTCATGACAGGTGTACTTTAACTGAGAGTATAGCAACCAACTACAATGCATGTGTTACTGATCTAATTACAGAAAACTGCAATCCAATTACCATACTGTGCACTGATAAAATAACCTCTCTGTGGGGCAAAAATGCTGAAAATCGTTTGCCGAATGTTTATTTTACTGTTTTTTAATTTCAATAAAGTGCATTAAAAATATAGTGCATAAATAAATGTCTGAAAACAGTGTAAAAATCATCTATACATAAAAAATGTACATAAGTCCATCTTTTCATTTAAATATATATATCATACAAACCCGATTCCAAAAAAGTTGGGACACTGTACAAATTGTGAATAAAAACAGAATGCAATGATGTGGAAGTTTCAAATTTCAATATTTTATTCAGAATAAATCATAGATGACATATCAAATGTTTAAACTGAGAAAATGTATAATTTTAAGGGGAAAATAAGTTGATTTTAAATTTCATGGCATCAACACATCTCAAAAAGTTGGGACAATGCCATGTTTACCATTGTGTGGCATCCCCTCTTCTTTTCATAACAGTCTGCAAACGTCTGGGAACTGAGGAGACAAGTTGCTGAAGTTTAGGAATAGGCATGTTGTCCCATTCTTGTCTAATACAGGCTTCTAGTTGCTCAACTGTCTTAGGTCTTCTTTGTCACATCTTCCTCTTTATGATGCGCCAAATGTTTTCTATGGGTGAAAGATCTGGACTGCAGGCTGGCCATTTCAGATCCTCCTTCTACGCAGCCATGATGTTTTAATTGATGCGGTATGTGGTCTGGCATTGTCATGTTGGAAAATACAAGGTCTTCCCTGAAAGAGACGACATCTGGATGGGAGCATATGTTGGTGCCTTTCCAGATGTGTAAGCTGCCCATGCTACACACACTCATGCAACCCCATACCATCAGAGATGCAGGCTTCTGAACTGAGCACTGATAACAGCTTGGGTTGTCCTTGTCCTCTTTAGTCCAGATGACATGGCGTCCCAGTTTTCCAAAAAGAACTTCAAATTTTGATTTGTCTGACCACAGAACAGTTTTCCACTTTGCCACAGTCCATTTTAAATGAGCCTTGCCCCAGAGAAAATGCCTGTGCCTCTGGATCATGTTTAGATATGGCTTCTTTTTTGGCCAACAGAGTTTTAGCTGGCAATGGTGAATGGCATGGTGGATTGTGTTCACCGACAATGTTTTCTGGAAGTATTCCTGAGGCCATGTTGTGATTTCCATTACAGTAGCATTCCTGTATGTGATGCAGTGCCGTCTAAGGGCCTGAAGATCACGGGCATCCAGTATGGTTTTCCGGCCTTGACCCTTACGCACAGAGATTGTTCCAGATTCTTGGAATCTTTGGATGATTTTATGCACTGTAGATGATGATAACTTCAAACTCTTTGCAATTTTTCTCTGAGAAACTCCTTTCTGATATTGCTCCACTATTTTTTGCCGCAGCATTTGGGGAATTGGTGATCCTCTGCCCATCTTGACTTCAGAGAGACACTGTCACTCTGAGAGGCTCTTTTTATACCCAATCATGTTGCCAATTGACCTAATAAGTTGCAAATTGGTCCTCCAGCTTTTCCTTATATGTACATTTAACTTTTCCGGCCTCCTATTGCTACCTGTCCCAACTTTTTTGGAATGTGTAGCTCTCATGAGATCCAAAATGAGCCAATATTGGGCATGACATTTCAAAATGTCTCACTTTCAACATTTTATATGTTATCTATATGATATTGTGAATAAAATATAAGTTTATGAGATTTATAAATTAGTCCATTCCTTTTTTTACTCACAATTTGTACAGTGTCTCAACTTTTTTGGAATTGGGTTTGTATATATGTACAGTCCATATACAGTCCATAAATAAATGAGTCAATGTCCGTAAAAAAAAGTGCAGTCCCATACACCAAAAGCATCTTCAATAATTGCCTCTGATCACCACAGTGCCCTTCAACCCACCTATGGGTGTCTTCTCACCTGCTTGAATGGACCTCACTAATTATAATTTGAATGCGCTTTATTGAAGGAGAGCGCTGCACTTTGTTGTGACCAGGGATTTTTTTCAGAGGGAATGTGCACCTTCATCACTGAATGTTTGTAATGGAAAGGAGTGCTGGGGTGCGATGGAGGGTCTACTGATGCTTGATGCTGGGGGATCTATTTTTGCATGGGGGTTCTATTGTAGCTGGTGGGGATTTTTTGTTACTTGGGGGGATCAATTGTTGCTGGAAGGGATCTACTGTTTAAAGTGATTGTAAAGGTTTTTTTTTTTAAATAACAAACTTGTTATACTTACCTGCTTTGTGCAAAGGATTCACACAGAGCAGCCCTGATACTCCTTATCTGGGGTGCCCCGGCATCGCTCCTGGCTCCTCCTCTTCATCGGGTGCCCCCACAGGGAATCACATTCCATGGGGGCACCCGTGCGGGCGCGCTCATGAGTCCGCTGGTGTGCCCATTGACACAGACAGCAGGACTGCGCCCCCGGCTACCCTTTCACTGGATTTGATAGACAGCAGCGGGAGTCAATGGCTCCTGCTGCTATTAATCCAACCAGTGAGGACCTGAGACAGCATCTGGAGCCAATGGGCTCCTGCTCATCGCTGGAACGATCAGGTTCAGGTAAGAAAAAGGTGAAAAAATCATGAGACTTTACAACTCCTTTAAGGAGAGGTCTACTGTTGCTGGCTTGCTGGAGAGTCTATTGATGCTGGCTGCTTGGAGATATGTTATTGCTGCTGGAGTCTATTGTTGCTTTGGGGGGGGGGTCTTTTGCTGCTGGCTTAGGGGGGATCTATTTTATTGCTTTTCTTATTATTACCAAATTCCATGCACTACAAAATGATACTTGGTGCTGTGTATAGGGTGGAAGCAAAGGTCTGTGTTTGGCGGTGAGAAGGGGCGGAACCAAGGTTTGGTGCTCAGGGGTGGGTAGGGGGCAGAGACATAAAGTGGCTTAGAAGGGGGAGTTCTTGCACCTTTTTTCTGAGAAAAAAAGAAACCCTGGTTGTGACTATATATATGTATTGCATTTTGTACAGGTGGTTGGGTGCATAGTGGTGCTAGCTGCTTCCTATAGTTAATAGAGTATAGTCATAGGTGGTTTATACACAGGGATAGTGTGGAAGGTTTTTTCACATTGACTTATTATATTGACTTGCAATATTAAGTGGTTTACTGACTGAATCATAGCTTTATTTCTTTCTTTATTCATCTAAATCCATCTAACAGTAACCCGATTGTGGTATAAGCAAAGCTTCTCTTTACTCTTGTGTTTTGATTATCTGGTTTGCTGAGTGTTGCGGCACACAAACATACTGTACGCTGCCTTACAAAAAAGGAAAATGTGATTGCAATGAAAAAAAAGTGCACATGACATCAAGGTGAAAAGAATCAGCATCGATGGCTAAGCTCCCTTTGAACAGGAGAACAAAACTAAACTGAAACCCAGCAGTGACTCAGAATCAAATAATGGGCGATTAGAAATGGACTGCTCCTTGTTTTCCATTCTCTGTAGGACTATGCTGGTTATCAAAATGACATTGAAAAACAGAGATGAATTGTAATTTCAGATGATGCTTACAGTGTTTAATGATGCATTATTAATGCTCTTTATTTTTTTTTTTAAATAGCTTTAAACATGTAGAGTACTTTAAAAGGCTTACTGTGACCAGGACTTCTAATTGAAATGGTATACCTGTCTTAGAATGAAATACGATTGTAATAGGCTGCTATGATTATTGGATTTTAAGTACTCCTCATTTATATACATTATTACAAACAGATTTTCAGTACCACATCAGTTGGTGTTGATTTTCTATACAATGCCTTTTACAGTTATTGAAAGACTATAAAAGACTATGAACTGTAGGATGCTTTTATTGCCCAGATTGGTTGGAAACTGGGTGCAAGTGTTTTGAAAAATTGTATGTCAATATTAAAACACATAAGTCAAAATCAGTTTTATGCAAATAATATATCTCAGAATATTTGTTTCATTTCACAACTTACATGTGTGCATTAACAAATGTGCTTAGGGCCATAATATCAATAAAGTTTACAGTTGGCCACATAAGACACAGCACCACATCCCCATTAGAAAATGGCAGCGTCCCCTAACAACACCTGCCATCTTCTCCTGGTTCTGTTGTACCTGCTGGGGGGAAACCGGTGTCTGATTAGGTCCAGAGTGACAGGGCAATTAAAGGAAGGGCTATAAAGTTCCCACCCTTATGGCCTGTACACACAATCCAAAAATTGGACGTAAAATACCGCTTTCAAAGGGATCGCACAATATTCTGATTGTTAATACACAGCTTTTTAGAGCCGATCACAACATTTTAATCCAATATTATCCGATCGGAAAAGCACAAGAATTTTTCTCATATGATACCAGATCGTACAATTTTTAATTAATCAGTTCAGTTGTCATTCGAAAATACAATACAAATATATTACAACACATTACATCACTTCTGATTTTTTATTCTGTTGTACGAGAATTTTCGTAACTATAGAAAACATTCCATTTTCTTCATTCTTCATTCTTCATTTTCGATATGCGACTAGCTTGCAAAGAAAAACTGTGTGTACTGGCCATTTCAGAGGGTTTGCACTCTCCAATATACAGGAATACAGAATTTATTTTTCCTGTTGAAACACCGATTGCGGTAATTTATATGGCTAACTTTCATATAACACATCCACTCATGCCTCCTTCTGCTATAAGCTCATGGTCACTTCAGTGACCATGAGCTTATAGCCAAACTGTTCAGCAGACTCTGCTCTCTTCTGAACAAAACTATAGTTCTGATTAGCGGCTACCACTAACTGCTAATTAGAGCTAATCACCTAAAAAGACAGCCAAACCACTCCCCCCCCCCGCCGCTGCCGCTTCCTCACCTCTCTCCATTAGCTTCCTGTCCTCCACTTACCCTGCCTGCTGCACTACACTAAAATGCCACTCCTACCCTACCCTAACTGTACCCTTTCTCCACCACTGATCCTCCCAGGGCCGATACCCACCCCCAGCACAAGTTACAACCCCCCCCGCGAGCTCGGTCCTCAGGCGCCCCCCCACCTTAAAGCTTTGCTGGCCAGCATTCCCTCCCCCTGCTCCCTGCGGGGTGAGACTGATAAACATGTTTACCAGTCCCTCTTCTTTCCAGAATGTACAAAGTGATCACAAGCAATCACTCTGTTCATTTATCACAGACACAGTGTAAACCCTGTGAATAGACTACAATGCAGTTCAGAATGCAGAGAAAGGGACTTTCTTCAGTCCATTTTCTCTGTCTCAAAAAAAAAAAAAAAAACACTTTTAGGGAACTGTTTAGGCACCTGATGTCTCTCCAACCCCCCCCCCCCCCAAAAAAAAAATGAAAAACTGTAAAAAGTTATTTAAATAAAATTGTACCTGTTGAAAAAAATAAATAAATAAAATTGGAAAAAGAATACAAATGTAAAAAATCATAGGAAAGGCCTTTTCACATGGGCTGTCTAATCAGGTCCACCTGTCAGTTTTGTAGGCCGATCTGATCAGACCCCCTAGTCTCCCCTATATCCGATCCTGTTTGTAAAAATTCAGATGTATGGTGGTCCTATTTTTCATCTGTGTGGCGGATTGTATCTGACAAAAACGGATTTGCCTGGTTTTCCCATAGGGGAGAGCGGGACTGGGTCCGTCTCTCTGCACAGTGAGCTGAGTGCAGCAGGAACACAGCTAAGCTGCACATTTTTTGCCGCCCCCCCCCCCCAATTACAAATGTAAACAGGGCCTAAAGCCTCATTCATGCAGGGCATGCTACAGCCAGGTAGTGTTTAGCTGCACAGGGATGCAGAGGTGTTCCGTGCATCGCCATGCAGGCCATCCTAGCAGCCGCTGCATGGGAATGCGCAGGTGGTCTATGCATTACTGTGCAGGCAGTCCCATCCATATCAATTGGGATGTAGCAGCTGCATGGACACAGCCACTGTTCTTAACTTGACATCCACGCGGGTACATGTCCCTGAACTCACACTGTCTGTGTTTGGGGCCATGCACCAACACATGCATGGATGTTAGACCTGTCCTTGCAGCCGCTCTGTCCAAACTGACACGAATAGGACTGCTTGCATAGAGATGCACAGAACACCTGTGCAGGTAAACACAGCCCCCATGGGCATAGGCTTTACCCCCCCCCCATGTGAATGATTCATAAACATTTGCACAAATGTTGCCCAGCCTTAAAAACTCAGTAGAACCTTCTTTTTATTCTACTAATTATGTGCTTTCAGAAAATATATAGTTTGGGGGTCTTTTATAAACTCTGAAAGCTTTAAGTGAAAAATTGAAAACTACAGATTTTTAGAGAAATGTTTGCGTATGTTCGATTTTCACCATTTTGCAAAAAGGTTTAATTTCAATATTACAGATATTTGTTATTTAATAACTCAATACAGGTTTATTGGAGAAAAAAGAGGAGGAGGAAAATTGATCAGGACATTAAATGAGGAAATGACAAGGTGGAGTCATGTACCTCCATCCCTAGCTCTAAGTCCCAGTCTCCCCTTGTTTTTATTCAATTTGCCCTAGGGATGGAGGTATATGACCCTACCTTGTCATTTTCTCATTTAAAGTCCCGATCAATTTCCCTTCTCCTCTTTTTCTCCAATATTGACTTAGGGATGGAAGCACGCGGACAATTATGTCAATTTTGACCTAGCTCATTCATATTATAGTACTCAGTCGGCTTTACCTCTTTTTTCCTTATTTCTCATCCCCCTTTTTCTTTTTTCTCTTTCCTTTTTCTCTTTCCCTTCTCCTTACAGAAGAACTAACCATTAGACAGGCTTTATAAAAATGTAATTCATTTTTATATCCATTATCAGTACATGGTTTATTCTGCCATTTTACTAAGTTTCCTCCTATGGGTGATCTATGGTTAGGTGCCCGGGTTTCCTCTATTTCCAGGAGCTGCAATGTGCATCCAGGGCTTTCCCCTCCTCCTCCTTCTCTCCCCCCTCCTTGATAGATGCCAGCGTGATGTTGGGAGGGTCCATTGGCTGCGGTCCTCTACAAGTAGCATACTGGGTGGAACAATTATTTCCTTTCCAATTTATTTTCCTATAACTTACCTAATTCTCTTGGATTGCACCCGCGGGTTTCATTTAAAGTCTCAATCTGCCCATGTTTTTATTAAATTTGCCCTCGGGATGGAAGTATATGATATTGACTTAGGGATGGAAGCACGCGGACAATTATGTCAATTTTGACCTAGCTCATTCATATTATAGTACTCAGTTGGCTTTACCTCTTTTTTCCTTATCCTCATCCCGCTTTTTCTCTTTTCTTTTTCTTTTTCCTTTTCCTCTTTCCCTTCTCCTTACAGAAGAACTAACCATTCGACAGACATTTTAATCATGTAATTTATTTTTATATCCATTATTAGTACATGGTTTACGCTACCATTTTACTAAGCTTCCTCCTATGGGTGATCTATGGTTAGGTGCCCGGGTTTCCTCCATTTCCAGGAGCTGCGATGCACATCTGGGGCTTTCCCTTCCCCCTCTGTCTTCTAGGAACAGGGGGTTGGACAGGCGCCCGTTGCGCATCAACGCCACGCCCTATGCTCGATGCGTTTGATGTCATTTGTGACGCTGCGCGCCGATGCGGTATCTCTCCATCTGCGTCTTTGTGGGGGGAGTGATTTTGGCGCCATTTGGCTTATGGCACTGGCATTTTTTTCTCTCCACCCCTCCTTGATAGATGCCAGCGTGATGTTGGGAGGGTCCATTGGCTATGGTTCTCTACAAGTAGCATCCTGGGTGGAACACATATTCCCTATATCTTTGTCATGCTGGGATCCCGTACCATCTTAGAATATGGTCTGTGCGGTTACTTTATAAGGTACCACTTTTGTATATTGTCACTGGCTTCTTTAAATGTCTAGTTCCCCTTTTTTTCACCACTCAATCTTCCGATTTCAGAGATTTAGGTCTTCATTTTTTAGTTAAGTCTTTTGTCCTCATCTTGAGTCACTGCCAGTTGTATCATTCCTTTTGGTTACTGCTTCTAATTAATTTAGACATGTTGCTATATTTTTGCACACACTTATTACTTTCCCCAGAAGTCTCCTATAGACATTTATTATATTTTTCTGTTTATTTATTAGGGACCACTACACAATTCTAGATGCCCATCCAATGTTGCTTGTACTGACTTGCTGTCATGAACCATACTGCCACAGCTCCCGGAAACAACGTTCCCTATGCACCTTCAATTTTTATTTTTATGTATCTTTACCTGTTACTACCTGAGTATCTGTGAGTACCTGAGTATCTGTGAGTACCTGAGTATCTGTGAGTACCTGTGTATCTGTGAGTACCTGAGTATCTGTGAGTACCTGTTACTACCTGAGTATCTGTGAGTACCTGTTACTACCTGAGTACCTGTTACTACCTGTGTATCTGTGAGTACCTGAGTATCTGTGAGTACCTGAGTATCTGTGAGTACCTGTTACTACCTGAGTATCTGTGAGTACCTGTTACTACCTGAGTATCTGGGAGTACCTGTTACTACCTGAGTGTCTGGGAGTACCTAGCACTACCTGAGTGTTGTGCGTCTGACCGGGCTGTGCGACTGAGTGTTGTGCGTCTGACCGGGCTGTGCGACTGAGTGTTGTGCGTCTGACCGGGCTGTGCGACTCAGTGTTGTGCGTCTGACCGGGCGGTGCGACTCAGTGTTGTGCGTCTGACCGGGCGGTGCGACTCAGTGTTGTGCGTCTGACCGGGCTGTGCGACTGAGTGTTGTGCGTCTGACCGGGCTGTGCGACTGAGTGTTGTGCGTCTGACCGGGCGGTGCGACTCAGTGTTGTGCGTCTGACCGGGCTGTGCGACTGAGTGTTGTGCGTCTGACCGGGCTGTGCGACTGAGTGTTGTGCATCTGACTGGGCTGTGCGACTTAGTGTTGTGCGTCTGACCGGGCTGTGCGACTCAGCGTTGTGCGTCTGACCGGGCTGTGAGATTGTGAGTGTTGTGTGACTGACCGGTGTCAAGTGAGTGAAGCGGAGTACCAGAGGGTAAGAAGGTAGCGTTAGGAAGCCAGGAAATAGCCACATAGGATAGACTTAAATCGCTGAATCCCCATTAGATTAGATAGTAGGTACAATGCCCGGCGGGTGTGGAGATGCGATTCGGTGTACATCTTGTAATATGTATGCGTTCCTCAGACATGTGATCGAGGGCGAATACAAATGCGCAAAATGTAAGCACGTTGCTTCCCTGGAAGCTCAGGTCCTGAATCTAGGGAAGCAGCTGGCAACACTGAGACGAATGTCCATACCGGAGGAGAGCCAGGATCGTACCAGTCAGGTGCAGACAGGGGCCTGCACAGAGGTGGGCGGAGTATTGGAGGTGCAGGCATCAGAGCAGAGTAGAGGGGTGACAGTTAGGAGGGGTAGAAGGGGACAAGGCAAGGAGGCTGATCCTGGGCTGGAGCACCCCAATAGATACGCCCCGTTGTGTGATGTTGGGGAAACCAGTCAGGGACCAGCATTGCTGGAGCAGAGCGACGCCCCTAGCTGCCAGAGGAAAAACTCCTCCAGTGAGGCCGGGAGAAAGGGAAAGGAAAGACAGGTGCTGGTGGTAGGGGACTCAATTATTAGAAGGACAGATAGTGTAATCTGTGACAAAGACCGTGTGCGCCGAACAGTCTGTTGTTTGCCGGGCGCTCGGGTTCGGCACATCGCGGATCGGGTGAACAGATTATTGGGTGGGGCTGGGGAAGACCCAGCTGTCATGGTACACGTGGGTACCAATGACATAGGCAGAGGAAGACGGAGAGTCCTAAACGATTTCAGGGACTTAGGCGCTAAGTTGAGGACTAGGACCTCCAAGGTAGTATTTTCCAAAATACTACCTGTACCTCGAGCCACACCAGAGAGGCAGCGGGAGATTAGGGAAGTTAACGAGTGGCTGAGGAGCTGGTGTAGTAAGGAGGGTTTCGGGTTCCTGGAGAACTGGGCCGACTTCTCAGTCGGTCACTGGCTCTTTGGTAGGGACGGATTGCACCTAAATGGGGTGGGTGCAGCCGTACTGGGTGAGAGGATGGCCAAAAAGTTAGAGGGGCTTTTAAACTAGGGAATGGGGGGGAGGGTACAGATGTAGAATTAGCCAGTGGAAAGCAAGTTTCAGAGGGCAGAAATGGGGGCATTAGCGGTAGCATGTTCGGAGCTCCTAAACCCAGGGTGGGTACGGGGAAAAATCAAGAGAGCAGCCTAAAAACATCAAATGAGGATAAATGTAACCGATCAAAATTACGAGGCTTGTATACCAATGCCAGAAGCCTGGCCAACAAGATGGGAGAGCTGGAGCTGCTGATGTTTGAGGAGGACTTAGATTTTGTGGGGATAACTGAGACTTGGTTTGACAGCTCCCATGACTGGATGGCGACCATTCAGGGGTATTCCCTTTATCGCAGAGATAGAGAGGGTAAAAAAGGGGGAGGGGTATGTCTGTATATTAAGAACAGTATACAGGTAAATATGAGGGATGATATTAATAATGGAGCTATGGACGAGGCAGAATCCCTATGGGTAGAGCTTCAAAGGGAAGGCACGGTGGGGAAGGTAATATTGGGCGTATGCTATAGGCCCCCCAACCAGAGGGAGGAGGGTGAGGCGGACCTCATGTTACAGATAGGATTGGCAGCAAGGATGGGAAATGTCATTATAATGGGGGACTTTAATTATCCAGATATAGACTGGGCAGAAGGAACCGCGCATTCAGCCAAGGCTCGGCAGTTCCTAAATGTTTTGCAGGACAATTTCATGGGTCAGATGGTGAATGCACCGACAAGAAACAATGCGGTACTTGACCTACTGATTACCAACAATACAGACCTTCTCACGGATATAGAAATACGGGACAACTTAGGGAACAGTGACCATAGGTCAATTGGTTTCAGTATTAATTACAGTAATAGGAAACACAAGGGTAATATAAGGACACTGAATTTCAAAAGAGCCAATTTCCCTAAACTGCGCTCGCTGCTAGAAAATATCAAATGGGATAGAACCCTGGGAACAAAGAACACGGAGGAAAAATGGGAGTGCTTCAAGAGCATACTTAACAAGGGGGTGGGCCAGTGCATTCCACAGGGAAATAAATTTAAAAGAGCAAAACTAAACCCTGGATGGCTAAACTCCAACATAAAAATGTATATTAGAGCTAAAGAAAAGGCCTTCAAAAAATACAAGACTGAGGGGTCATTGGCAGCATTTAAGCACTACAAAGAGTGTAATAAGAAATGTAAAGACGAAATCAGGGCGGCTAAAATAGAACACGAGAGACATATAGCGGAGGAGAGTAAAAAGAACCCCAAGAAGTTCTTTAAGTATATAAACAGTAGGAAAGCGAGGCCAGAGCACATTGGCCCCATAAAAGATGATAAAGGAAAAATGGCCACAGAGGACAGAGAAAAGGCGGAAGTGTTAAATAATTTCTTTTCTTCAGTCTTCACAAAGGAATCGGGGGGCTACACGAACCCCGCTTGTAAGGCCGAACTAAATAATACACCTCAGGAAGTGCCGCCATGGCTAACAGAGGATAGACTTAGAGCTAAACTAGAGAAACTTAACATAAATAAATCCCCGGGACCGGATGGCTTGCACCCAAGGGTTCTTAATGAGCTCAGCCAGGTGATTGCCAGACCATTATTCTTGATCTTTAAGGATAGTTTACAGACGGGTATGGTGCCAGCTGATTGGAAAAAAGCCAACGTGGTACCAATATTTAAAAAGGGGCCGAGATATATCCCGGGTAACTATAGGCCGGTCAGCCTAACATCAGTAGTCTGCAAAATTTTGGAGGGGATGATAAGGGACCACATACAAGACTTTAGTAATGAAAACGGTATTATAAGTAGTAATCAGCATGGATTCATGAAAAATCGTTCGTGCCAAACCAATCTATTAACCTTCTACAATGAAGTGAGCTGCCACCTAGATAAAGGTAAGCCTGTGGATGTGGTGTATCTGGACTTTGCAAAGGCCTTTGACACCGTTCCCCACAAACGCTTACTGTACAAACTAAGGAAGGTAGGTATGGACCATAAGGTGAGTACCTGGATAGAGAACTGGCTCCAGGGGAGAGTACAGAGGGTGGTGATTAATGGGGAGTACTCGGATTGGGCGGGTGTGGAAAGTGGGGTCCCCCAGGGTTCTGTCCTGGGACCAATCCTATTTAATTTATTCATAAATGATCTAGAGGAGGGGATATCTAGTACAATCTCAATATTTGCAGATGATACTAAATTAGGCATGCCAATATCTTCTATGCAGGATGTGGAAATCTTGCAAGCAGACCTGAACAAAATAACGGGGTGGGCAACTACATGGCAGATGAGATTTAATGTAGAAAAATGTAAAGTAATGCACTTGGGGGCCAGAAACCAGAAAGCAAGCTACTCACTAGGGGGGGAACCTCTGGGTGAGTCTAGGATGGAAAGGGACCTGGGGGTACTGGTAGACAACAGGCTTGGCAGTGGCATGCGATGCCAAGCCGCTGCAAGCAAAGCCAACAGAATACTGGGTTGTATAAAAAAGGGGATTCACTCCAGAAATAAAGAGATTATTCTTCCACTCTACAAGACTCTGGTCCGGTCACATCTGGAGTATGCTGTCCAGTTCTGGGCACCAGTCCTCAGGAAGGATGTGCTGGAACTGGAGAAAGTCCAGAGAAGGGCAACAAAAATAATTAGGGGAATGGAGGACATCAGCTATGAGAAAAGACTACAAGCACTGAACCTATTCTCTCTGGAGAAGAGACGATTGAGGGGGGATATGATATCAATGTACAAATACTGTACTGGCGACCCTAGCATAAGGAACAAACTATTCAGAGAAAGGAGATACAATAAGACACGTGGCCACTCACTAAAACTTGAGGAAAGGCGGTTTAACCTTAAAGTGCGTAAGGGGTTCTTCACTGTAAGAGCGGTAAGGATGTGGAATTCTCTTCCACAAGCAGTCGTATCAGCGGGGAGCATTGATAGTTTCAAAAAACTATTGGATGGACACCTTAAAGACCACAACATACAGGGGTATACAATGTACGGTTAAAAGAAAACACACACACACATCATAGGTTGAACTGGATGGACTTATGTCTTTTTTCAACCTCACTAACTATGTAACTATGTAACTATGTAACATATTGTACCCTTAGTTGTTCTGTAGGTACCACAAGGGTTATTTCCCCTTTCCCTCTTTTTCTTTCTCCCCCTTTTTTCCACCCACTGGCATCAGTGGCGGCTGGTGAAGTTTTAAGATGGGGGGGTGCAAGACCACGCCATTCCATTTTGACCCCTCCCATTTCTCAGAAGCCCCACCCCTTATAGACTCCACCCATTTTGTCCCCTGTATTTTGCTTGCGTGAACAAATTCTCCCAATATTTCACATATTAAGGGGTCCATCAGTACTAGTATATCCCATAATAGGGAGATGGGGCCCTATTATGGGATATACTGTGAGAGCCACCCTATTATGGGATACACTGACTGAGAGTGGCACAAACCCCACAGTACAGGCCCCCTAGCACAAACCTTACAGTACAGGCCCCCTAGCACAAACCCCACAGTACAGACCCCTTAGCACAAACCCCACAGTACAGGCCCCCTAGCACAAACCCCACAGTACAGGCCCCCTAGCACAAACCTCACAGTACAGACCCCCTAGCACAAACCCCACAGTACAGACCCCCTAGCACAAACCCCACAGTACAGGCCCCCTAGCACAAAACCCACAGTACAGGCCCCCTAGCACAAACCCCACAGTACAGACCCCCTAGCACAAACCCCACAGTACAGGCCCCCTAGCACAAACCTCACAGTACAGACCCCCTAGCACAAACCCCACAGTACAGACCCCCTAGCACAAACCCCACAGTACAGGCCCCCTAGCACAAACCCCACAGTACAGGCCCCCTAGCACAAACCCCACAGTACAGACCCCCTAGCACAAAACCCCACAGTACAGGCCCCGTAGCACAAACCCCACAGTACAGACCCCCTAGCACTAATCCCACAGTACAGACCCCCTAGCACTAATCCCACAGTACAGGCCCCTTAGCACAAACCCCACAGTACAGGCCCCCTAGCACAAACCCCACAGTACAGGCCCCCTAGCACAAACCCCACAGTACAGGCCACCTAGCACAAACCCCACAGTACAGGCCCCCTAGCACAAACCCCACAGTACAGGCCCCCTAGCACAAACCCCACAGTACAGGCCCCCTAGCACTAATCCCACAGTATAGACCCCCTAGCACTAATCCCACAGTACAGGCCCCCTAGCACAAACCCCACAGTACATGCCCCCTTCAATGTAGTGACCAGTATACATGCCCCCTTTCAATGCAGTGACCAGCATACATGTCCCCAATGCAGTGACCAGCGTACATGTCCCCAATGCAGTGACCAGCGTACATGTCCCCAATGCAGTGACCAGCACACATGCCCCCAATGCAGTGACCAGCGTACATGTCCCCAATGCAGTGACCAGCGTACATGTCCCCAATGCAGTGACCAGCGTACATGTCCCCAATGCAGTGACCAGTGTACATGTCCCCAATGCAGTGACCAGTGTACGTGTCCCCAATGCAGTGACCAGCGTACATGTCCCCAATGCAGTGACCAGCGTACATGTCCCCAATGCAGTGACCAGCGTACATGCCCCCAATGTAGTGACCAGCATACATGTCCCCAATGCAGAGATCAGCGTGCTTCCAATGCAGTGACCAGTGTACATGTCCCCAATGCAGTGACCAGCATACATGTCCCCAATGCAGAGATCAGCGTGCATGCTTCCAATGCAGTGACCAGTGTACATGTCCCCAATACAGAGATCAGCGTGCGTGCCTTCAATGCAGTGACCAGCGTACATGTCCCCAATGCAGTGACCAGCATACATGTCCCCAATGCAGTGACCAGCATCCATGTCCCCAATGCAGTGACCAGCATACATGTCCCCAATGCAGTGACCAGCATACATGTCCCCAATGCAGTGACCAGCGTCCATGTCCCCAATGCAGTGACCAGCATACATGTCCCCAATGCAGTGACCAGCGTGCATGTCCCCAATGCAATGACCAGCGTCCATGTCCCTAATGCAGTGACCAGCATACATGTCCCCAATGCAGTGACCAGCATACATGTCCCCAATGCAGTGACCAGCATACATGTCCCCAATGCAGAGATCAGCGTGCGTGCTTCCAATGCAGTGACCAGTGTACATGTGATGTCCCCAATGCAGAGATCAGCGTGCGTGCCCCCTTCACTTACCTCACTAGTAATGGACGGCGTGCTGCTCTGAGTCAGCCCGGGGCGGCGGCGGGACGCGGTGCGGTGGTGACACGAACTGGAGTGGACAGTCATCTTCTTCTTCCTTGCGGCGGTCGCCCTCCTGTGTCCTGTGACTGTCTCTTCTCTGGAATCCTCACAGCGCGGTGGCGGCTCTCCTCTTCTCTTCTCTGGCGCCGGCGGGCGGGAACTGAAGGTGAACGTGATGCCGGGGCGGTGCACCGCCCCCAGGCGTCACGTCACCAGGTCCAATGTCCTCCTGTGATTGGTCCAGGCTGCCCGGACATCACAGCCGGGACATCGTTAAAGTGGGGTGTGTCGGGGCGCATTGCTCTGCACCCCGACACACCCCCAGAACAGCGCCAATGGCCCCATACCCAGCCCTAAGTCCGGCGCCCCTAGTGGGCAGTAATTTTTTTTATTATTTTTTTTTATTTAATCTTTTTTTTCTCCTGCTTCTGTTTGGGGGGGGGGGGGCGGGCCGCCACTGACTGGCATACTATATTAATTTGAGAAGATAGGATGCATTTTCAGTGCCAGCCATAGATAAATCTTTCAAAATCAAACATCTTATCACTTGTGACACCACTCATGTAGTGTTAGCCCTCATGTGCCCATGTAATTTAATATATATAGGCCACACCAAACGTACCCTCAAAGTAAGAGTGGGTGAACACATTACTAATATACTGAAGGGGAAACGGGAACATAATGTGTCGGCCCATTTCCGCCAGTACCATCAGCGTGACCCGAGGTGTCTTCATTTTTGGGGTGTTGAGCGTGTGACCCCGTCATGGCGAGGGGCTAATTGGGTTAGGGAATTATCCAGATGTGAGACTAAGTTGATTTTCCTGATCCAATCCCTCTCCCCGGTGGGGCTCAACATAGAACTTGATATTAATTGCTTCATAAGCGACTCTTAAGTTAATGAGTCTTTGTTGTGATATCGGGCTTTATCCACTTTATCCTGTTTGAATATCCTGTTTGAATATCCAGTGATATTTATATTTTTGCATATATTTATATTTTTATGTTTTTAAAAATTTTTTTTAGAAATTTTAAATAAATAAATAATTTTTTAACAGTTTTATTCATATAAACATCCATTTATATGGGTGCTTAGTCCAACTGAGTAGTGGGATATTCTGCTACTCCATTGTGCAATATAGAACATCAATTTTGGGAAGTGTTATTAAAAGTTAGTCGTGTTCACTTCCTCTAATGTTGTTTTTGTCTGCATTTTTATTGTATTCACGAGAGTGTTTTATGGGCTAGCATATTGCTTTTATTGTTTGTGCTTTCATGTCTGATTATATAGTATATGATTGGAGTATACATACACCATTGTCCTTTGTTAAGCCGTAGAGGGTCACCTTGATATATAGCATGATAGCAGTGCTGAAGCTTTCATTGTTAATATATGTGAAAGTTATATGTGACCCTCTAACATGGATGTGCGGTATTTCCGCCGTCTGTTATTTCATGACGGGGGTCACTCCGTGCCATTGGCTGTTAAGAGGTCAGATGGTGTTGTCACTTATGCCCGCTTGCATTCGCATTGGTGTTCTTCCGGTCAATCAGCAGGAAGACTGATTGGTTGAGGCAATGCGCAGCGGACTATAAGAAGGTCGGAAGCGTCGTCTGAAGCCACGCCCCCTGTTGAAGTCGGAAGTGACGAAACGTACTCGGCGACCCGAGCGAAGTGAAGGAGGACTTCCAGAGTGTCTTGCCCTGGCGTGGAGCAAGGTCACGGCGGCAACGGAGGTCTATCCTCACCGCTATATGTGATGATGTGCCTGTATTCTTCATGTTACAAGTGAGTGCAATATTTACTGTGTTTTAAATAAATGACGGTTTGGACATATTGCACTAGTGGAGGCTTTATTTATTTCCCCACATGCTCTGAGTACCGGGTTATGGTGACTGATTGATGAACTGGAAGGTATACTTCTCCATCGGACCATACTGATGCTAAAACGTGCTTTTGCTCATTTTCGAGAGTCAATGAGCATTGAGGTCTGGTGAGTTGCCATCTTACATTATCCCTGGCACTTGGTGGTGGAAATAGTGGTGATTCTCATATGCTTCACTGACATTTGGATCCCTGGTGCACTTCACATCATTTTTGCTGCATTGTTTGGCTGAATGGACAGTGGGACTTTTTAGTGATTTTAGTGATTTTATCAAATCATTGTTCGCTGGTGTCTCTACCTTTATGCCAAGATTATGACAATTCATCTTTGTTTGTGCTACTAATATTTGTCATCTTTTTTGGACCAGTATTATTATTCAATACTATATTAAAGATTTGGTATCTCATTGTAGATACGTACATATATACACTTCACATCCTATCCTGATGAGTGAACATATTCACAAAACACGTAGAGATGTTTTGGATGCAACGTTTCAACTATCATGTGTTTATCATTTGTTAATATTGATATTACTATATTATGATGTTACATGTGTAGCACCCTCCTAGGTAGGTGCTAGGAAAGAGCATATTGTGGCCCTGTCTGCTTATCAGGGGGGCCTGATCATTCAGCTAGGCTGTCATGTGCTTCCAGATGTGTCTGTTGAGCTTGGGGAGTCTCCCCACTGTATCCAATGAGGGATCTTGTTGGACAGTGGAGGAACCCTGACCACTAGCACACCAGGACTTATATTAGTCTCAGTGGACGGAAACTGCCTTAATGCACCCTGGGATGGGGTATAAGTCTGAGGGGAGCACATGACAGAGCGTCTTTGGTGGGAAGCAGAGTCCCAGGAGGAGGGTGACGGCTGTTTCTCTTCCTGTCAGTGAGTCAGGGTATCCTAGACAGTCAGCCTAGAAGACAAAGGTTGAGCTGAGCTGCAGAGAAGGATCCAGTGTGCTGTGGCCTGACTGGAGCTGCTGGGCAGAATTTTCCAGGAAAAACAGTATTGTGAGTACTCGAAACTGCCCAGGGGTCTGCCTAGGAGAGGGGACCACTCCAGAAGGTCAGAAGGATCCGGGAGCCAGCTAACCAGTAGAGAAGGCTTAGAAAAAGGGGGTGCCAGAGTCTAAGCTCTGAAGTTAAGTGAGTGAAAGGGGGCGCAGGTGTGGGCCCTGAAGTGTTCAGCAGCGCAGCAGTAGGACAAGTAGCTACCTCAGCAAGGAGTGCTTAAGGGAGCTCAAAGAGGACTTCTTTATGCAAGAAAGCAGTCCAAAGTCAGTTTGGAGTCAACAGGCAGCAACCAGCGTTAACCACCGTCAACAGGCCTTGACCGGGATCTAGCCAGCGTCAAGTCAGCGCCGATCGGCATTTTTCAGTTGTCCCTAGCAATTTGTGCATAGTTGAGCCAAAGGAGTATCCCACTCATTCCCTTCTCCCATCCAAGTTGTTAATAAATACAAAAACCCAAAGATACTGGACTGGTCATTATCTCAGTGCTCACACTTGGAGAACATGCTTAAATGTGCTGTTGTTGCTTGCGGTAACCCAGGCGGACCCATATCCAGCAAAACGGCTGGGAATCCTGCTACACATGTATATTGATGAATTAAATGTGATGCTATATACAGTGCATTGCAAAAGTATTCGGCCCCCTTGAACTTTTCAACCTTTTGCCACATTTCAGGCTTCAAACATAAAGATATAAAACTGTAATTTTTTTTTGAAGAATCAACAACAAGTGGGACACAATCATGAAGTGGAACGAAATTTATTGGATAAGACAAAGAAAAAACCGCTGATGCAAATTTAATTTGCTCAGTGGGAGAATAGCGGACTTTAAAGGCACATACCAGGCAGGCAAAATTTATTTGTTTAAAAAAACATGTATATTTTATTAAACACATATTAAAATATTGATCAAGACAAGAAGAAACAAGACACAACATATACAAATTGAATATATTAAAATACAAACTCTCTATGGATCTGGATTGGATATACAGACATTATGCGTAGTTTTGCAAACAGTAAGTACTGTGATTATGGTCTGAAGAGGTCGACGCGTTTCGCCTTAGCTTCTTCTGGACCTCAGACGTTTATGTATTTTCTTTTGGTAAAGACAAAACACATAATTAATCCAAACTATACATTTATTATATATCCCTTGAAGTCTTTAACATAGTGGTTAAACAAACATCAAGTGCTAAAAACCAACCTCTTAAAATGCAAAGAACTGTGCAGTCCGTGGCAGTCAGCAACCAATAGCAGCCGTAAAGAAGGAGGGAGAAAGACAGGCAAGGGCAGAGAGAATCAGCCCACCTGTATATATGAGATAATAGAGGGCATATAATCTCTGAAGTAAATAAATCTAAATTTCCTTTCCTAAGTTAGGTAGTATTGTCCCATAGTTACCTATACTTCCAGGAAAACCTGGACACAGATAGAGAACGGCAGTGTGGCGGATGGCACAACCGGCAGGTAAGTGTTATATGACAAAGAGAAATACTGTATATGCATATATATATATATATATATATATATATATATATATATATATATCTATTCATATGTCTCCATTTAATTGAATATATGGGTCAAATTTCTATGTTTAAATATCTATATCTACATATTAATTCAACGTTTACCTTATATTATTAAAAGATTCAAGTGCTCATCTCAGAACCTTGTCCCATTATGATAGAGAATATATATGTCCCTTTCAGGTTTCAATGGAACATTTCCACTGGATTCTTTGTATATCTCGGTATAAACTATAAATAAGGCCAGATGGATAATAGATTATTGTTTGGAAGAGGTCATATAGCTGTATTTTTCTCTATAATTTTGTATACTTACATATTTTTATGTGCCTATCTGGGAGGCTTTTATGCTCTAGCCATGATAGTCTATTCAAATATAAGTATGTATTTGGATCCAGCCCGTGGAAACAGGGGAAACGTAGATCCTCATCCAAACGAGGAGCACTAAGGAGAGGGCAAAATAAGTATATATGAATCCAAAAGGAGTTGTAAATAAAATATAGGGTCGTGAGCTTCATTTACTTACTGCGTCGTGTGTCTCCGCCAGCCTGCTAACCGTCCTGCAATGATCTATTAGTCCTTGTGTAGGCTATATACCCCCAAACACGCCGGCCGCTATTCGGCTCAGGTGTTGTTGCGCTGATTGCGGCGCACCGGATGCGCGTCAATCACCCGCCCTCGCCTGTCACCTCTGACGCCTCGGAACTACGTCATCTGTTTACTTCCAGCGGTGGCGTTCATTGGAACGCACAAGCGCCGGAGAGGGAGGGATCAGGCGGAAGTGACGTTCGCTCACCAACAACCCATCAGGGGTGGGTCATCACCGCCCTGTCACTGGCCGCAAACGATCCCTCCTATATCAATCAATAGATGCTATGCCGCTGCCATGGTGACACATTATCTGCAGAGAAGGAGGAAGTTTTTGCACTTTAACCAATACATAAGAAAAAAAAAACTTGTACATTTGTAAAGACAATTCTATGACTTTATATTTTGCCTTGGTATTCATAATATTCAATTAGTATTATTTCATATTTTATATAAAGTACATATATCTTTTTATTATACATAGAGTGCCCAAATATATGGGCAAATATGGGCATATATTTAGGACTTATTTTTATTTACCCCCAATTTTGAAGGGGAAAAAAGGAAAAGGGAAGAAGAGAAAAGGAGGGAAGGAAGACAAAAGCCCCCCACAGAAAAGGGGGGAGGGGAGAAAAGAAGGTGCAAAAGAAAAAGGAAGGGCAAAAGGATGGATTGAGCCTTATATACAAGCAGGGCCTATTCTCCCTATTCGAGAGGTATCTTAGTGAAGTTGTCTCTATAAAATCCCTCAGATATTAGAGTTTATCTTTCGGGATTTTCTTTAGGCTAGTAGAGGGTGTTGATTTTTATACGTGCGTACATGCGCATGGGGCCACCATATATATTACAGGTTTTTGTGAAAGAGCAGAGGGAGAGTTTTTAAGAAAAGAACATATCTGTTTTTTTCTTTTTGTTCAAAGAAAAGGTTTAAAACTTAGTGCCTAATTTAGGCCTGGACTTATATTGGCTTGAAGCATATAAATCCAGCGTGCTTCACGCTGTAGTATAATTTTATCAAACTCTCCCCCTCTGGGATCTTCTAATATGCGCTCCAAGGCCGCAAACTTAACTACTTTAGTATTATTTTTGTGGTATACACCCAAGGGTCTCCCAATTGGTGTTGACAACAAGTTGTTTTTCCCATAGCCTATATGATCTTTAATACGGCGCCAAAAATTTAGTTTTGTCTTTGAGATATAATAGGCACCACATTCGCAAAACACGATGTACACAATGCCTATTGTTTGGCAGTCCACATAATGCTTAACTGAATGCAATTGTCCATTAGGTAGATATAGTGATTGGTTTTCATAGATCCATCCACAAAATTTGCAGCTACCAAAACGCCATGTACCTGCTATATCTTCGTTTGTCTTATCCCTTTTATCGTCAAAATGACTTCAGATAACTCTATCTCTGATTGATTTCGCTTTTTTGAAAGTTATTTCCGGGAAATCTTTTAAATATTTAGTTAGAATGTTATCATTTTTGAGCAGGTACCAATGTTGTTGTAGAATGCTGCGAATTATGTGGTGCTGACGGTGGTAAGGAGTAATAATGCGTACACTTTCCTCCTGATTTTTTTCTTTTTTATGAAAAAGAGTTTCCTCCCTCGTTTTTTGATGGGCCCTATTGTATGCCCCTATTGTATGCCCTATTGTATGCCTTACGTAAAGTTGTTGTTGTGTATCCCCTAGCAAGTAATCGAATCCGAAGTTTATTTGCTTCTATGCAGAATTGCTCTTCGTTGGAACATATCCTTCGAAGTCGCAAATACTGCGAGTATGGTATACTTTGCACCAATGGTTTAGGATGAAAGCTTCGTGAAATTTATTGGATATTTCAAACTTTTTTAACAAATAAAAAACTGAAAAATTGGGCGTGCAAAATTATTCAGCCCCCTTAAGTTAAAACTTTGTAGCGCCACCTTTTGCTGCGATTACAGCTGTAAGTCGCTTGGAGTATGTCTCTATCAGTTTTGCACATCGAGAGACTGAAATTTTTGCCCATTCCTCCTTGCAAAACAGCTCGAGCTCAGTGAGGTTGGATGGAGAGCGTTTGTGAACAGCAGTTTTCAGTTCTTTCCACAGATTCTCGATTGGAATCAGGTCTGGACTTTGACTTGGCCATTCTAACACCTGGATATGTTTAATTGTGAACCATTCCATTGTAGATTTTGCTTTATGTTTTGGATCATTGTCTTGTTGGAAGACAAATCTCCGTCCCAGTCTCAGGTCTTTTGCAGACTCCATCAGGTTTTCTTCCAGAATGGTCCTGTATTTGGCTCCATCCATCTTCCCATCAATTTTAACCATCTTCCCTGTCTCTGCTGAAGAAAAGCAGGTATAAAAAATGATGCTGCCACCACCATGTTTGACAGTGGGGATAGTGTGTTCAGGGTGATGAGCTGTGTTGCTTTTACGCCAAACATAACGTTTTGCATTGTTGCCAAAAAGTTCGATTTTGGTTTCATCTCACCAGAGCACCTTCTTCCACATGTTTGGTGTGTCTCCCAGGTGGCTTGTGGCAAACTTTAAACGACACTTTTTATGGATTTTTTTAAGAAATGGCTTTCTTCTTGCCACTCTTCCATAAAGGCCAGATTTGTGCAGTATACGACTGATTGTTGTCCTATGGACAGAGTCTCCCACCTTAGCTGAAGATCTCTGCAGTTCATCCAGATTGATCATGGGCCTCTTGGCTGCATCTCTGATCAGTCTTCTCCTTGTATGAGCTGAAAGTTTAGAGGGACGGCCAGGTCTTCGTAGATTTGCAGTGGTCTGATACTCCTTCCATTTCAATATTATCGCTTGCACAGTGCTCCTTGGGATGTTTAAAGCTTGGAAAATCTTTTTGTATCCAAATCCGGCTTTAAACTTCTCCACAACAGTATCTCGGACCTGCCTGGTGTGTTCCTTGTTCTTCATGATGCTCTCTGCGCTTTAAACGGACCTCCAAGACACAGTGCAGGTGCATTTATACGGAGACTTGATAACACACAGGTGGATTCTATTTATCATTATTAGTCATTTAGGTCAACATTGGATCATTCAGAGATCCTCACTGAACTTATGGAGAGAGTTTGCTGCACTGAAAGTAAAGGGGCTGAATAATTTTGCTCGCCCAATTTTTCAGTTTTTTATTTGTTAACAAAGTTTGAAATATCCAATAAATTTCGTTCCACTTCATGATTGTGTCCCACTTGTTGTTGATTCTTCAAAAAAAATTACAGTTTTATATCTATGTTTGAAGCCTGAAATGTGGCAAAAGGTCGAAAAGTTCAAGGGGGCCGAATACTTTCGCAATGCACTGTATTTTTATCATGTTATGATCTTATGTGTACATATATAAATCATCAATGTGGATTTATTAACTTATCTAATTCTCTTGGATTGCACATGCGGGTTTCATTTAAAGTCCCAATCTCCCCCGTTTTTATTCAATACAGGTTTAGATTTTATATTTAGTAGGAATTTAGCAGGAATTCTGTAATGATAAACATTTGCACAAATATCGTGGGGTCCTAAAAATCAGTAGCACCGTTTTTGTATCCTACTAGTCATGCATGTGCTTTCAGAAAATATATGGTTTCGGGGGTCTTTTACACACTCTGAAAGCTGTAAATGAAAATTGAAAACCTCCAGAATTTTAGAGAAATTTTGATATTTACATTTTTGCTTTTCACCATTTCACAAAAAGTCACAATTTAAAATTTAACTCAGTACAGGTTAAGCTTTTATATTTAGCAGGAATTTTGTAAAGTTTGCTTTGTTTTTATCTGCTAATAATGATTTCAGTGTATTTTCAGCAAAAATATTGCTTTGATAAACATTTGCGCAAAAATTGTAGGGCCATCAAAATTAGTAGCACCTTATTTTCATTCTACAGGTCATGTGCTTTCAGAAAATATATGGCTTGGGGGGGTCTTGTCTTTTACAAACTCTGAAAGCTGTAAGGAAATAATAAAAAAAGCTATGGAAAAATTGCAAAAATGGCCTGGCCAGCTAAGTTTAAAAGTGGAACACAGGGCCTGACAGCAAAAGGGTTAAATCGTATTTCTGCACATGACTTCAGTTGCCTGTATGTGTCTGCTGCAAACTGGCTTTTCTGCATCCTTAAAATGCCTTTTCGCTCTTTTTGTGGATTTTTTTCATTGAACTGTGTTCCAGAAAATATTTGAATGTAGTATTGTAGAAAAGCATGATCAGAGGAGTTTTTTCTTCTGCAATAAAAGGTTGGATTTTGCTAAAATATTTGAAGCAAAATAACTCTTGTGAAATGCAGAACCTCCTACATGACTCCGTCTGTATGGTAAAGAATATTCTGCTTCTAAACTATCTTTATTAGTCACCTGGCATTTAAAGGAAAACTGTTGTGAAAGATATATGTAAATGTCTAAAGCTGACCTCTTTTATAGACTGTAAGTTGCCCATCTGTTATGCCAAGCCTCTGGCTTCAATACTTTGAGTCACTTACCCAGAATAAGTGTCAGGATCAGGAAAGTTGAACATCTTTATCTTCATGCTTGTTCTGTGTTAGTGACTAAGGACCCATTTATTTTGCCATTCTTGTTCACTTTATTACTGAACTTTGTGTGCTGTGTTTATGTGCATTATGGCTGACTTTTTTTTTAATAAGTTGCCAATGCACCAGAACAGATAAAAAACAATTAACATGCAGCACTTTTTCTGACAGAGTGCAACACAACACATGGCAACGTGCACTACCCTGCAAGGCATATTGACTGGCACTGCATTGCCTTAGTGAGTTGTGGTGCCATTCAAAATGGCATTGCAACAGGCTAACTAGGGATGAGGTTTGGGGTTTTGGGGCTGAAATGCCATATCTCTGTGCAGTGTTGACACCATAGCAACATACTAACAATAAATGTGCTTCCTGGCCTTTAAACTTAGGTCATGTGGCTTGGAAGTGCCAATATGTGGGTTTTCCTATGTGCCATGGGGTAGGCTTCCCTGATTAGATGAGTTTTTAAGGATCACCTAAAGATAGCCAGAGAGATTGGGGTAGGGACTTCCAGAGGAGGGGAGAGGCTCTAAAAAAGTATTGGTGGCAAGCGCAGGAGGACGTTACAAGGAAGCTTGGGAGCAGGAGGAGTGAAAAGAGCATTTTGGGTGACATTTTGAGACAAGGTTGGTGTAGGTGCTCGAGGAAGAGCTGTGGATGGCTTTGTATGTTATTGCTAGTATTCTTAATTCTATTCATTAGGTGAGCAGAAGCCAGTGGAGAGATTGGTGGACACCGATTGGTTGGTGAGGTGGATGAGTTTGGCAACAGAATTCATGTTAGAATGAGAGGGGAAAGTCTGTGTAGAGGTACGTCAATGAGGAGGGAGTTACAATAGTCAGGGCGGGAGATAACAAGAGAGTACATAGGTATCTTGGTGATGTCATTGGTAAAGAAGGGGCGATATTTTGGAAATGTTACAGAGGCGAAGGCGGCAAGATTTGGACAGTGATTGAATATGCTGAAAGGAAAGGGATTTTACCAAGTACACTGGTATGAGGGGATGGACTGATAGTTTACTTATTGATCTGGATGGAAGAGTCAGGGAAAGGGGCTCAATTTTGAAAAGATTGAGTTATAGAGAGTTGTATCACATCCATAATAACACATCAGTTAATAAATAGTAGAAAGAAAGACTTGGGTGTTGTCATCATAGTGGTGGAATTGGAAGCCTTTAGAGGCAATCAACTGACCAAGGGAGGATGTGTAGACAGGGAAAGTAAAGGGTCAAAGGACTGAGTCTTGGGGGACCCCTACAAAAAGTGGAAGAGGAGAAGAGGAGATGAAGTTGTAGGTGACAATGAAGAGTGTTTTGATAGATAGGAGGAAACTGAGGAATGTGCAGAGTCTTGGAGTAAAGTGTTTTGAGGAGAAGTGTATGGTCAAAGGCAAGTAAAAAGCTCTAAAAGTATGAGTATGGAGAAGTGACTGTTATTTTTACCAGTAAGTTGTCGATGAGTTTTAGAAACACAGTTTCTGTTGGTGAGTTAATTAAATGTTTGACCAAATATAACAGGGTAATTTTTAGGTTGATAACTTAGTATGGCCCCCGAATGATGTTATAAATATCCAAATGGCCCTTGGCAGAAAAAAGATTCCCCTCCCCTGGCCTACAGGCTTCACTGATAAAACTCTGTCCCTGACTATGGCTGCAATCCCCTTATTATGTGTGTATTCTCTTAAAGAAAAAGAAGTGTTGAGTAAAAGTATTTACAAGTAAAGTCATTGTTACTGACACTTATTTATAATCTCAAGGGACTATAAAAAAAAAAAGCTAATTCTGAAAAGTGAAAATGTAAATGGCAGTAAAAGGAAAAATCGCCTACAATTATGCAAATAAAGTTTCTGTATACTCAGAATATTAAACAATTCAGTAAAATGATATGCACAATAAATGTTGGTGTTAACATTTTAGCCTTAGCTTCTACATGTTATAACATAATACCTGCAGTTTCTTGTCCAACTTGCAAAAACATTTTAGCCTATGTTGAAATTGCATTGCACACGCACGGGAAAGTATACTGTATGTAACCTATGGTGAACTGCAGCCCTGGTAGGGAAGGAGAAGCCGTACAATACAATAAGCAGCCAAAGGCTGCTTTTGTGCCACTGCACCCAAATATCCCATCTGCTGACTGGCTATACTCAAACTGAGACATTTGGCTTTAGGTGCTTCACTGGTGGAGCGCTTAGTAGGGGTCTGAATTGCATGCCAACCCCTCACTTGTGTCTCTCAGCAATGCATGAAAGAAATGCTGTAATATTCTGACTTTGCAATATTAAATATGATATATCATCATAAATAAAATAAAATAAATATGAACTTTGTAAAAATGTTTCTAGTATGTTAACTTCCAAAGCACATGACTAGAATTTAATGGTCCAGCATCCAGTTCAGTGCTATGAAAGCTCAGTGTAGAAGAGAAGGGATTATAAAACAATAGAAACAAAAAAAAACTTCAGTATTCTGCTATGTATACTTTAGCATAAAGCATTAAAATATACTGCTTAAAGATGTATTAGCATTTGATGAAAAACATCCCTTTAAGGAAAAAAACACAATTAGTGCTTGTTGCCTAATGCAAATTTTGCTTCTGTTAGTAAATTTGCTAAGTGACCATTATGAAGTTCTGTACCGGAATCTTGTGTTGACAAAAACACTGGCAGAATTAATAATCAAGAGGCCTCAAATTTGCACAATGAGTCTATTTGCCTTATATACTTCGCCAAGGTCTTACAGCTTTGAGAAGAGGAAGTTTCTCTTTTAAAAGGTGAATGGATTTCCTAAAAGAGGAACGGATGTGGAGTTCACAGCCAAATGTGATTGTGTCAGCCAATATGAAAGCCACCACGACACCTTGGGTAAGCTCTTTAGAAACTAGCATGAATTAAATTATAACATCCATTCTTTTGAGTACACCTTGCTTGCTTTCGGAGTTTTGTGTATATTTTATTAGTGTGTTCTCATTCAATGTGTTCTTGAATAAAAAGGTTAAATGTGTGATTCACAGCTAAAATAAAATTTCTTTGACTATAATTAAGAAATCCGTAATGACTGTGCTTCATTTATATCAACTGTATAAAAAACTGTACCTGTTATTCCTTGGCTGTTTTTTAACTTGTAACTTGAAACTGAAACAATAACCGGTTAGATGGATTGTGCGTTTTATCATTTTTAAAGTGGAGTTCCGAACTCAAAATTAACAAAATCGATTTTGAACCTGTGGAGGGATGACGCATCCGCACCAGAAGTGACGAGCGGGGCCAGTGCAGGGGCATTCTGGGAGAAGAGGACGTAGAAGAGGACGCGCTGGCTTCAGCTGCCCACATCCGTGATGGCAGCGCTGGAGAAGAAATTTTCAAAGTAAGTATTTCTTCTACAAGGTAAGTGCGACCCGGGACAGTTCAGAGGCTATCCATTGTGGAATGTACTAGCCCTGACTGTCCCGGGGGTATTTTTATCTAAATCCCCCCCCCCCCCCCCCCCCGAGGCCGGAACTCCGCTTTAACATTAAAATTGTTTTAAAAACTTTTAAAGTTACAACAACAATTTAAAGCCACTATTTTTTGGTTACAAATATACTAAAGTACACACTTTCCACCAACCATACTGCTAAGTTAACCATTAATGGTGGCCTTCCATTCCTTACTCTTCATCCCGTATGTGCTTTAAAAGGCCCTGTTCTTTTAGATATGCCATGTACCTCCATGCACCCCTTTGAATAACTTCATACTTCATAAACAGTTGAACATATGTTACTGCACATTTCAGTAATACAGTCCAACAGTGTAATAGCAGTTCATCCCTAACTAGCTAGAAACAGGCTGCATGGTGCCTTCTGCAAAGGTGAGAGTCCATTTAAAAAAGGGCTGTTATACTCATCCATCCAGTGGCTTGTGTCTTCTACCTCTTCTCAATTTAGTGCTGCAGTGTCGGTTGATCCTTTTAGCATTCAAGAGTTGTGGGAGGGTCAGATTTCTGTATCACTGCGCACTAGTATTCCATCCCAATGCTGTGTCTTGTGGTGATGTAAGGGTTGTAGGTTGGAACCATAGGCATCCAACACTCCCTGCCATTTGCTGAAGACACTGATGGAGCCTGCAGTGCTAGATTGGAGGGGTGGTAAAAACTTGGGCTGCCAGAGAGATGAATATAAATGTACTTCTCTTTTACTCTAATGCAGCACACCTTCCTTTTTTCTTAGGATTTTCTTAAGCCCCTTTAAGCAGGTGCTTACAGCTTGGTTAGTTAGTTCTCCAGGCTGCCCAGAAGGGAAGGGGTTAAGTCAATTTCTGCATTTTTCTGGGCATTTCTGAGCTCTGTCCTCCACCCTGTGTTAATATAAATATATATATATATATATATAGATGGATGGTTCAGCTTGGTGTGTCTGTGGCCTAAATGGGATGAGATTCAAGAAGCCAAGCCTGAAGATATAATCACTGGCAACATCTGGAATGCACTTCATAAACTCTACCTGAGCCAGGATTCTACTTCAAATGCACTACCACCTTTGCAGAAGGCACCATGCAGCCTGTTTCTAGCTAGTTAGGAATGAACTGTTATTACACTGTTAGACTGTATTACTGAATTGTCCAGTAACGTCTGTTCAACTGTTTAATGCCTGGTATAAAGTTATTCAAAGTGGTGCATGGAGGTACATGGCGTATCTAAAAGAAAAGGGCCTGTAAAGCAGATACGGGTTGAAGAGTAAGGAATGGAAGGCCACCATTAATGGTTAATTTAGCAGTATGCTTGGCAGAAAGTGTGTGGTTGCTATTGGTAACCATAAACTGGTGGGAATGTAACAGCAGCCAGACAGCGAAGAGTGGTACCAGGCATGGGTGATGGGTCCTCTGGTCAGTGAGGGGGTTGGAGCTCTGACCCCCCCCCCTCCCCTAGCAACCGGTGCCCCACAGCATTCAGGACCAAACCCATGGTACAGAGACCCCATAGAACTAGCCACATGGTACGGGAGAGTTGAAGTAGTTATCAAGTGCATGCATGAGGTCCGTGCTTAGTGCATGGTGGGACCCGATTCTTTCACTGGGAGGGAAGTGGCAGAGAAATGCTAAACTGGTGGAGAGGGCACAAGCTCAGTGGTGATCCCCTCTAAATGCTACATTCTGGATGACAAGGTGTGCAGCGATTAGGAATGGAGTGTTTGACAGTAGGACTATGCATGCTGTTACACAGCTGCACAAAGTGTATGGCTCACTTCTAAGCCCCGGCAGCACCTTAATGTTGATTTTCACAATACGGCAGCCCCGTCTGGCCCCCAAGCATTTTTGAGTATGTACACAAGAAGAGGTACCATCTCCTATGTTCATAATCCAGCAGAACAGCCGCTCAGCACAGAACCCAGTAACTAGTGGAGATCACTGGATTAGCAGCACCTACTTCAGTGATTCCAGCTTCCAGGGACATTTGGCAGGTATGGTACATTCATAGTTACATTGGTCCAAACTGGACAGCTGTAACTATGTATAAATATCCATACCCAGAATACATCTTTAAGAAACAAAGATCTGCCGGCAGCGTGTAGTAACACAGAGTATCATGAACTGTCATGTGCTACAATTTATCAATAAAAGAATGTTCCAATTGTTATCCGTGATCAAAAGGTTGGATATACTTCAGGCAAAGGTGAATGGACCTTGGAGCTGATGCAACAATTTTACCATGTATGAGCTTGAATCATAGCATAAGACTACATTACCAATTATATTTTTAAGCTTGAAAAGCTATTTTTACATCTTTATAAAAGGCTACTAATTCCTAAATCATGATTCTGAGCAGCTCTGGAAAACACTGCTTATTAAAGGCCACAGAGGGCGAAATCTAAGAAACACTTCTTATTCATGATGTATCTTTTAGTATGTTACATTTAAGAGGAAGAAACAATATGTTCCAAAATTTCACTGACCCAAAAATCAAAAGCTTTCTAATAGGCAGCCAATTATTCATAATGTGTCAAAGTGAATTGCACGGGATAATTAGACAAAAGGAAATAAAAATCTTTTGTGAATAAACCAAAATGACTGTTTACTCCTTTGATTAAAAGGCTGTCTTTCTAATGTAAAGACCATGCTAGCTGATTGAATTTGTAATTGAATTCACTTGAATGAAATCTGTGGGTTCTTTTTTTTTTTTCAGAACTTTTCACTGTACAGATGGCTTGAAGCAGCTGCTATCATCAATTTATTCAACACAGAAAACCAGAAGCCACAACATCTCGACAGACACAACATAATTAAAATACATAATAGGTAATTTTTTTCAGGAATTCATTTGCCCTTTCTAAAAAAAACTGTGTTATGGTAATTTCATGATCATACCCCTATACACGGAACACCCGTATTCTGTAAATGATCTAGGAATAGCTTGATGTAGAGGGCATGCTGTTCCTTATCATCCACTTGTAGTATTAAGACCCAAATGTATCTGATGACAGCTTGTCAGATATTAAAATACTAAAATAGGCATGGACATTTATTCAGACCAATGTCAGATAAAGCTTTTGTTATGCCACTTTTAGAAGGCAAACCTGAGGCATGATCTGGTTTTATAGTAGGAACAATCAGCACAATAATATAACAATTTATTATGTCCAGACTAGACCTATTTTCATATAATACCATTTTCTGTCTTCAAAAGTAGTTGCCTTATGAAAGTTTAAAGATCCTACTTTGGTGTGTCTAGCTGTTAACTTGCATATTTTAAAAGTATTACATTTCTCTTCAAAACCTGTTGCTTAAATAATAGCATTTGTGATGCTCACACCTTCTTTAGGGCTGGAGCAGTCAATGTTATTAGAGTCAAAGTGGACTGCACGAGAGGACCTATGTTCAGGCTTGATAAAGTCTAGCGTCTCCTAACGGCACTAAGGTTGGCCAGCTGAGACAGTGGGCTTGATTTACTAAAGGCTACTATTAGCAGATAGGCTGTTCACTTTGCAAGGAAAACTTCACTTTGCAAGGGAATTTTCCCCAGAGCTTAGTGAATATGGTGACATTTCTCATTTTTCATGCATTTTTGCTTGCTCCATTAAATAATGGAAATTAGCAAAGCTTCACCTCATTAAGCTCTGAGGTTAATTCTCTTTCAAAGCGTAACTTCCCTTACAAAGTGAACAGTCCATTTGTCATTAGTGAAAAAAAAAAAAAAAACCCAGTGCCATTGAGAGACACCAACAAAGCTATATGTATCGCACAGACAGGGTCAAGCTGGCTGTTTGATCATGGGTTCCATTCCCTGATAGGCACATGGCAGCCAGGTACATGGAATTTCCAATCAGAGTCAGAGAACAGACTGTGCATGTCTTTTTTAAAAAAAAATTATTTTTGGGTATGAACCTTAGGGATCCCCCAATAACTGTAATCTTGAAAATAAGGACACTAACTAAGACTTCAGGGTGGATAAATTACCACCCCCTTTGAAGTGGATAAATTAACAATACCAAACAGGGACTCCTCAACAGGAATAGGAGCCTGAGTGTACAAATAGTGACTGCTGATCTCCAAGAAATGCCCAAAAAAAGTATTTAGGTCCAGAAGGCTGGTACTCACTGTTTCCTGATCCCTGCACAGCCACATACAAGGTCATTCAACTTCTGTACTCCAGTTGCCTGTATCCTGGATCCATGGGGGGCTATCTGTAAATGGTGCGGGGGGGGGGTGTAACAGAGGTCTTCCAGCCAAACAATAGCTGGGACCCCAGAAAGGTGCTTGCAGTTCCAGGCAGATTTCTTAGGGATACCACAGACCTCAGACTGGGTCTTACTCCCCCAGGAACAACCTCTACTCTAGGCCTTAGCCTCTTTATACCCAGAGGCCTGGCCCCTGCTGGTCAACTGCCATATTGACCAAGGATTGGCTGGGGAGATATTAACATGCAGACTGGGATCCAACTGCTCCCACCTACTATGTCCCAGGGTCCCCTGAGATACAGGAGAAAGTAATTGAGCCCATACCAGCAGAGCCCAGAGCAGACCTAACTAAACCATCAGTGCTCTCCCTCCCTTTAGGGAGGCCAAAAACTATATTTCAACCATAAATAACTCAATGAGGCACTACATGCATTTCATAAATGTGACAAGGTTTTTTCCAGTTGCCTAACCATGGAAATCCATGTATCTTTGCAAATTATACTGTATAGCAGCAGTTCTCAGTCAGGGCCATATTGTAGTGTATTGTAATGTAAACAATGTCTGGTTATCTTCAATGTCTCGTTGGTTCTTTTGTGCTGAATACTATTTGTGTGCTGTAGTCTGGGAGTCAAAGTGGCTATAGAGCATAGCTCCCACCTGTCCCTGATTTTGAGGGACTGTCCCTGATTTGGAAATAAAGTTCTTCCATCCCTCATTTCTCCTCATTGGTTGCTCATTTTGGTCTGATCTATATAGTTGCATAAAAAAATCCACTTTTTATATTTCAAAAAGTCTTTCCAAGTGCTAAATCTTTCATACAATTTCTAAATTGCTGCATTTGTAAATTTCAAAAGCCAGTATAAAGGAATAGTAGTGGTAAAAAAAAACAAAAAAAAAACAGATAGAGTGCTTTAATAAGCACATGCATCAATAAAACATGTTTAGCCTCTTGATATCATAACAGAAACAGGAACTGGAACCAGCTTATACAGAGTGCAAACGGTATTATATATAACAACTGTAAATAGTGATCTACAGGCCAGAGGTATGAACACAACATATAGTATAGCACAAAATATTATTTTCCCCAATTAGAAAAATATAGACAACAACAATGTAAAGAATTTTATCACAAACAGTACTATGCGTTTTATTTATATTGCACAATCCTTAGTTCCCACTGGAAGCCTTGTGATTCTATGAATATGTGTAGGTAGTATGGGCTCCTGCTCTCCAGTTTGGTTGCTGTCAGTAGGAAAAGAAAAATGACCTTCATCAAAGAAAACAACTGAAAAGTCTTGCTTGACAAACACAAGATGACATATATGCATCCATCAGACAGTTCATAGGTGTACGTTCCTCATTGACTTGTAATTTTAAGCCGATTGGATCATTTGGATTGTGCCTTATTCGACAAGCCAGGTATCTTTACAATACCAAGAGATCCAGGCTGAAAATGTACTCATCACACACCATGTTTCTGTCATGGTCTTACCTTCTTGCTGTTCTCCTTCATTTGACATGTGCTGGCGGCCATCTTGGTTTCTGGGTTTCTTGTAGCCTCCCACTCTGCGGCTCCTCCTTCCCACTGGGAGGAGCTGGATGCCTAGCTCATATATATAGGAGGTCTGTGGCTTCAGTTCCTTGCTTGGTCCTCCTGTGTTCACATGCTTCTAAGACTGCTGCTGCTTCTGGTTCCTGATCCTGGCTTCGTCTGATTACCCTGCTGGTTCCTGATCCTGGCTTTGTCTGACTACCCTGCTGGTTCCTGATCCTGGCTTCGTCTGACTACCCTGCTGGTTCCTGATCCTGGCTTCGTCTGACTACCCTGCTGGTTCCTGATCCCGGCTTCGTTTGACTACCCTCCTGGCTCCTGACCTCTGGCTTCGCAAAGACTCTGCTTCGGTTTTGCTATCCGTTTGGACTTTTGCTTTACAGCTTGATTTTCAATAAAGCCTTCTTATTTTCACTTATCTGTTATTGTACGTCTGGTTCATGGTTCCGTGACATTAGGACCAAGCCATGAATTCTGACAGTACAGGGCCATCCTCGCTACCCACGCTGGTTGCCAGACTTGATCAGCAGGATCACCTGTTGGGTCAGTTCGCCGTGGCGTTGCAAATCCTGCTTGAACGCACGGCTCATTTCGCTCCCGTTGCCGATGGGTCGGTTGTCGCTCCTGGGCCCGCTCCTACTGCCGCTCCGGTTGTTGCGCCAGAGTCTACCCCGACACCTGTTGTTGCGTTTGCGGTGTTTCGGGGTATGACCGGTTCTGCCCCCCTTCCACAGCGCTTTGGGGGAGAGCCAACTCAGTGCCGAGGTTTCCTTAACCAGGTGGGCATTTATTTCGAGTTGCTGCCACATGCCTTTCCTACTGAGAGATCAAAGGTGGGCTTCTTAATTTCGCTGCTCTCGGACAAGGCCTTGGCCTGGGCCAGCCCTTTATGGGAGAACAACAATCCGGTGGTTGCCGAGTTTTCCGGTTTTGTTGCTTCTCTTCGGAGGGTATTCGATGTGCCGGCTCGTGCTGCCTCTGCTGCGAAGCTCCTTATGTCCATCAGACAGGGTTCACGATCCGTAGCTGAATACGCCATTGAGTTTCGTACCCTGGCAGCAGAGGTGGGCTGGAATAATGAGGCTCTGGTCGCTGCTTTCTCTCATGGTCTCTCGGATGCCTTGAAGGATGAGGTTGCAGCTAAGGACCTACCAGTGGAGCTCGAGTCTCTTATTTCTTTCCTGATTTTGATTGACACCAGACTCAGGGAGAGACCTTCCTTTAAGGAGAGTCTGCTGAGGCCTCCTAACAGATTGGCGCCTACCTTTGCTGTCCCACCCGTGCCTCCCTCTCCTCCCACGCCTCCTGGGGATGACTTGGCTGGGGATGAACCCATGCAGCTGGGCTTTTCTCGCCTGTCCGAGGGGGAGAGGGTACTCCGGAGATGCGAGGGCCGATGCATGTACTGTGGTCTCGGTGGGCATTTTCGGTTGGCATGTCCGAACCGTCCGGGAAACGCTCGCACCTGAGATCCTGTCGGGGGCAGATCTTGGGTGGAGTCTCCTCGTCCCCGGTTTCCCGTGTTGACAAACCACTGATCACTGTTGTCCTCTCCTGGGTCGGGGGCTCAGTGACGACCCAGGCGTTGGTGGACTCTGGTGCTGGTGGTTTGTTCATTGATAGTGTGTTCGCTGCCGCCAATTCCATTCCTCTGCAGGCCCGAGGTTCTCCACTGGCTCTTGAGGCGATAGACGGCAGACCCCTTCTGCCGCCACACGTGACTCATGAGACCCTTCCAGTGGGGATAGCCATTGGTGCCGTTCACAGAGAGTCGGTCTGCTTCCAGGTTATTTCGTCTCCACACTACTCGGTGGTCTTGGGGTACCCCTGGCTCCAGAAGCATAATCCGACTTTCGATTGGAGATCGGCCGAGATCCTCTCGTGGTCACCACAGTGTGGGGCTAGTTGCATCCATGGGCCTGTCAAGTTGCTGTGTACTTCCTCGGACTCTCTCTCTGTTGCCTCCTGAATACGAGGAGTACCGGGATGTATTCGATAAGGTGCGCGCGGTTGCCCTACCTCCGCACCGCCCATACGATTGTGCCATCGAGTTACAACCTGGTGCCGTTCCTCCTCGTGGCAAGGTCTATCCACTGTCGGTACCGGAGAATGAGGCCATGGAGGAGTACGTGAAGGAGGCGCTTTCACGCGGACACATTCGCAAATCCTCGTCCCCGGCAGGGGCTGGATTTTTCTTTGTGAAAAAGAAGGGCGGTGAGTTGAGGCCTTGCATCAATTACAGGGGTCTCAATCGCATCACGATCAAGAACGCTTACCCGATACCCTTGATTTCCGAGCTGTTCGATCGCCTTAAAGGGGCCACGGTCTTTACCAAACTCGACCTGAGGGCGGCATATAACCTCGTAAGGATCAAGGCGGGTGATGAGTGGAAGACCGCGTTTAACACCAGGACCGGTCATTATGAATCCTTGGTTATGCCCTTTGGGTTGTGCAATGCGCCCGCAGTCTTTCAGGAATTCATCAACGATGTTTTCCGTGACCTGTTGCAGCAGTGTGTGGTGGTCTATTTGGATGACATCTTGGCATATTCTGAATCCATGGAGACCCACATTCTGGATGTCAAACGAGTGTTGCAACGGTTACGAGAGAACAAGCTGTTCGGTAAGCTTGAGAAATGCGAATTTCACCGATCCCAGGTAACCTTCTTAGGTTACATCATTTCGGCTGAGGGGTTCTCCATGGATCCTGAGAAGGTTTCGGCTGTCTTACAGTGGCCCCAGCCCAGTGGTCTTCGCTCCCTGCAGCGCTTTTTGGGCTTCGCCAATTATTATCGGAAGTTCATCAGGGACTTTTCCATGCTAGCCAAGCCTCTCACGGATCTGACCAGGAAGGGCAGTAATTCCCAGGTCTGGCCGCTCGAGGCCATCCGAGCTTTTGAGGCTCTAAAGTCCGCCTTTGTGTCGGCTCCGATTCTGTCGCATCCCAACCCTTTGTCCTCGAGGTGGACGCGTCTGAGACGGGAGTAGGCGCCCTTCTGTCTCAGCGTAGAACACCAGAGGGTCCTCTGCTTCCTTGTGGGTTTTACTCCCGGAAACTGTCTTCCGCGGAGTGCAACTATCAGATTGGTGACAGGGAGTTATTGGCCATCGTGCAGGCCCTTAAAGAATGGAGGCACTTGCTCGAGGGTTCGGTGGTTCCGGTCCTCATCCTGACAGACCACAAGAATCTGACCTACCTTTCTGAGGCCAAGAGATTGACACCACGTCAGGCCAGATGGGCTCTGTTCTTGTCACGTTTTAATTACGTGGTCTCCTACCTACCCGGTTCCAAGAACATCAGGGCGGATGCCTTATCACGGCAGTACTCCGACCTGTCCAGGGAGGAGTCGATTCCGACTTTGGTCATACCTCCGAATCAGATCCTGGCCGCCATTCGCACCAGCCTGACCTCTCCCCTGGGTGAGCAGATTTTGGCGGCTCAATCTGGTGCTCCCTCTGGGAGACCCAACGGCAGATGTTTTGTGCCTGAGGAGTTGCGCACTCGGTTGTTGCGAACCTACCATAACTCCAAGACCGCGGGGCATCCTGGAAAGAATCAGCTGTCCTGGGCTGTTTCACGTCTGTTCTGGTGGCCTTCCCTACGTTCCGACATCACCGCATATGTAGCGGCATGCTCCGTTTGTGCCCAGAGTAAGTCCCCTCGGCACCTTCCGTTGGGCCTTCTGCAACCCATAGCCACCGGGGAGCGCCCATGGTCACACCTGGGGATGGATTTCATTGTGGACCTCCCTGCATCCCGAGGCCATACGGTCATTCTCATGATTGTGGATCGGTTTTCCAAAATGTGCCACTGTGTTCCTCTCAAGAAGTTACCCTCTGCACAGGAGTTGGCCACGATTTTTGCCAGGGAGGTTTTCCGGTTGCACGGTTTGCCCAAGGAGATTGTGTCGGATCGGGGGAGTCAGTTTGTGTCCAGGTTCTGGCGCGCCTTTTGCTCCCAGTTGGGGATCCACCTCTCCTTCTCCTCGGCCTACCACCCTCAGTCCAATGGGGCCGCAGAACGATCCAATCAGGCCTTGGAGCAATTCCTTCGTTGCTATGTCTCCGATCACCAAGACAATTGGGTTGACCTCCTGCCTTGGGCTGAGTTTGCCAGGAACACGGCGGTGAACTCTTCCTCTGGGACGTCTCCCTCCATGGCCAATTATGGGTTCCAACCTGCCGTGTTACCGGAGGTATTCTCTCCCCAGGATATTCCGGCTGTGGAGGATCACCTTTCCGTTCTACGTGCTTCTTGGGTACAGATCCAGAAGTCCCTTGAGGTCTCTGCGCAGCGCCAGAGACTCCAGGCTGATCGCAGACGAGCGCCTGCTCCTTCCTACCAGGCCAGAGACCGTGTATGGTTGTCCACCCGCAACCTCAACCTTCGAGTGCCCACTCCCAAGCTGGGGTCTCGCTTTGTTGGTCCCTTCCGAGTGCTTCGCAGGGTAAACCCGGTAGCCTATGCCCTTGCGCTTCCTCCTGGCATGCGGATCTCCAACGTGTTTCATGTCTCCCTGTTGACGTCACTGGTGTGTAATCGTTTCACTTCCTCGGTTCCTCGGCCTCGTCCGGTCCAAGTGGGCAATCGTGAGGAGTATGAGGTGAGCAATATCCTGGACTCACGCCTGCTCCGCGGTCGGGTGCAGTTTTTGGTTCATTGGCGTGGTTATGGTCCAGAGGAGCGTTCCTGGGTTCCCTCCGCAGATGTCCATGCTCCTGCCTTGCTCCGTGCCTTCCACGCACGCTTCCCTCAGAAACCGTTCTTTACTCCGCGGAGGAGGGGCCCTTGAGGGGGAGGTACTGTCATGGTCTTACCTTCTTGCTGTTCTCCTTCATTTGACATGTGCTGGCGGCCATCTTGGTTTCTGGGTTTCTTGTAGCCTCCCACTCTGCGGCTCCTCCTTCCAACTGGGAGGAGCTGGATGCCTAGCTCATATATATAGGAGGTCTGTGGCTTCAGTTCCTTGCTTGGTCCTCCTGTGTTCACATGCTTCTAAGACTGCTGCTGCTTCTGGTTCCTGATCCTGGCTTCGTCTGATTACCCTGCTGGTTCCTGATCCTGGCTTCGTCTGACTACCCTGCTGGTTCCTGATCCTGGCTTCGTCTGACTACCCTGCTGGTTCCTGATCCTGGCTTCGTCTGACTACCCTGCTGGTTCCTGATCCCGGCTTCGTCTGACTACCCTCCTGGCTCCTGACCTCTGGCTTCGCAAAGACTCTGCTTCGGTTTTGCTATCCGTTTGGACTTTTGCTTTACAGCTTGATTTTCAATAAAGCCTTCTTATTTTCACTTATCTGTTATTGTACGTCTGGTTCATGGTTCCGTGACAGTTTCTGATCAGTATATACCTTACTTTTATCTCAATCATTTTGATCATGCTTCGCAGCTGATGATTTCAGAGGTCCTGGACTTTGTGAGAGTTGTATGTCTCTAAAAGAAATGGGCCGAACATCCCCCCTGTTCGGTTTGCAGCAGAACTTCCGAACAGGGGAAAAGTTCACAAACTCTATTGAAGTCTATGGGATCTGAACATGAGAAATCAATAGTGTCCATTTTGAAGGCTTATATGCAAGTTATATGCCTTAAAAGGAGTATGGGGGTCTGGGTACTGCTCTGGGGGACATGTGTTAATTTAAAAAAAAAAACATTGTTTTTAAAGGAGCAGTGATTTTAATGATGTTTAAAGTAAAACAATAAAAATAAAAAATTCATTTAAATATAGTGCCTGGGGGGTCCTCTTAGTCTGCCTGTAAAGTGGCGCATCTGTAGCATGTATAGAGCATGCTGCAGCAAAAATTGTATTTCTAAAGAAAAAAACAACGTTAAATCACATTTATATTGACGCGCGGTGGCAATTGCTGGCACCCTTTTGGTCTGGTATGGATTAAAAGGGGAACCCAACGCCAAAAAAAGATAAAATAGCATGGGGCCCCCCAGAATCCAAACCAGACCCTTATCCAAGCATATAGCCTGGCAGGTCAGGAAAGGGGGGGATGGGCTAGCGCCCCCCTCCTGAACCATACCAGGCCACATGCGCTCAACATGGGGTGGTGCTTTGGGGAAGGAGGGTTCTGACACAGGTTTTAGACAAATTCTTTATTAAGAATAAAAAATCCCCCATGTAGATCCATCATCAATCACGCCGCTCCCAGCCACCGCTGCAGCCGAAAAAGAAAAAAAAAAGCCCAGCCCACCATGAAGGCAAACCGCCAAATGGCTGACTTGCCATTTGACAGTTCTTATAGAGGTAAGAGCGGGGGTTCCTGACAACATCACCTGGTGGCACCGCCCCCTTGTGACATCACAGATCTAGCATGCACCATTTGGTGATGTCACAAGGCGGCGGTGCCACGGGGGACCCCCACACTATTTGTTTTTTTACAATTTTTTTACCAGCAATTTTTTTTTTCTATTCGGCTGTCAGTTGTAGAAAGCCCATTGACAGCTGATGACTTATTGGTTGTTAAGGACGCCGCGTGAGCAAACTGGATGCCCAGCCCTGATCCTTAACAATCAGCATTTACGGCATCCTGATTGGGCAAAGCTTTGCCCAGCTAGGGCTTAGAATGTACTGTGCAGTGCTCGGGCCAAACCGTTCGACCAACATGAGTCTCTAACATGTAGTTGTTAGTGTATTTGATTGCCATGTATTGGTTCAATGGTAAGGCTTTTTTAGTTGTTTGTAGCATGTTTAGTGGCTCTGTAGGCATATAAACACTCTGTAGTAAAAACTTTCCAAGATTTTCCTGTAAGATTTGAAGTGTCAATAGATAATAAAGGCTTCTGTTGAATCTCTCAGTTTGCTCACGAGTAATAAACTGAAGATTTCCTATGCAATATTTTTCTTTCTCAGGAAGGACTAAAACTCAGATAAAAACCTAATTGCTATTCATTTTTAGACACTGGTTCCTTTGCGTTACATACCCTGATAAAAACTGTGGAGAGAAATGTCATTGACATAGCATATGCTATAATCAAGAAAAAGTCCAAGTTCTGGCCATTTACTGTAATAATCCATTAAAGTGGTTGTAAAGGCTCAATGGTTTTTTACCTTCATGAATTTTATGCATGAAGGTAAAAAAAACCTTCTGTGTACAGAAGCCCCCCCCCCCCCAGTCCCCTCCCCATCCAATACTTGCATTAGCCTCATCCCAATCCAGCGGTGTGCATGAGAACAGCAGTTTTCCAGGGTCTTTTCCTCCTCATTAGCTAAGACAGCAGTGGGAGACATTGGCCCCCTTTACTGTCATTCACAGTCAATGAGGAGAGAGTGGGAGTGAGCCACACTCTGTGTGTGAATGGACACATAGAGCAGGGGCTCAGGAGTGAGCGTGCTCGGTTGCCCCCATAGCAAGCTACTTGCTAGGGGGGCATTAGGTAGGAGGGAGGGGCCAAGAGCACTGGTGGGGTACCCAAGAAGTGAAGGATTTGGGCTGCTCTGTTATTTAAACAAAAAAAAATCTGCCTGTAATATCACTTTATTATTCTAGCAAATTGGCAGGCCACATGTGCTTCTGTGGGAGACCCTATAAAATCAATAGCAAGCATCTCTTAAGCAGAATCCGGAAATGGCGCTGACTGAAGAGTTTGTGCCACAGCAGATTTGTTATGACTTAGCAATCAACACGTGACTTCATAGCATTTAGTACTTGAGCATCAATACCTGGCCACCTGTATAGTTCATGTAGTCTTTGCTTTGTTTGCACAATCCATTGGTGACCAGTGTGCAAGTTGTAAAAGTGCTCACTTAAGGTCCCTGGTACTAGTAAGTGATGAAATCCATGGCCAACTTCCGGGATGTGAACAGCAGGTCCCTGGTGCTCTATCCAGACCACACTCACCCTTCACTGATCCTGTCAAACCTGCGGCTCCAATTTGCCTGTGTTTGATTTCATCCATCTTCCAGTGACTTTGGGCATCGCCAGAATGGTGAAAATTGGGAATGCGGGACACAAGCCTCCTCTTTTCCCTCATGTGCTGCAGCAAGATGGCACTGGCTCATCTACTGACACTGGGCCTGCCTTCCAGCTGAATATCAATCCACCGCCATCCCCACTTAAGGATGAGTACACAACCTTAATTGCTCCTCTGTCTGCTGCCTGTCTTGCTAGTGTCCCCGAAGCAGTGCTAGGCAGCCCTAACTACACACTGTCAGGAGATTTATCTTTCCATAAGCAAGATGTATACAATCTCCGCCACAGGGTCACCAACGTAGAGCCAGTGTCAGTGATCTGGAGTAAAGGTCAGGAGACTACAGTGGATAAGCTGAATGATCTTGAGGATCGCCTGCGGAGAAATAACCTGCATTTACTGGGCTTTCCGGAAGGCTCTGAAGACAGGAATCCTGAATCTTTTATGGAGCACTGGTTTACAACTACCTTTGGGGCTATATATTTCTCACTCTTATTTGCTATTGAATGAGCCAAAAGGATTATTCTACATCCTTTAACTCCAGACACACCCCTTTGCTCAAGTCTCATTAAAGTGCTTCATTATCGTGATAAATAAACTGTTCTAAGAGTGAGAAGGCAGAACGGCTAGATTTTCTACAATGGCAATACCATCACTATTTTCCCGAACGACTACAAGTTATTCATTAAGGCAAGGCCCATTTCTTCACTGATCCTCAGCACCTTCCTGCTTTTTTCACCGCACGCCACCATGCTGATCAAGGTTGCATTACCTCTTCTCCACAGCCACTTCTTTGTTGAGGGATCTGGATAGCAAGTTCATCTTCTGCCTTCCTCCCTAGTTTGAGAATGCTACCTGCATGCAGTCCCTGTCGGGCTAATTTCTGCCTCCTTTTTCAAGTTTATCTGCCTGGGCTGCAGCTCGGTGTTTGTGCTCTGTTCACCCATCTGTTATGCCCAGCACTCTTTTTTTGCACCATTTGCTGTTTATGAGTCTATTGTCTACTAATCTGCTGCTGGACTTCTGACCCTCTCCTATACTCAGGGTTTGGACTGCATGTTTATCATTATGGTGTGGCCTTGGACGGAACGTCACTGATGTTTGTTTACCCTGGACTGTCTTCTCCAGTTCCACACTTTAACGCCTGCTTGTTTTAGGACTAAAGTTCTCAAAAGTTTGGGTTTGGGAGCCGGGTGGATTAGGGTTGTTATGGTTCTGTGGGCTTAGTCTGTTTTACAGCCTTGTTACTCTTAGTCAAATGTCCCCTTATTGTATGCTAGTCACCCTGTATTATGTCATGGTCTTTCCATTACTTTCTCTGGGTCCAGGATCCTGGGGTTTACCCTGGTTACTGATTTCTAAGATATGGCTACTTCTGCTACACCCTTGGTGTTATCCTGTTCTATTATTGTTTTTCTTTTTTCCCTATGAATACACTGCAGATCATATCATGGAATGTTAGGGGGCTTAATTCCAAGGTGAAATGGTCCTTAGTCTTTGAATATGTGGCCCCACACAGTGTTCACCATCACTGGGAGTGACAGACAGATAATTAATGGTTTGAATTGCTTCAAGTGGGACAGTAATTTCTGTCAGCAATATCTTCTTATAGAAATATGAAGATTTAATCCCATTTTACACTGGGAGACTTTTTGTGTATTGTTTGTGTATTGAGATAATGTGTATTCCAGCTTCAAAGTGAGAGAGACACACAGACGGTCATTGGCAGCCTTGTCCTATTGTTTGTGTATTGAGAGGGAATGGGGAATGTGCCTGTCCCATTGTTAAATGTTAATGACCTCACATTGTTCTGTCCAGATGACCAGCTAATTAGTTCAGGATAATTCCGTTTCTGTATACATCTTCATCTGCCTATGATAATGTTATCATTCAGCCCCTGACCTGTGTGTAGTAATTTGATGAGGAGGGGTATGTGCTCATGTGTGTATAAATTGAGTGTGTGTCTGTTCAATAAACAGTCTGTTTTTACCCCTTCATGAAGTCTTGACTCATGTTTGGGGGGAATATGCTACAAGGGATTGCTATGTTCTTCATACTCCCTTGAACAATCACTAAGCTCTTGTAAGAGCTTGTTCCTGCTTCACTCTCTGTGGAAAGAGAGGTTCACGCATGGGAACCTGGAGCCTTGTCGTAGGTTCAGGGTGGGTAGGAGACAGCGAGACCCCCAACCAAGCTGCGGCGGTTCGTAGGGTCTGAGGTGGTTATGGTGTCTGGTGGAGTGCTTGGAGCCCTCGGTAAGCAATAGGAGCATCCGTCTACGGAGGTACCCAGTCGGGGTGCCGGTTGATCTGTTACATCCGCATATTATCCTTTTTCAAGAGACTCATTTACTGTACATGGCTCTAGAGGTATGGCCCTTAAACATGCTAAAATAGCTTATGTTATTCACTCTACATTGTCCCCTATGCTTGTGGTACTTCTATATTGATAGCAAAATCCAGTCCCGTATCCCTCAAACATATCAAAACTGATCTAGGGGAATGTTCTGTACTTTAGGTACTGGAATTTATGGGTAAGCCGTACACTCTGGTTAATCTGTATATTTCCCCTCCATTTTCCAAAATCCTTTTTTGAGCAAATTATGAGAGTGGTCCTGGAGCTGGCTGAAGGCCCCCTGATTTTTGCGGTTGACTTTAATACGATTCTGGACAACACCCTTGGCAGATTTGGAGGTTAGACACAGCCTCCAACCCCTCTATATTTTACATAGTTTGTGAGGTTGAAAAAAGACATCAGTCCATCCAGTTCAACCTATGATGTGCTTGTGTTTGCTCTTAACCATACATTGTATACCCCTGTATGTTGTGGTCTTTAAGGTGCCCATCTAATAGTTTTTTGAAACTATCGATGCTGATACGACTGCTTGTGGTAGAGAATTCCACATCCTTACTGCTCTGACAGTAAAGAACCCCTTACGTTAACTACTTGCCTACTGTGCACTTAAACACCCTTCCCATCCAGGCCAATTTTCAGCTTTCAGTGCTGTCACACTTTGACTGACAATTGCGCGGTCATGCTACACTGTACCCATATGAAATTTTTTATCATTTTTTTCACACAAATAGAGCTTTCTTTTGGTGGTATTTAATCATCTCTGGGTTTTTATTTTTTACAAAAAAAAGAATAAAGACAGAAAATTTTGAAAAAAAAAAAAAGTTTTCTTATTTTCTGCGAGTAAATTTTGAAAATAAAATTTTCTCCTTCACTGATGTGCGCTGATGAGGCGGCACTGATGGGCACTGATAGGCTGCACTGATGAGGTGGCACTTATGGGCACTGATGAGGTGGCACTTATGGGCACTGATGAGGAGGTACTAATATGCCGCACTGATGAGCACTGATAGGTGGCATTGATAGGCGGCACTGATAGGCGGCACTGATGAGCACTGATAGGCGGCACTGCTGGGCACTGAGAGGTGGCACTGAGAGGTGGCACTGCTGGGCACTGAGAGGCGGCACTGACGGGTGGCACTGATGGGCACTGATAAATGGCACTGATGGGCCCTGGCGGATGGCACTGATGGACACTGACGGGTGGCACTACTGAGCACTGATGGGCGGCACTGATGAGCACTGATGGGCAGCACCATCAGTGCCCACACTCAGTGCCCATAGTGCTGCCAGTCAGTGCTCATCAGTGCCTAGATGAGCAGGCACTGATGGGCACTGACTGGCAGCACTATGGGCACTGATTGTGGGCATTGATGGGGGGCACTGATGGCGGGCACTGTGGGCACTGATGGGGGGGCAATTTGTGTATTTTTTTACCTTTAGTAATCAGGGCACTGGTGATCAGTGCCCTGATTACACTGCTGTGTGTCCCCGGCGGCTGACGGCTCCCCCTCCTTCCTCACAAGCAGGCTCTGTGTGAGGAAGGAGCGCCGGCGATGAGAGATGATCTCATATGTTTACATATGAGATCATCTCTCATTGGACAGCTTGATCACGTGGTGAATGGCCGCTGTGATTGGCCATTCACCACGATCTGTGATCGGCTGTGTCCAAGGGACACGGCCGACACAGATTCTCTCCGATGCGCGCTCGCGGGAGCGCGCGGGTAGAGTCTTTCTGGGAGGCCGTTTAAAAACGGCCTCCCGAAAATTCAAGTCCGCGCTGCAGCCGTATATAGGCTGTAGCGCGGATGTGAGGAAGTTAAGGTTAAACCGTTTTTCCTCTAGTTTTAGTGAGTGGCCACGTGTCTTATTGTATTCCCTTTCTCTGAAAAGTTTGTTCCTTATGCTAGGGTCGCCAGTACAGTATTTGTACATTGATATCATATCCCCCCCTCAATCGTCAAATAAGTTCAGTGCTTGTAGTCTTTCCTCATAGCCGATGTTCTCCATTCCCCTAATTATTTTTGTTGCCCTTCTCTGGACTCTCTCCAGTTCCAGCACATCCTTCCTGAGGACCGGTGCCCAGAACTGGACAGCATACTCCAGATGTGGCTGGACCATGCCACTGCCAAGCCTATTGTCTACCAGTACCCCCAGGTCCTTTTCCATTCTAGACTCACCCAGAGGTTCCCCCCCCCCCCGTGAGTAGCTTGCTTTCATGTTTCTGATGCCCAAGTGCATTACTTTACATTTTTCAACATTAAACCTCATTTGCCATGTAGTTGCCCACCCCATTATTATGTTCAGATCCGCTTGTAAGGTCTCCACATCCTGCATAGAAGATATTGGCATGCTTAGTTTAGTATCATCCGCAAATACTGAGATTGTACTCGATATCCCCTCCTCTAGATCATTTTTGAATAAATTAAACAGGATTGGCCCCAGGACAGAACCTTGGGGGACCCCACTTTCCACACTCACTCAATCCGAGTACTCCCCATTTATCACCACCCTCTGGACTCTCCCCTGGAGCCAGTTCTCTATCCAGGTACTCACCCTATGGTCCATACCTACCTTCCTTAGTTTGTACAGTAAGCGTTTGGGGGGAACGGTGTCAAAGGCCTTTGCAAAGTCCAGATACACCACACCCACAGGGTTACCTTTATCTAGGTGGCAGCTCACTTCATCGTAGAAGGTTAAAAGATTGGTTTGGCAAGAACGATTTTTCATGAAACCATACTGATTACTACTAATAATACCGTTTTCATTACTAAAGTCTTGTATGTGGTCCCTTAACATCCCCTCCAAAATCTTGCAGACTACTGATGTTAGGCTAACCGGCCTATAGTTACCCGGGCCTTTTTTAAATATTGGTATCACATTGGCTTTTTTCCAATCAGCTGGCACCAGACTATCCTTAAAGATCAAGAATAATAGTCCAGCAATCACCTGGCTGAGCTCTTTAAGAACCCTCGGGTGCAAGCCATCCGGTCCCGGTGATTTATTTATGTTACGTTTCTCTAGTTTAGTTCTAAGTCTATCTTCTGTTAGCCATGGCGATACTTCCTGAGGTGTATTATTTAGATTAGCATTACAAGCTCCCCCGATTCTTTTGTGAAGGCTGAAGGGAAGAAATTATTTAACACTTCCGCCTTTTCTCTGTCCTCTGTGGCCATATTTTCTTTGTTGTCTTTTATGGGGCCAATGTGTTCTGGCCTCGCTTTCTTACTGTTTATATACTTAAAGAATTTCTTGGGGTTCTTTTTACTCTCTTCTGCTTTAAGTCTCTCGTGTTCTATTTCAGCCGCCTTGATTTCGTCTTTACATTTCTTATTACACTCTTTGTAATGCTTGAATGCTGCCAATGACCCCTTAGTCTTGAATTTTCTGAAGGCCTTTTCTTTAGTTTTAATATGCATTTTATGGTGGAGTTTAGCCACCCAGGGTTCAGTTTTGCTCTTTTAAATTTCTTTTCCTTTGAAATGCACTGGCCAATCCCTTTGTTTAGTATGCTCTTGAAGCACTCCCATCTATCCTCTGTGTTCTTTGTTTCCAGGGTTCTATCCCATTTGATATTTTCTAGCAGAAAGCGCAGTTTTGGGAAATTGGCTCTTTTGAAATTCAGTGTCTTTATATTACCCTTGTGTTTCCTATTACTATGATTAATACTGAAACGAATTGACCTATGGTCACTGTTTCCTAAGTTGCCCCGTATCTCTATATCCGTGAGCAGGTCTGTATTGTTGGTAATCAGTAGGTCAAGTACCACATTGTTTCTTGTCGGTGCCTTCACCATCTGACTCATGAAATTGTCCTGCAAAACATTTAGGAACTGCCGAGCCTTGGCTGAATGCGTGGTTCCTTCTGCCCAGTCTATATCTGGATAATTAAAGTCACCCATTATAATGACATTTCCCATCTTTGCTGCCAATCCTATCTGTAAAAGGAGGTCCGCCTCCTCCTCCCTCTGGTTGGGGGGCCTATAGCATACGCCCAATATTACCTTCCCTATAGTGCCATCCCTTTTAAGTTCTACCCATAGGGATTTTGCCTTGTCCATAGCTCCATTATTAATATCATCCCTCATATTTACCTGTACACTGTTCTTAATATACAGACATACCCCTCCCCCTTTTTTACCTTCTCTATCTCTGCGATAAAGGGAATACCCCTGAATGGTGGCCGTCCAATTATGAGAGCTGTCGAACCAAGTCTCTGTTATCCCCACAAAATCGAAAATCTTCCTCTAACATTAGCAGCTCCAGCTCTCCCATCTTGTTGGCCAGGCTCTGGCATTGGTATACAAATCTCGTAATTCTGTCTGGTTGCATATATCCTCATTTGATGTTGTTTTTAGGCTGCTCTTGTGATTTTTCCCCATACCCACCTTGGGTTTAGGAGCTCTGAACACCCTACCGCTAATGTCCCCATTTGTGCCCCCTGAATCTTGCTCCCCACTGGCTAATTCTACATCTGTACCCCCCCCCATCACCTAGTTTAAAAGCCCCTCTAACTTTATGGCCATCCTCTCACCCAGTACGGCTGCACCCTCCCCATTTAGGTGCAATCCGTCTCTACCAATGAGCCGGTGGCCGACTGAGAAGTCGGCCCAGTTCTCCAGGAACCCAAAACCCTCCTTACTACACTAGCTCCTCAGCCACTTGTTAACTTCCCTAATCTCCCGCTGCCTCTCTGGTGTGGCTCGAGGTACAGGTAGTATTTCTGAAAATACTACCTTGGAGGTCCTACTTGTCTATGTACCTATCTAGACAAACTTGATCTAATAGATGCTTGAAGATGAAAACATGCTACTGATAGAGAATATTCTTGTTACTCTGATACATATAGTACTTTGTCCCATATTGATTTAAGCCTACTTTTTCACAAATTTTTCACAAATTTTTCACACATTTTTCACAAATTGCTCGGTTTGGTTACTGCAGTCAGATGTCTCCCCAGGGCAATATCTGATCACTGTCCTCTGCTAGTTGTGTTTGCCCTGGGTACACTGTAATTATAATGCATGGAGATTGAGCCCTGTTTGGCTGGCTGATAAAGCTGTCACAGATCAGAAATTAACTCCTGTTGGTTGCTTATTGCGCAGTGCGCTCTGCGCCTTTGGTTTGGGGTGCATTTAAAGCCACCGTTTGTGGCAGCTTGGGTGCTTCTATAGGGGTGGTTTGTAAGGTCTAAGTCTAAACTTGTGGATGCAAAACAGGCAGTACATATTGCAGAAGCTCTTTATTCTACCTCTCCTACACCTGATAATCATTTTGCATGGTGGGCCAAGGCCAGAGGTTTGGAATTAGTTCTGATTGAACGTACACAGAAAAAACTTTTGTATCAAAACCAGTGGATATTTGAGTTTGGGGACAAAAATAGCCAGCTTTTAGCATATCTCTCCAGACCTGATTACCAGCCTTATACTATTCGCAGAATTAAGACGTTTGCTGGTACTATAGTTGAACAGACCTATGATGTTGTGGAGGCTTCTGTGTCCTTTTACTCTGACATATATAATACTAGAGCACATTATACTATTGTTGAACTGGATGATTATTTATATGAAATCCATCTTCCCGGGTTGTCTGAAGGTCAGGTTTTGCTGTTAGATGCTCCCTTGAGGAAATGTAATTAGCTGTGCACTTCTTTGCCCATAACAAAACACTTAGCCTACATGTTTTTCCTATAGAATGGTACTTACAATATAAAGATAGAAGTTTTGCTTTCTCATTGGCTTCATGTTTATACTTATGCCTTTGAGGAAGGATGTCTGCCGCCCTCTATGTCAGAGTCTTTAATTGTATTGATACCAAAGCTGCATAAGAACCATCTTTACTGTGAATCCTATCGTCCTATTTCGTTAATTAATTCAGATGTCATATCTTAGCTAAAATTCTTGCCCGCGGATTGAATGTGGTGATCCCTGCCATTGTGCGTTCCGATCAAACTGGATTCATTCCGGACTGCTCTACCTCAATTAATTTGCATAGGCTGCTCACTAACTTACAAGCTGAACATGAATCAATGGATGTGGGTCATGCTGGCTTTAGCCATACATAAGGCCTTTGATTCAGTGGACTGGCCATTCCTGCATGAGATGCTTGCGAAATTTGACTTTGGAGACAGCTTTCCCAGAGGGATCAGATTATCATATAGCAAACCAAATGGCTAGGATATGGGTGAACAATTATATATCTGAGTCCTTTCCGATATTGTGGGGCACTAGACAGTGTTGCCCTTTATCAGCCTTATTATTTGCCCTGCCAATAGAGCTATTGGCAGAGTTAATACGAGCAGCATCTGATACGTGGTCTGGTCATAAATGGGCTTGAAGAAAGGTCTCCCTTTATCCAGATGACATGCTTATCTAACTAGCTGAGCTGCACTTCTTTCTCTCTCTGTCCTCTTGAATGTCATTTGAAAATTTAGCAATTTTTCCGGTTTCTGAGCAAATTGGGAAAAGTTGTTAATTTTTCTGTTGGATCAAGGTGTTTCTTTTTCTCCCCCAACCCCCTGCCCACTACAAATGAAGCCCAGTTTTCCTTCCCTGTATTTTAGGAATAATCTTGACCCCCTTTTTAGTAAACGTTAAAATACAGTGGGGGGGGGGGGGGGCGTGGTCTGGAGATGGCCATGTAAAGACGTGTGCTTCTTGAGCTCCGGCCATTTCCTCACTTTTTTCAAAGACTTTCTGCAATCTTTCCCCCGGCATGAGCACGACTAAGAGGAGGAAAACGAGAGGCTTCCTCAGAGCATCTCCCCAGTTGGACATACACCAATATTTCCCTGGATCCCATCCCTCACCATCTCAGGCGCAGGCGGCGGGCCCACATGGAGCGCAACATGCGGCTGACCTGATGGCGGAACCCCCTGCCTCCCCAGCGGATTCTTTTCAATCAGATCAGATGTCGAGATCTCCAGAATCCACTATTGTACACTCGCTGGGATGCCCTGAGTCCTCCAACGTCGGCAATGGATGAGCGAGACATCAGGACCATCCTTCAAGCCCCACCTACAAAGAGAGACATGGAGGCCATGATGTCCCGCTTGGAAGAGACACACAGCCAAACCTTCATGCAGTGCGCTCAGAGGTACAGGATCTGGCCGACAGACTTACATCTGGGGAATCCTCCGTGTCGGCCCTGGAGACCAGAGTTCTGGCCCTCGAGCAGACCTAGGCCTCGCAGGTGGTCCACGTCACTGAACTCCAACTGCGGCTCAAAGAGCTGGAGGATCGCAGCCGCAGGAACAATTTGCGGCTGCGGGGGCTGCCAGAGGCTATGGGCCTGGACTCTATCCAACCCACGGAGCTGTCATTGTGCCAGTGCCTCTCGTTTTTCTTCTCTTAGTCGTGCTCATGCCGGGGGAAAGATTGCAGAAAGTCTTTGAAAAAAGTAAGGAGATGGCTGGAGCTCAAGAAACACACGTGACACTCCTCCCCATGACCTGGAGTTTGATAGGGTTCATAGGTATGGCTTTGAAAGCATCCAGTGCACGACCAGACAGCTTGCTGATGAGGATGGTGACCCAGTCAGCTTTGTCAATTCCCTGGAGACCACACTGGGTCTCGAAGACATGTAGGTATCAGTCGATTTCCTCCACCCCATCCTGGAAGGGTTGGAATGCCGCAAAGGGAAGTTTCTTGCGGATATACTGTTCTGCAACTGCAGTACCCCCGATCTCCTTGTGGACCTCAAGCATTTTTAGGCGGGTCATGTCTGTAATTATCTGGGTGATCACCTCTTGGGGGGGAGTGGTGCTGTAGAGTGACAGCCACCACTGGATCTCTCTCTGTAGCGCGGACATTCCGGACCCCTCCATAGCTGGCCCTCTGCTTCGGTCGCTGGCCTGGTCACTCTCCATTAACTGAGCAATTAAGGTGGCCTTTGGCTTGTTGCCAGCGTTCTGTCCTCTTGATTCCAGCAGATCCTTGAGTGTGGTTCGCTTAAGGCTGGAGTAGCAAAGCTCCATCCGACAAGGTCACGTTGGTGGTTTGGATGTTCCAGGCATAAGGAAGCATCCCACCACTGCCACCAAATGTGATGGAACAGGACACTCCGCCTGGGTATCTCTGCCAAGAAACTGCTTCCTAAGCAATCTGGGACACGGGATCCGTGAATCTGGCTATAGTTACCCCGAGAACTTGACAGTACAAGTTTTGGAGTGAAACCAGAATGAACTGTTTATTGAACCAACTTACAGACTTTTATACACTTGAAAAGTATTTCAGTAACCAGTCAAATATTGACCCAAAACATCACACAATGGATAGCTAATGAGGTAGGGCTGACCATGATATCATTAACATGCTAATTAACTGAGCGCTTAAATCAGCATAGGCGGAATGCACAGAATGCTAGCAGGCAAACAATAGATAAAACAATTAACCACCTGAACAATCAGGGATCTCATTCTAAGTTAGACACACCGGCAGTGAGCTCCCACAGAACAATAGACATTATTAAAGTGTAAACACATCCCCACAGTAGATAATAGGTTGTTCTGTGAAAGACAGATGGCTTGAGTTGATGAGATTACCAATAAGGATTGCTCCACACAGACAGTGGCCAGGAGTCTAGCCTGCAGTCTTTTCCCAAAAGCCCCCTAATGGGCCATACACACTATAAGACTTTTTCCTTTAGACTTACCAAAACCATATAATATGAGGTCAAACCTAAACACTTTCAATTTGTAAGCAATCTGGCAGGCCCTTGCACTACATAGAAAAGGTAAATCTGAAGGAAATCTAACCACAAAAGTTGGATAGTGTGTATCCAGCATAAGTCTGTGACAACCAGGTCAGACCATGCTCCTGTTACTATGCAGATCTCTTTGGGAGACCAGTCTCAGGCTTCGGAATGGAGATGGTGTCTCAATGAGAGCCTGCTCCAGACTCCGGGTGTGTTGGAGGATGTTACCAGAGAGCTAGGAGAGTTCTTTGAATTTAATGACATTCCTGACTGCAATTTGGGGACCGTTTGGGAAGCGCACACGGCGGTTATTCGTGGTGTACTGATCAAACACGGTTCTCGAATCAAAAGAGAAAGGGAAGAAAAGATTACTAATTTTCTCTCTGACATTCATGAACTGGAACAGCGGCACAAACACACCACTGACACCATGCTGGGCCGTGATCTGGCGCATCTTAGGAGACATCTATCTGAAACCCTATGATTCAGGGCGAAAGCTGCCCTACAGTCGTGCCGGAAACTGATCTATGAGTCAGGCAATAAATGTGGCAAGGTGTTAGCAAGAGCCCTTAGGGAACTCTGAGCCACCTCTTATATTCCCCACATCTTAGAACCTAATGGTCAGAAACGCTTTCTTCCCTGCGACATTGCTCTTACCTTCAAGGACTATTATTCTTCCCATTACAATATTCCAGGGACATTGAACGCTGCTGCGTCCATTGATTCGTACTTATCCTCCACCCACCTCCCTCGCCTATCCTCTCCCATCCGACGTAATCTTGAGTCCCCCTTTTCGCTAGAGGAGCTACAGAGGGCGATCAAATCCACCAGATGGGGGAAGGCCCCAGTTCCAGATGGATTCAATATTTAACACTATAAAACTCTCCAGCCCCATCTGAGCTCCTTTATGCTAAAACTGTTCAACACTTTGGGACAATCCTCCTCCCTACACACAGAAACTTTACTCGCCCACATATCACTCATCCAGAAAGAGAGGAAGGACCCGTTTTCCTGCAGCAGTTATAGGCCGATTTACTCAATGCAGACTTGAAACTCTTTACCAAATTGATTGCCAGCAGGCTACAGATGGTACTCCCCGAACTGGTCCATCTGGACCAGATGGGCTTCATTCCCTCCAGAGAGGCAAGGGACAATACTATCAAAGTCCTCAATCTACTATACTTAGCCAAATCTAGACGTACCCCCTCCGTGTTCCTGAGCACTGATGTGGAAAAGGCCTTTGACAGAGTCAACTGGGACTTTATGTTCGCAGTCCTGAGCACCTTGGGCTTTGGGGAAACTCCATGTGTCTCTGTAAAGGCAAATGGTGTCTTCTCTGAACTGTTCTGCATTTCCAATGGGCCTCGTCAGGGTTTTCCTCTCTCCCCACTACTATTCGCCCTATCCTTAGAACCATTTCTCTCAAGGATCAGGGTAATACGAACATCTCTGGTATCCAAACAGGAACTCAAGTACACAAAATCTCGGCCTATGCTGACGACCTCCTCTTTTCTTTGACAATATGTCCTTACCAAATCCTCTACGTGAATTTGACCATTACGGAGAGGTATCTAACTTGAAAATACATTTTTCCAAGTCAGAGGCCATGGGTGTCGCAATCCCCTGTTCTCTACGCCAAACACTCCAGCTCAACTTTGCCTTTAAATGGACAATGACAGCACTAAAATACCTTGGAACCCTGATTCCACCTGACCCATCGGAGTCGTTTAACTTGCCTGCTGAGCTTGGTAAGAACTATCTTAGACAGACGGCCTCCACTCCTGATTTGGACGCTGCAACATAATAAAGATGAGTATCTTGCCGAAGTTCCTCTATCTCTTTCAAATGTTACCGATCCACATTCCCTCCTCCTTCTTTAAACAAGTAACACTCTTTTTACTAAATTAATTTGGGCCGGTAAATGCCCCAGGTTAAGTAGAAAGCTCCTGACTTTACCGAAATCCCTTGGAGATGTTGCTGTCCCAGATTCTACCAAATATTACTTTGCAGCCAATCTGAGTAGACTGATAGACTGGTGCAGACATAGTAGGTTCAAGCCGTGGACGTCCATAGAACAGAGTAATAGCCCTATCCCAGTAAACAGAGCTCCATGGTGCTATGAGTCTCTCTCTTCCCCCTTAAGTCTCACCCTTTCATAGGCTTCACACTTCAAATTTGCAGTAAGATGCTCCACAACCCAGACATTTCCTCACGCTGCTCTCCGCTTCTGCCTATATTGGGTAATCTTGACGTCCCCCGGGCTGTGAGCTGGGGACGTTCCGCTCATTGATGGGCCAAGATTGTTCCAAAGCCTCCCATTTCCTCGAAAAAAAAAGATGTGGCCCTCACCCCAAGACTTGACGGACCCTCAGGGCAAGTACAGATTGCACTCTTGCCAAGCACTTCAACTACGACATTTCCTTAATTTTCTGGGCCCTCCATCCCTTTTTTTGTCGCCCAAAAATTACCTTTGAGGAATACTGCTCGGCCACCGGCCCTCTCCAACACACCATCTCCAAGATGTACTCTTTAATTATTGTCCCATCGGAACCTGGAGTTACTAAATGGGAGAAGTTGCTCGATAGAACATTTTCACCCTTCCAATGACAAAACATTGTACACCTTGCTCTGGGGTCCTCCATCTGCACCCGCATGCAGGAAACCAATTACAAACTCCTAAACCTTTGGTACTATACACCAACGGCCCTAGGAAAATACTTTCCGGAAGCCTCGGATCGCTGTAAGTGATGTCAGGGGGGACTGGGAAATATATTTCATATCTTCTGGAGTTGCCCTTTTGGGAGGAGGTGTGACGCATCTCGCAAAAATTTACAAGTTTTCAGATTCCACAGGATCCTGCCTTCTTCTTACTTCACTGTACACAGATTACCCTTAAATAATACAAAGCCTCGGTTCCACACCATCTACTTAATGCTGCCAAGGCCTGCATTGGCCTCTAATGGAAAAACCCTGAACCCCCCTCTATTGCAATGTGGCTACACAAAATCAGAAACATCAATGCTCTAGACCTGGTGTTATCCTCACAGAATAGAAGTGCTTCATATAACAAGACTTGGTCTGAATGGAATGCTTTCATCAATTCAGACCAAGGGAAGAGTCTCAATGGAGATGCCCCAGGCGAATAACCAGGTACTGCTCTATTCACTAGGGGGAGCGGCATGGCTATCCTCCTCATTTCCCGCATTTCGAACCACTCTCTCCCTTTCTACCCCTTTTTTTTTTGTCTCCCCCCCCCCTCCTTCTCCTCCCCTGCCTTGTTCTCTCCCTCTCCCATTCCTACTTCTTTCTTCTATTTCCTGCCCCTTCTTGACCCATAGTCCACTCTACTATGACCCTTTATAATCCCCCCCCCAACTTTCCCCTTTCTTTGGTACTGAAAAACTAACTTTATTTGACTTTCAAGACATATGACACTTATGCATTCCGGTCATGTACTTTCTTTTTTTTGTACCGTCTCTAGTACATTATATACTGTACATACTTATGTTCATCTGACTCTTGCTTGTTTTCTCCAGTTTCTGTACAAATGTTTTAACTATCTGTACTATACGAGAAACTTTATAAATAAAGAATTTGTAAAAATAAAAAAAAATACAGTGTGGGACAACCTTCCCATGACGTTAGGGAGGGTGAATATTTTCTAAATGATTTTCCTGCCACAGTTTCTCTATATTTTAAGTATTTCTCTAATATACATCCCTCAACGTTGTTTTCAGGAGATTGATTCTATTCCTACATCCTTTATTTGGGGAGGCAAGGCTGCGTGAATAGTGAAAGATACCCTGCAGTTGCCACTTTTAGAGGGGGGCCTGGCTATTCCCAACCTACAAACTTATATAGCATCTAAGCTTGCTAATGCTCATTAGTGGCTCTACCCAGAGGCTAATAATGCTGCAATGAGGCAACTATTGTTACTTTATTTGAATCTCTTAAAAACTCAATTCACCGCCAATCCACTACTGTTATGAATCGAAATGTAAATATCTGATATGCAGGATGTATTTTCATTGTTACAAATTGATGCAGGGGCTGCGGGCACGGTACAGGAGATGCAGGGGCTGCGGGCCTGGTGCAGGAGATGCAGAGGTGGCAAGCATGATGCAGGGGCTGTGGGCATGGTGCAGGAGATACAGGGGCTACGGGCATGGTGCAGGGGCTGCAGGCATGGTGCAGGGGCTGCGGGCATGGTGCAGGAGATGCAGCTGCTGCAGGCATGGTACAGGAGGTGCAGGAGATGCAGAGGCTGGAGGTATGATGCAGGGGCTGCAGGAAATATGTGTTTTCCGATGGTCTTAGGTGACCCCTGTGAAAGGGTCATTCGACCCCCAAAGGGGTTGCAAACCACAGGTTGAGAACCGCTGCACTAGTGTGTTATCCATGAAGTTGCAGGTTTTTAAACTTTCTACAATGCTTACTCTTGGTTCGGTTAATGAATACTCCCCTGGTGCCCTATTGTTGCATAATCCATGTTTTCGTGAATTTTTCCATCGGACAGTTGGAATGTTTCGGACTAGGCACGGGGCAAAATTAGTTTCTCATTTATTTTCCTCTAGAGTTTTCCACACATTTTTGGATTATAAACAGGCTTTTAAAGTACCATCTACAGCCTTTTTTCCTGGTTTATAACTGCGACATATTGCGGCAGCACAATTTAGGTTGCGTAATAGAGATGGAGTCTCTATTGTCTCTAAAGCTGTCTGCTTTGGATAACCTATTATGAAATCCTTGGCATTTCAAACTCATTTCCACGTACTCTTCCTCCCTGCTCCATTCTAAAACGGATAGACTCCGTCTCACTGAAGCTCATTGGCATTCAGACATCCCGGAGCTCACAGAGGAAATTTGGCAGCAAATCCTTCCTTTACAAGTACCCACTGTTTTTTCCTCTAGAGATAAGGTTGTTCGAACGAAATTTCTTTACAGGTCATACTATACCCCCTTCCTCCTTTTTCATTTGGGTAAGTTGTCCTCTCCGGTCTGTTCTAAAGGCTCCTCAGTGGATGGCATGTTTTACCATTTGATCTTGAAATGCCTAATCATTTGATCCTTCTGGACAGCAATCACTGGACAGCAATCACTGCTTTTATTAGCTTAATTACACAACTGCTTTAATATATGTAATCCCTTGCGCTGTCTCTTCAGATATATTGATGATAATACTCTCCCTAAATGCCCGTACACACTTGACGGAAATCGGACAAAATATCCTCCGATTTTTCTCTCTCTTGCTCAGCGTTCATAACCGTTTTTAGTGGACAGTGCATAAATGTTCACTAAATTTCTTGTCCGATTTTTTTTTTGGGGACATTTGTTCCTAGACTTCCGGGTCGTCAGCAACTTCAGATCATGCACGGTCATTCGTATTCGATTTTTTCACGGACGTACTGCATACACATTAAACGAAAATTGGTCGTCTGGGGACGGACGATAAACATTTTGGTGTTTGTCCCTCCATTTTTTTTTTTCGTTGAAAATGTCGGCATCGGCTGCTGAAAGTTGTGTACACACTAGCCGAAAATTTTACCTCGGACGCAAATTTTCGGCAGATTTTCTACTAGTGTGTACCCCACTTAACTGTTCCATGCTTTTACTGCGTTTAGATCTATATTATGACCAAAATCCATAGCATTCCATTGGAAATCACTTGTACTGTGTTCTCATGGATTAACTTAGTTAATCAAGCTATTCCATTATACAAGTTGACCTATGAGGCCAGGGAATCCCCCAAGAAATTCGGGACCTATGGTTGTCTTCTGACCAAATTGTTACATCTATTGCTCCAGATTAGACATATAGGCCAGGATCCAGGTAGTTTACTTGCTCATGATACAGTGGGTTTGATTTACTAAAGCTGGAGAGTGCAAAATCTGGTGCAGCTCTGCAATGAAACCAATCAGCTTCCATGTTTTTTTGTCAAAGCGTAATTAAACAAGCTGACGTTAGAAGCTGATTGGCTACCATGCACAGCTACACCAGATTTTGCGCTCTCCACTTTTAGTAAATAAACCCCACAGTATCTATAGGAAAAACCCACAATTTTCCTGCTTTATTTACTACTCATTATGCAGAAAAAAAAATTGTGATATGTATGGTCTTCAACTGCATATGAATCCTGCACTTGTATGCTTTCTGAATGATGACAGTATGCTGTATGGATATTTTACTGTACTGTTTTTTTGGGTTTTTTTCGTTTATGATGTTATTTTGCTTATATGTGTGAGCTCAGTTCGCTCTTCTCTCTGTACTTCTATTTTGTACCCAATAAAGTTACTTTAAAAAAAAAAAATGCATTTGATTGTTTAATCCTCTGTGATCATTCCAAAATAAATAATTCACCCTTCAATCCAAATTCAGTCTCCATTAAATTTTAAAGTGGAAAAAGTTTTAAAATTTGCAAAGCATAAAAAGATTACAAAAAGGTTGCACTTATGTCAACTTTTTTTTCCTATTTCTTGTATCAGTAAGCTTGATAAAATGTAACTGTAGAGTTTGCCTGGGGTGTACTACTTAACACGTGCTAGTAATTTTATTCAACATTAATGCACAAAACAGCATAATGTCAGCACAAAAAAAAACTAAAGAGACATAAATATTATCAGAAAGAAACAGTTGGTAACTGTGCCCTGGACCTATGATGCTCTTCATCAACGCTAGTACTAAACACTCTTCCAAGCCCTTTTTGTGTTATTTTATTAGTTATGTAATGGGGTGCCTTAGGGTTACATGTATGTTATCACTTGACACAGGGTCATATGATCCTGTTACACTAGCCCATCCCATTTGTGCTTCTTTGATAAGGAAAAAATATGGTATTGTCTGATAACTGTGAACTTGTGCAAGAGACATATGCAGACAATAGCTTAATATTTATCTTTTTCTGTCAGTTTTTGTTGCAGAACATATTCCATGAAAGTTACACCATTGCTGTAGCAGCAATTAGGAATTCAGCTGATGAGGATATTCTGAAACATGAAATTGTGCCTGAATAGATTGTATCTAGAAAGTCTAAATGCCTAAATGATTCTCCATTGTTAGAAAGAGAGTGTATCAAAATATCTAGCGGCTCTAGAGAACAGATAAAATTCCAAGTTAGAACATCATGCACAATGACTCTAAATAATCCTCTTTATTTTATTTTTAAGCATTAGCCTCGTATCATTTTCTTGAAGTTATTTGAAGTGAGTGTATATATAAAAATAACAAGATGTTTAGTCCAACGCTAACAAACTGTGCTACGTGTTGTCAGCTAAGTAGAAAAATGGTCAATAATGTAAATTAATGTTACATTTAGTTCTGCCAGTGAATTTCCTAATAGATTTCAGCTTAGTAATTTTACCCTTGGGAAGTTCTCAGGAGCCATAAATGCTAATAATATAATTAAACAGTTTGTAGTTGTCTATATCTTTCCTGTGCTCTCTGATGTTTTGTTGTAGAGGAAAATATAATTCAAAGCTGGGTGATTTGAGCTAGCGATTGCAACTGCTTCAAGTATTGTTGGAAATAATCAATTAGCAGATCATGAAAATCCACAACACATTTAGGACTCACCAAAGACAAGGTCACATACATTTTGATTCAAGAAAAACTTGCAAGCATAGTCAAAGACAGACAATAGTTATTTGAGAAGATATAGAGATTGATTTATTAAAGGCAAACAGACTGTTCCCTTTATAGGATAAGGTGCACTTTGCCCAGCTTAATGAATGAGACAAAGCTCTGCTGACTTTTGCCATCCAATGATGTGCAAGAAAAAATGCTGGGTTTTTTTTCTTCAGAATTTCCCTTTGCATGTGATTGGGTATTCTTTTCAAAGTAAATTTTTACCTCATTTACTAAGCTCTGGGGGAAAAGCCTTGCAAAGTGCAATTTCCCTTGCAAAGTAAACAGCCCATTTGCCTTTGCAAAATCAACCCCATGGACTCTTTGGATCTTTACCTTCAAAGATAAGGGACACCTGCTATTACTCAAGACAGCAGGTGGCTCTGTAGTGATGTTGGGGGAGGGGGTGCTGGCTAGGAAAGGTACTTTGGAAAGAGGCAGAGATCTGTTGATAACTTTTTTATACCTATCATTTTTTTTTCTTTCTGATGTTTTCAATTTCTAGCGTCTAATACTGAAGGTGTTATGGAAGGCAGGTCCATACTCCCAGGTTTTGCTTTGAAATAATGTTGAGAAGAAGAATATGGTATAATGTGGATGCCTCTGAACTCAGAGCTTAGCTCTGAGGAAGAGAGTGCTCCCCCGAAACGTGTCAGCTTGCCAGCATCATGGGGTGCAATTGGAGTACACGCGTCCTGCACTGTTTGGCATCTTGTAATTTATTGGCTTTTACTAGTTGCACTTTTGTCATCCATCTTTGTATCCATCTTTATCAGATTTTATCACCTTAATAATTTTTTGGTAATAAACTATGTGCAGTGGCCACTCTAGGAACAATATAGGGGGGGAGGCACATAAGATACCACAGTCAAAACTGGGGGGGGGGGGGGGCCATAATAATTTTCGCCACTAAATCATACCACTTATGAAACTTAATAGGTATGTATAAATAGGATTACAAAATACAAGAGTAATGCGGCATGCAACAATACTTTTTTATTGTACTAACCTAACACCTAAAAGACAAGCTTTCAAGAGTTTTCGTTTCTTCCTCTGTATTACTTCATAGCTGAGAGAGGAAAATGCTCAAAAGCTTTTCTTTATAGTTTAAAGCAATTGCAGCAAACGGTTTATGCAGTAATAGCCCTTAGTATTGGTGCCAATTTATGCAGTAATAGCCCTTAGTATTGGTCCCTGTGTACGCAGTAATAGCCCCTAGCATTGGTGCCAGTTTATGCAGTAATAACCCTTAGTATTGGTGGCAGTTTACGCAGTAATAACCCCTAGTATTGGTGCCAGTTACACAGTAATAACCCCTAGCATTGGTGCCAGTTTACACAGAGCCCCTAGTATTGGTGCCAGTTTACGCAGTAATAGCCCCTAGTATTTGTGCCAGTTTACACAGTAATAACCCCTAGTATTGTTGCCATTTTACGCAGCAATAACCCCTAGTATTGGTGCTAGTTTACGCAGTAATACCCTTAGTATTGGTGCCAGTTTATGCAGTAATAACCACCCCAAACTGGGGTTAATAAACACTTTGACTGGCCACTAATGCAGCTTTCTACAAATTGTCAACCCCTTGGGGAAGTGAGGGGCCACTAGCCAGTATTACAAAGGGTTAATAAACACTTCCCCTGGCCACTAATACAGCAATAGCCAGTGGCAGTGGTAATTAACCCCTTGCATGACTCCCAATGTTAATTAACCCCATCACTCCCCTCAAGGGGTAATCATCTCTTTCTATTAGGCTGATGCTATCTTCAGCTGCTGCCCTCCCACTTGTGTTACCTCCATGCTGTTCGGCACCCGCTCATTTCCTAGCCCTGGATATGACATCCAGCCAGAGCAGCAGCAGCAGGCGAGACTAACTTTCCCCTGTTGGGCAGAGATGATGCCGCCTGACATTATAGCTGTTTCTTTGTGCCAAGTGCAGGTGCAGAGAGGGCCCTCCAGTGCTTGGCACTCCACTGCCACTCTGCAAGATTTCCCGATCTGACAGTCCCAACGGCAGTACCATCTTAGTAGCATCATGGGCCCCTGGGCCAAGTAATGCACTGGGGCCCTTACCAGGGAGATGGTAACCTGCTACATGTGCCATAGTAGGTTATCCCACCCACACAAGAAGCAGCCTGAGTTGCCAACCTCCCACAGGTTTTTTTAACTGACAAAACAGGGAAAACTTACTGGCATAGTGCATATTTTACTGACATTCTAAAATATGATGGAAACTAATATTATAAAGAAACCAAGCAACAGCTTTATTACTTTCAATCAAACAAAAACTTCAAAATATTAAATTGTAAAATATTAGTGATGGTGACACCCCCTATTGTAAGTGGAGAGTTTATTTCTTAAGGGGTTTTTACCATGACTAATATACTGTAATTTTATATTTTGACATTTTTATTTATTTGAAAGATATTAAGTTCTATACTTGTTTTACAGGGCACCACACATATATGATATTCAAAGGTAGGGTTCCACCACCATCACTTATATGATGCAATTACATTTATATTAAGTTACTGTGGTGAAGAAGGGAGCACAGCATTTGATACTTTTTTGTAATATTTACATAGTATTTATACTTGCTATAGAGGGGGAAATGAGAGAGGGAGGAGAGAGAAGTGGGAAGGGGGAGGTGGGAGAGAAAGAGCTGTGGGGGGGGGGGAGGAGGGGAAAGAGGGAAAAGAAAGGGGGAAGAAGAAGAGAGAGAGAGGAAGGGAGAGAGAGAGAGGAAGAGAGGGAGGGAGGAAGAGAGAGAGAGGGAAGAGAGGGAAAGGGAAGGGAGGAGAGGGAGAGAGGAAGGGAGAGTGGAAGGTAGGAAGAGAGAGAGAGAGAGAGGGGGGAGAGAGATAGTGAAATGGAAGGAGAGAGAGAGAAAAAGCAAGGAATAGCGAGAGGGGAGAAGGAGGAAGAGAGATAGAGAGGGAGAGTGGAAAAAGAGAGGGGGGAAAGAGGGGGGGAGAGGGAAAGAAAAGAAAGCAGATGGAGAGAGGAAGGGAGAGTGGGGGGGAGTGGATAGAGAGAGGGGAGAGAGGTAAAGGGAAGGAGAGAGTGAGAAAGAGGAATGGCTAGAGAGAGGAGGGGAGGGGGAGAGAGAGGAGGGGGAGAGTGGAGAGTGGAGAGAGAGAGAGGGGAGAGAGGGAAGGAAAGGAAAGAGATAGAAAGGGGGAGGGAGGAAGAGAGAGGGGGAGGAAGAGAGAGAGAGAGGGAGAGTGGAGAGAGAGGGGGCGGAAGAGAGAGAGAGGGATAATGGAGAGAGAGGAAGGGAGATAGGAAGAGAGGGAGAGTGGAGAGAGAGGGGGGGGAGGAGGGGAGAAAAGGAAAGGGAAAGGGAAGGGTGGAGAGGAAGAGAGAGGATAGGAGAGAGGGAGAGTGGAGAGAGGGGAAAGAAAGAGTGAGAGGGGAGAGAGAAGGGGAGAAAGGAAAGGGAAAGGGGATAGAGAAAAAGGGAGGGACAGAGAGGGAGGGAGGAAGAGAGAAAAAGGGGGTGTGGAGAGAGGGGGTAGAGAGAGAGAGGGAGAGGGAATGGGGGATAGAAAGGAAGAGAGAGAGAGGGGGGAGTGAGGAAGAGTGAAAAAGGGAGAGTGAGGAGAGATGGGGGGAAAGAGAGACGGAGGGAGGAAGAGAGAGATAGAGGGAGAGTGGAGAGAGAAGCAGGGAGGAAGAGAGAGAAAAGGAGAGTGGGAGAGACAGGGGGGATAGAGGGGTGGGAGAGAGGGGGAGGGAGGAGGGGGGAGAGAGGTAGGGGGAAAGAGAGGAAGGGAGAGAGAGGGGAGAGAAAGGGAGGGAGAGAGGGGGGAGAAAGGGAGAAAAAAGAGAGCTCCTCTCCTCCCTGCCCAGTATAATCTGATCTTTTGACAGATCCCATTAAACCCATCATCATTACAGTATGTAGATCCGTCAGTGGGTAGATTGGTGGGTAGGCGAGTCTCTTCAGCAGCTTTTGCACCATACCTAAGTCCTCAGCCTTGACAGCCGGGAGCAGCTCCTGGTTCTGCCTTATCCTCAGAGCTGCACCCCAGGGGAGGACGATCCTGGGTACTGGAGAGAAAGGGCAGATCCTGGCGGAACTTTATTGGCCCTCACATTCCCAGCATTCTTCCCTGGAGAGAAGAATGGTGAGATGGGAACTCCAGGTCGGATGTGCTGCTTGGAGGAGAACATACCTCTAGCAAGAATGACCCAGGAACACCTGAGGTCATTCACCCTACTCAGAAGCCAGACAGGGCGAGGTGAGCCTGGGGGAGAAGCCTGGACCCCCGTGGGTGTTCATTATACTTGGGGGCCAGACGAGGCGGGTTGAGCCTAGGGATGGAGCCAGGAACATCTGGGGGCAAGCACAATACTCGGGAGCCAGAAGGGAGAGAGAGAGAGAGAGTGGAGGGATCATCCTTCCGCATTCCCCTCTCTGAGTCACATGATTAGCTGCACTGGCACCGAGCTGCATCCGGGCCGGGGCCGTGCCACCTCCCAACTCTCTCCTCCTCTCCTGCCTGGCAGTCTAATTTAGCACACAGGGGGCACGAAGTAACCTAAGGGGGCGATTGCCCCCCTGTAGTAATGCCACTTACTAGGTGCTTGTTCCTTCCTGTTTGTTCGTTTGTAGTTTTACTCTGGATTCCCCTAGCTGAGGAGGGCTGCATCCACAAAGCATTTGGATTTGTTGTCCCATACTCCTATCCAACTGTGGGGGACCTCTAAGCGCTGGAAGTGATTGCTTTCTTTTGTATTAACTTGAATTGGTTAAAGTGGAATTAAACAACATCTAAGCACCACAAGCTGAAAACACTATTTATTTCATTTTTAATATTAAAAGAAAACTCACCCATCTATCCATGTTCCTATGCTTTATTTTGCTGAGAAATTACTTTCAAAAACACCCCCTAACATTTTTGGCCCTGGCTATCATGAGTAGTGATGGACCGAACATCCCCCTGTTCAGTTCGCACCAGAACATCTCGAACAGGGAAAAAGTTGTAGCGAACATGCAAACTCTATTAAAGTCTATGGGACACGAACATGACAAATCAAAAGTCCTCATTTAAAGGCGTATATGCAAGTTATTGCCTTTATAAGTGTATGGGGACCCGGGTACACTTTTTACATTTTACAGGAGCAGTGATTTTAATAATGCTTAAAGTGAAACAATAAAATGAAAAATTCCTTTAAATATCATGCCTGGGGGTCCTCTTAATGTGCCTGTAAAGTGGTGCATCTGTGTGATGTATGGAGCCTGTTGCAGCAATACTGACATTTCTAAAGGGAAAAACTTGCACGCAGCTGTAATGTATTGTCGGCTCCTGGCAATACAGGTAAAAAAAAAATGAAGAAAAAAAACGCCTTGGGGTCCCCCCAAAATCCATACCAGACCCTTATACGAGCATGCTGCCTGGCAGGCCAGGATGGGGGGGACGAGTGAGCGCCTCCCCCTTTCTGAACCATACCAGGCGGTTTGCCCTCAACATGGGGAGGGTGCTTTGGGGAGCCCACCAAAGCACCTCGCCCCCATGGTGATGGGGACAAGGGCCTCTTCCCGTCAACCCTGGGCTGTGATTGTGGGGGTCTGCGGGTGGGGGGGGGCTTACATTTGACTTGAACATCCAGCCCATCCCTAATCATGAGCAAGGACAAATGTAGCATTTATTTTCTTGAATCCATCTGACCGTAGGCCAGGCTTGCATGCAGGTGGGTGTGCTTAGATGAAAAAAACTCATCCTATCCTCCCTCTTGAAGACTCCTGTGATGTATGACATCATTTACCTAGGCCTGGAAACCAGAAGTTAATTGAAGAAACATAAAAATAAAGTTTTACAACAAGTAAATGTAAGATATTTTCCTATCTATTCACTTATGCTAGCAACATAAGGATTAAAAATAGTCAATATTGATCAAGAAAATTTAGTTCCACTTTAAGAGCACTATGATCTATAGTAGCTAGAGATAGTGGTTGATTTACGAAAACTGGAGAGTGCAAAATCTGGTGCAGCTGTGTATGGTAGCCAATCAGCTTCTAACATCAGCTTGTTCAATTAAGCTTTGAAAAAAAAACCTGGAAGTTGATTGGTTTGTATGCAGAGCTGTACCAAATTTTGCACTCTCCAGTTTTAACAAATCAACCCCATAATGTCATGAAGTGGTTTTTGAACAAAAAGCTAATTCTGGTAACAATTTTAGGTCCAGGACCTTTCCCTGCGACGGTAATAAGGATGCTATGAATTGCCATACTGTACCCATGACCTGGATGATCCAAACTTTGTAATCCTGTCTTGTTTTTTTCTTTTATATACATTTTTATTTATGAAATGAGAAATAAGTGATGTTAGATTAAGTTCCAGCCCTTACTCCCTTCCATTATCTAAAAAAAAAAAAAAAATGTAGTTGAGCAAATAACAAGTCAACAAAACCAAGAATCATATTCAACTCTTGTTGTTAGGATGAGAGTCTTCAGCACTAACCAAGGGAAGCTGATTCAGACCAGAAATAGATGGAAAGTGGGGAAGGGAGGGTGAGGCTTTGAAGGGGGCCTGGGAAAGAAATAGAACCAAAGGTGGGAGAATACACTCAGCTCTGTTCTATGCTGTGATACACACAAAGCATCTCTTCTTTGTGTGTGATACACACAAAGAAGAGATGCTTACGCCACGCTAGTATTATTGCACTAGCACTAGCAAGTTAGGCATAACTAGCCAACGACCCAGCTATTCACTGACTCACCAATATTTAGGTGTGATCCATGTAACTCTAAGAATACTGTCACAAAAATGAATGGGGTATGATGCCCAGAGAGGAAAGTATGTTACTGTAAGAACCATTGAGCTTAACTGGAATCATTCATTAAGCTGCATGGTCCAAACAGTAACATCCTTTTCTCTTTGGGCATCATACCCCATTCATTTTTATGACTGTTTGTTAGCTCATTTTTGTCAGGAGGCAATTGCAAGATGATTTTGCATTTAGGTCCCGGACCTAAGACCCTTCAGTCCTAACTCCCCTGTGTAGTGAATTTTCCGTCTCTGGCCAGGAGATGCAAAGACACATAGAACTTAAGCTTAATGCAGATACATCTGATTTATTCCATTTCGGCTCCCATATTTATGAGACATTTGAGCAGCAAAAACCAGTTTAAACTAGTGTACAATCCATGGGTCAGTTTAACAATAGAATATATCTCTACTAAAACAATACATGAAAAGGCTTTTGTTTTCCCTAACACAGTGCTGTAAATGTGGGGTGTAGTGTGTCTGAAAGTTCGTTTGTGGAAAAGCCGTTCCATCTCTGTTCAGCTGTCTGATGTGTTAATATGTAAGTAATTGTCAATGTGTTCAGGTGTTGTCTGTAATCTGTATGCGGAGCCTAACTGTTAGTGTCCAGGATGAGATGTGTTTAATATGTAACACTTATCAATGTGTCTGTAATCTGTATGCAAAAGTTAAGTGTCCAGGATGAATGAAATGTGTTTAATAGGTAATTGCAAGGGACCACATTCCATTGGAAAGTGGGCATTAGCTAAAATAAATTCTCTGGTATCATGAAATTTAATATTTCATTAAGGCACACTCTTTCACTGTTCTATGCTGTGCAGTGTGTGACATCAGATTCCCACTCCATGCCTTTGGAAGCTGAAAAAAAACTGTGTAAATTCTGTACTATAAATGGCTGTAGAGGAGATAGTGCTATAGATGAACAGGTACAACTTATGGAAGAGGATTTGTTTAACCACTTCAACACAGGGCACTTTCACCCCCTTCCTGCCCAGGCCAATTTCCAGCTTTTAGCGCTGTTGAATTGTGAATAACAATTGCGCGGTCATGCAACACTGTACCTAAACCAAATTTATGTCATTTTTTTCCCCACAAATAGAACTTTCTTTTGGTGGTATTTGATCACTGCAAGGTTTTTTCTTTTTTGTTAAACAAATTAAAAAAGACCAAAAAGTTTGGGGAAAAAAAGTTTTTATTTATGGCACTGGCACTGATAGGGTGGCACTGATGATCAGGCACTAATATGCAGTACTGGTGGGCACTGATAGGCGGCACTGATATGCAGCACTGATGGGCACTGATATGTGGCACTGATAGGTAGCACTGATATGCAGCATTGATGTGCACTGATAGGCGACACTGATGGGCTCTGATAGGTGGCACTGATGGGCACTGATAGGCGGCACTGATGGGCACTGATAGGCGGTACTGATGGGCACTAATAGGCAGCACTGATGGGCACTGTGAGGTGGCACTGATGAGCACTGATAGGCGGCACTGATGAGCACTGATAGGTGGCACTAATGGGCACTAATAGGCGGTACTGATGGGCACTAATAGGCAGCACTGATGGGCAATGGTGGGTGGCACTGAGAGATGGCAATTATGGGCACTGGTGGGTAGCACTGATAGATGGCAATGATAGGCAGCATTGATGAGGAGGCCACTGGCAGACTCCCTGAGCACTGGTTGGCATCCCTGGTGGCATGGGTGGGCAATCCCTGGTGGCTTTTGCGGCATCCCCCAAGGGTCTGCACTGGTAATCAATGCTCTGATTACCAGCACAGCCCCCCCCCCCCCATCAGAAGAGCCGCCGATCAGATGTCCTCTTTTCGTGCCTGTGAGGTGCAAACTGAGGAAAGCCAATCAATGGCACTTCCTATTTACTATGTGACCAGCTGTGATTGGATACAGCTGGTCACATGGTAAAAAGCCTACGTCATAGGCTCTTTACTGGGATCGGAGATGCGGTGTGTCAGAGTGACAACGTCATATGACGCACAGTCAGGATAGAGCACCACTTTGCGACCGTCATTTTGCTAGGAAAGTGGTTAATCTCTGTGTATCACCTCAAACTAGTGACTTCAGTGACTTAAAGTGGAAGTAAACCCTTCTATCCTTTTCAGCCAAGAAAGCTGCTTAATCTTTAACTGCCATGATGCTGCACATGTCATCAGTTATGACACCAGCCATTGGATAGTTTAACAGTTTGGTTGAGAGCAAAAACAATGTGACAGTTACATTTGCGGCACATGTCGGGAACGTAACTATTTTTTTAAACTGTTAAATGGATGGATTTACTTCCGCTTTAAGTAATTGAATGCCATTAAACCATTATTCTAGTGAATACATGCATTAAAAGAGGAACTTCAGTTCTCGTAATGTTGGTCCACATCCATCTTTAAAATTCTAGTCTTCTGGACCCGGCAGAGACCCGTGGCACAAATGTGCATGTGCTGGAACTACCCTGAGGTCTGTGACATCTTACCTGCATCTTCTTAGAGCATGTCTGTGTGAAGATGAACCATTGGTCTCCGATGTGCTCCAAAGTCCTGCGGCCTGTCTACGTAAGTGCAATCACCTGAGTAAGCAGGGAGTTCAATGCAATAATTGCGAAAAAAAACTATTATTTTAATCTAAATGTGGAAAATGGAGGGTGGTGGAGCCAGGTATCAATAAGTTGCTTAATTGGGTGAAGGTCCGCTTTTAAATTCCTGGCAGATAGGTGTTAACCCTATCTCCCATCCAGAAAAGGGTCCATGCACACTTTGCCAGTATCAGGTGCAAAAAAAGTGCTCATCCTCAATGAAGCCCAACCAAAGCATTTGATACCAGCAGAAATTTAAAAAAAGGTAGGTGACCTCAGGTCACATGGTTTTCAGACAGAAAAACTGTTGGTGTGTATGGTAATTCAGAAGTAGGATTTAATATTTATTGGCAAACAGCATTTTTCTCACTTCATAGGGAAATATATCAGATATAAATAAAAAAATTCAGAAAAATGTAAAGAGTTATATTGCTAATGCTCTGTTCTGGTGCATTTATTTATGAAAATGTATTCAAAAGGGAATGGAAATATCTGAGTAGTAAAATTTGTGGTTATAATGTTCTTCAGTGTAATTATGGCTTCTATTGTTGCCTGATTAGTAACATAATACAAAATGCTCCATTGTCCGATCATGCATTCTGTTTCCTCCATAGTCAGCTCAGGTTTGGCTTTTTAATGCAAACAATTTTCAGCAACTTGTGACACCTTTGTAAGATCTCCTTTTCAGCAGTGACGTCAATAAAACATTTCCCGGGTTTGATGCAGCAGGTTGTGTTCATTGAGTGTTCAGACTATTTAGGCTTTAGCTGACTTTTCTTTTCCATTATATAAACTATTTGCGTGACTAACAATATACTAGAAATTTCTCTTGTTCTGAGCACAGGGTTTATCCATGGCAACCGTGGTTCTCCTTGGGGATATTATGCTTTCATTTTTTCTGTTCGACTTTTGAAATATGCAAATTGCATAAACTTTCAGGGATTAAGGTCTCAACAATGACTAAACACTATTACAGGCTGACACCTGAAAGTTTAATTTTACAAGAATATAGGACATTGTATATATACGTATTAGGGTTTTAAAAAGAGAAAAAATTAAAGAGAGTCTGACGTGTAATAAAATGCCTCTAGGAAAGCTCAAATACCTGTAGAGAAAAGACTAAATGCATACCTTCTCTCCTGCCCATGCCACTCAATGCTGCTCCATGGAAGGAACTGGTCCCCTGAAGTCCACTGCAACACAAATGGGTCTCTGAGGTCCTTCACAGCTGTTGATGGGTTTTCTCTCTTACCTCACATCACTGTAGGATACTTGTCATGGACACTGGCTGCTGGAACCTTTTCGGCCCAGATTCACCCTGTTATTTGTTATTGCTATATTTCTTTTTTTATTACATTTTTGAGGGACTGTTTTTTTTTTTTTGTTTTTTTTTTTATTATTTGCCCTAAAGACTATTTCTGGCCTGTATGATTCTGAACATGTTCATTGAAAGAGCTGGTCACATTGGCCTCTGTTCCATGTTCTTCAATGTAAGAGACGGACAGTCTGTTACTGGTGGTCTCCTGCTATTGTCTGTGTATTAAGGTGTTATGTATTTTCTGTTAAGCATGTCTGTCCCATTGTGAATTGTTAATTAACTCACCTATTGTTTCTGTCCAGATGGATACTGTAGGTAAATAGCTCAGGTTAATTATATTTCTGTACACAGTTTTATCTGCATACGATAATGTAATCAGGCACCTGACCTGTGTGTGGTATATATTGTGTGTGAGTCTGTTCAATAAATGTTCCAGTTCTATACAAGCTATTTTCGGCTAGACTTGTATATCGTGGCTACAATATCTGATGTCTCACTCTCAACAGGTGAATTGGTTGGCTAAGGGATCTTGGATCATGCTGGTACCAGGCAAGGGAAGCTTATACGGCATATAAGTATCACTCTTGAGTATGGGGGTTCATCATAATACTGTTGGACCTTTTTGTTTGGTAAACATACCATTGAATGTGCTTTGTTTTCAATGTGCAAAGCAGCGCAAAAATACCTACTGTTTCTGACAGAAATCAAGTAAGCTTACAAGTTCCTGTGTACTCTACAGTTTTATTCCAGTGTTATTAGCCCTGCTCAGGTCACCTCTGTGAACTACAGAACATCTTCCCATGTTAAGGAGAAGATGAGAGGGGAAGATATCCTATAGTCCAAATCAGTAGTGAGTAGGCTAGGGTGACAGCACTGCTCCTCCATAGATAGAGTAAACTGAATGAGCATTGTCACATTAGAACAAGGAGTTCATTACTAGTAGGACCAACAAGGTAAAAGAAAATTAACCTGAAAAAAATAAAACAAATGCAGCCAATACATCAAAGGACTGGTTACCTACAAAATATGACACTTTTGTTCTTGCTGTTGAACAGCTTTCTTTATTGCAATGTTGTTGTATGTTCTGAGATAACCTTTTAAAGACTGTAGGACCTAGTGCTTAAAATGTATCTAAATGTATCTAAGCTGCCCATAAAAATCGCGAAAGACTGTGAAGGTTTTAACCACTTTACCACCGGAGGATTTTGCTGTCTTACGTCCAAGCCACTTTTTGCGATTCGGCACTGTGCGACTTTAACGGACAATTGCGCGGTCATGCGATGCTGTACCCAAACTAAATTTACGTCCTTTTTTCCCCACAAACAGAGCTTTCTTTTGGTGATATTTGATCACCTGTGCGATTTTTACTTTTTGCGTTAAAAAAAAAAAGAGCGTAAATTTTGAAAAAATAACAATATTTTTCACATTTTTTTTATATGAAATTCCCCCCAAAAAAATTAAAAAATCGAAATTTTTTGAAATTTTTGGCCAATTTGTTTTCTGCTACCTATGTTTGGTAAAAAAAAATCACAATAAGCGTATTTTGATTGGTTTGCGCAAAAGTTATTGTGTTTACTAACTAAGGGAAAGATTTCTGTCATTTTCAGTGTTTTTTTTTTTTTAACGAGTAATAGCGGTGATCTGCGAATTTTTTGAGGGACTGCGACATTGAGGCGGACAGATCGGACCCTTGACTGACATTTTTGACACTTTTGGGGGTACCAGTGACATTACTACAGTAATCAGTGCTATAAATATGCACTGTTACTGTAAAAATGACACTGGCAGGGAAGGGGTTAATTTTATTGGCGAGGGAGGGGTTAATGTGTGCCTGGTGCTTACTAACATGTGTGGGGGGAGGTGACTGTGTGACACAAGGACAGATCGCATGTTCAGCTATGATGAACCCTGCAATCTGTCACTGTCTGTCACTTAGGAGATCCGCCCGCTTTGTTTACACAAGCGGGCGGATCTCCAAACTCGATTCCCCGATGATCGGGGAAGAGCAGCGGCGACCGCCGCCGCTCCTCCCCTGGCCCGACTCCCTATGTGAATGAATACAGCGGGAGGGAGCCTCCGGCGGCGCGCGAGCGCCGCCCACAAGGGGAGGAGTCCAGCGATGTAGGTCTACGTCGCTGGAAGATAGCTAACCACTTTGCCGCAGTAGAGCTCAAGTGAGCGGTCGGCAAGTGGTTAATTATATTCAAAAGTAAGTCTTTACAGTATACTGGCAATATTAATGAGCTTTGGTTATCAAGGTGTGATAGCAGGAACTACCTGTACTGTCCTGCAAGAGCCAATGTCATTTAACCACTTGACCACCGGAGGATTTTGCTGTCTTCTGTCCAGGCCACTTTTTGCGATTCGGCGCTGTGCGACTTTAACTGACAATTGCGCGGTCGTGCGACGCCGTACCCAAACGAAATTTACGTCCTTTTTTTCCCACAAACAGAGCTTTCTTTTCGTGGTATTTGATCACCTGTGCGATTTTTACTTTTTGCGCTATAAACAAAAAAAGAGCGTTTATTTTGAAAAAATAACAATATTTTTAACATTTTTTTATATGAAATTCCCCCCCAAAAAAATGTATAAATCAATTATTTTTTTAATTTTTGGCCAATTTTTTTCTGCTACCTAGGTTTGGTAAAAAAAATCGCAATAAGCGTATTTTGATTGGTTTGCGCAAAAGTTATTGCGTTTCCTAAGATTTCTGTCATTTTTGGTGTTTTTTTTTTTAACGCGTAATGGCGGTGATCTGCGATTTTTTTTGCGGGACTGCGACATTGCGGCGGACAGATCGGACCCTTGACTGACATTTTTGACACTTTTGGGGGTACCAGTGACATTACTGCAGTAATCAGTGCTATACATATGCACTGTTACTGTAAAAATGACACTGGCAGTGAAGGGGTTAATTTTATTGGAGAGGGAGGGGTTAATGTATGCCTGGTGCTTACTGACGTGTGATGGGGGAGGTAACAGTGTGACAGAAGGACAGATCGGATGTTCAGCTATGCTGAACACTCCGATCTGTCAGTCCCTGTCACTATAGAGATCCGCCCGCTCTGTTTACACAGGTGGGCGGATCTCCTCACTCGATTCCCCGACGATCGGGGCAGAGCAGCGGCGATCGCCGCTGCTCTTCCCCTGGCCCGACTCCCGCTGTGAATGAAAACAGCAGGAGCGCGCCTCCGGCGGCGCGCGAGCGCCGCCTACAGGGGGAGCAGTCCAGCGACGTAGGTCTACGTCGCTGGACGGGAACGAGCCACTTTGCCGCAGTACGCTCCATGTGAGCGGTCGGCAAGTGGTTAAGTGTTATTCTCTAATTGTTGTTGCTCAGTGCAGGGGTTATCTGGCTGCTAAGAGGCAACCTGTACAAAATTTGTCTGGTTGTTAACAATAAATAGTGTAATTTTCTAAGGTAAATTGTTTGATGTGGTGCGGTTAGGTGAATAATATATACAGTTCCCTTGTATTCAGCCCCCTTTACTCTGATACCCCTAATTAAATCTAGTGGAACCAATAGCCTTCAGAAGTCACCTAATTAGTAAATAGAGTCCACCTGTGTGTAATTTAATCTCAGTATAAAAATACAGCTGTTCTGCGAAGCCCTCATAGGTTTGTCAGAGAATCTTAGTAAATAAACAGCATCATCAAGGCCAAGAAACATACTAGACAGGTCAGGGATAAAGTTGTGGAGAAGTTTAAAGCAGGGTTAGGTTATAAAAAAATATCCCAAGCTTTGAACATTTCACAAAGCATTATTCAATACCATCATCCGAAAATGGAAAGAGTATGACGCAACTGCAAACCTACGAAGACATGGCCGCCCACCTAAACTGACAGGCCGGGCAAGGAAAGCATTAATCAAAGAAGCAGCCAAGAGGCCCATGATAGCCCTGGAGGAGATGCAGCTCAGGTGGGAGAATCTGTCCAGAGGACAACTATTAGTCATGCACTCCACAAATCTGGCCTTTATGGAAGAGTGGCAAGAAGAAAGCCATTGTTGAAAGAAAGCCATAAGAAGTCCCATTTGCAATTTGCGAGAAGCCATGTGGGGGACACAGTAAGCATGTGGAAGAAAGTGCTCTGGTCAAGTGTAGACCAAAATGTAACTTCTTGGCCTAGAAGCAAAATGCTATGTGTGGGGGAAAACTAACACTGCACATCACCCTGAACACACCAACCCCAACCCCAACTTGAAACATGGTGGTGGCAGCATCATGTTGTGGGGAAGCTTTTCTTTAGCATGGACAAGGAAGCTGGTCAGAGTTGGTGGGACGATGGATGGAGTCAAATACAGGGCAATCTTATAGTAATACCTGTTAGAGTCTGCAAAAAGCTTGAGACTGGGGCGGAGGTTCACCTCCCAGCAGGACAACGACCCTAAAAATACAGCCAGAACTACAATGGAATGGTTTAAATCAAATCATATTCATCCATATCTAAATCCAATTGAGAATCTGTGGCAAGACTTGAAAATTGCTGTTTACAGGCGCTCTCCATTCAAAATAACAGAGCTTGAGCTATTTTGCAAAGTAGAATGGGAAAAAATGTCATTCTCTAGATGTGCAAAGCTGGTAGAGTCATACCCAAAAAGACTTGCAGCTGTAATTGCAGCGAAAGGTGGCTCTACAAAGTATTAACTCAGGGAGGATGAATACAATTGCATGCCACACTTTTCATATATTTATTTGTAAAAAATGTTGAAAACCATTTAGCATTTTTCTCCCACTTCACAATTATGTGCCACGTTGTGTTGGTCTATCACATAAAACCTTAAAAAAATACATCTAAGCTTTTGGTTGTAGCATGACATAAAGTGGAAAATTTCAAGGGGTGTAAATACTTTTTCTAGGCACTGTATATTTACAGTATATGTACAGTATATACACTGCTCAAAAAAATGAAAGAAACACTTTTTAATCAGAGTATAGCATCAAGTCAATAAAACTCCTGAGATATTGGTCTGGTCACTTAACCACTTTAATACAGGGCACTTTCACCCCCTTCCTGCCCAGGCCAATTTTCAGCTTTTGGCGCTGTTGCAATTTGAATGACAATTGCGCAGTCATTCAACACTGTACCTAAACCAAATTTATGTCATTAAATAAAATAAAAAAAGTTTTTTTGTTAATGTTATACAATTTTGTAAATAGATACGTTTTTTCCTGCACTGATGAGCACTGATGAGGCCACACTGACAGGCACTGATGAGGAGGCACTGATGGGGTGGCACTGATAGGGTGGCACAAATATGCAGCACTGATAGGCAGCACTGATGGGCACTGATATGTGGCACTGATAGGTAGCACTGATATGCAGCATTGGTGGGCACTGATAGGCGGCACTTCTGGGCACTGATAGGTGGCATTGATGGGCACTGATAGGTGGCACTGATGGGCACTGATAGGCGGCACTGATGGGCACTGATAGGCGGCACTGATGGGCACTGGTAGGTGGCACTGATGGGCACTGATGGGCACTGATAGGTGGCACTGATTGGAACTGGTGGGTGTCACTGATGGGCACTAATGGCCACTGATAGGTGGCACTGGTGGGAAATAATGGGCACTGGTGGGGCGCACTGGTAGATGGCAATGATGGGCACTGGTGGGCAGCACTGATGGGGAGGGCACTGGAGGGCAGCACTGATGGGGAGGGCACTGGTGAGCTCCCAGGGCCCTGATTGCTATCCCTGGTGGCCATGGTGGGCATACCTGGGGTCATGGGTGGGCATCCCTTGTGGTTCTAGTGGCACCCCCCCTAATGATCTGCACTGGTAATCAATGCTCTGATTACCAGTGCAGACCCCCCCCCCCTGTCTGGAGAGCCGCCGATTGGCTCTCCTATACTCGTGCCTGTCAGGCACGAAGCAAGGAAAGCCGATCGACGGCACTTCCTATTTACTATGTGACCAGCTGTGATTGGACACAGCTGGTCACATGGTAAAGAGCCTAGGTCAGTAGGCTCTTTACCGAGATCAGAGATGCACCGCAGCACCGATCGCCTCATTCATATGACGTCCGGTCAGGATAATGCAACCACATTCCCACCGTCAATCGCCTATAGGGCGGGCGGGAAGTGGTTAAGTAGCAAAGGGGGTTGTTAATCAGTTTCAACTGCTTTGTTGTGAATGAAATTAACAACTTGGGCACTAGAGGAGCAACAATGAGATGACCCCCAAAACAGAATGGTTTTACAGGTGAAGGCCACTGAAATGTTTTTCTCCAGTCATCTCTTCTGATCTGTTTCTCACACGTTTTGCATATGGCTGGGGTCCTTGTCACTACTGGTAGCATGAGGCAATACCTGGACCCTATAGAGGTTGCACAGGCAGTCCAACTCCTCCAGGATGGCACATCAATATGTGCCATTGCCAGAAGATTTGCTGCGTCTCCCACCACAGTCTCAAGAGCATGGAGGAGATTCCAGGACACAGGCAGTTACTCTAAAAGAGATGGACAGGGCTGTGGAAGGTCTTTAACCCATCAGCAGGACCAGTATCTGCTCCTTTTTGCAAGGAGGAACAGGATAAGCACTGCCAGAGCCCTTCAAAACGACCTCCAGCAGGCCACTGGTGTAAATGTCTCTGACCAAGCAATCAGAAAAAGACTTCAGGATGGTGGCCTGAGGGCCCAACGTCCTCTAGTTGGCCCTGTGCTCATTGCCCAACACCGTGGAGCTCGATTGGCATTTGCCATTGAACACCAGAATTGGCAGGCTTGACACTGGTGCCCTGTGCTTTTCACAGATGAGAGCGGGTTCACCCTGAGCACATGTGACAGACGTGAAAGGGTCTGGAGAAGCCGTGGAGAACATTATGCTGCCTGTAACATTGTTCAGCATGACCGGTTTGGTGGGTGAGTCAGTGATGGTCTGGAGAGGCATATTCATGAAGGGACGCACAAACTAGAGATAGACCGGTATGGTTTTTCCAGGGCCGATACCAATACCGATACCGATATTTTGGTCACTAAGTATCGGTATGGGCCAATATTTTGTACATTTAAAGTTTTGAGAAATAAAGACAATTTTTGACACAAATCTAGCACTGAACATGTGGGGTAGGTCTTTTAGCTGTAATGTGCGGTCTTCCCTTCCCTCCCTGCCTGCCAGGAATCCCGCGTGAACCTAGTTTAGTGTCATGAAAATCCTAGAATCCACTTTATATAAGTGTTTTATATAATGTCCAGTGTGTGTTTCTGTAATAAAATAGTGGGAAATACCTTCATTACATCACTGCTCCTCGCTAATCTCCCACTCTGCTGTTTTCTCCCCTCATAGCTGTGAGAGGAAGATCTCACCCCCTCCCCTCTGCAGTGTACACAGAAGCGCCGGGTATTCGATTAGTGTAGCAGGTTTTCCAGGCATTGTGCCTGATGTAGGTCTGCCATTGTGACCGGTTACCTCTCCAGCCTGTGTGAGCTCCGACCCTGGGTGTGAGAACTGAGACATTGACAACTCTGGCATCTTTGTTTGGTTGGTTTTATTGTATTTTTAGGGGATGGGAGAAGGGAATGAGTGGGATACTCCTTTGGCTCGACTATGTACAATTTCGGGACTTTAGAGCAAAAATGCCCGTCAGCGCTGTCTTGACGCCAGCCGACGCTAGCCAACGCTTACTGGTGCTTTGAACACACTGTATCTCTGAAAGCTGTGCTGGAACCCTGACTTAAGTCCAAAAGATCCAGGACTGTAGAATACTGGACTTCTAACAATACTTGCACTCAAAAGTCACTGACAACTCCCTCCTGCCTTGCACTGGCTTGAGGTATCGTAAGTGAATTCCTGTATGGCTACAACTCTTAACTGATACACTACACACTGTGCACTTACTCTTCAGGGCCCAAACTGCTGGTGCCCCCTTTAACTCTTCAGGGTCCCCTGACTAGGTACCCCCTCTGTCACTTCAGGGTCCTCAACCTAGGCACCCCCTTTTACAGCTAGCTAACACTTGGATCCTAGAACCTTCTCCAGAGTGGTCCCCACTGACACTAGGCAGACCCCCAGGGGCAATCCTCAGTACTCACGACCTGTGTAGGCTTTCCTGGGACTGAGTCCCTCTTTCCCTCCGCTGGTTCTCGGCACACCAGATCCCCACAGCTCAACTCAGCATCCTCTGGATTCTTAGACAGCACCCCGAGACATCCACTTTCTCAAACAGGAGGAGAGAGAGCTGTTCTCTCCATCCTGGGACTCTACTCCCGCCAAAGACGCCCAGTCACGCCCTCCCCTCAGACTTATACCCACTCCCAGAATCCTTTGCAGCAGAATCTGCCTTCTGGGGTAGTTACAAGCCAGAATGTGTCCCTGATTGGGTTTCCTCCACTGCCCTATGAGAAGCCTCTCACAGAGCTAGTGGGGAGACTCCCCTCTCAGCAGACACACCTGGAAGCCATGACACCCTTGCCAAAAAGCAATCATGGCCCTGCTGTTAGGCAGACAAGGCCCACTATGCATTTACCTAGCACCTACCTATAGGGTGCTACATTGGAATAGTGTGAAAAAACCTTCTGTTACATCGCCGCTCTGGGCTCAGCTAATCTCCCACTCTGCTGTCCTTTTCTCCTCCCCCACTGACAGCTGGGGACCACGTAAGGGCCGAGCGGCGATGTAATGAAGGTATTTCACACTATTAGATTACAACAACACACACTGGACATTATATAAAACACTAATAAAGTGGATGCTAGGATTTTACATACACTGATATTACATACACTAATATCGGTAATATTGGCCAGTTCCAGGGCCGATACCGATACATCAGTAAAAGGGAATCTCGGCCCTCCGGTAATCGGCTTTTCCGATAATCGGTCGATCCTTAGCACAGACCTCTTACTGCTAGACAATGGCACCATGTCTGCTATTAGGTATCAGGATGAAATCCTTGGACCCATTGTCAGGCCCTACGCTGGTGCAGTGGGTCCTGGGTTCCTACTGGTGCACGACAATGCCCTGCCTCATGTGGCGAGAGTATGCAAATAGTTCCTGAAGGATGAAGGAGATGATACCAGTAAATGGCCCCCACACTCACCTGATCTAAATCCAATAGAACACTTCTGGGACATTATGTTTTGGTCCATCTGATGCCACCAGGTTGCAACTCAGTCTGTTTAGGAGCTCAGTGATGCCCTGGTTCAGATCTGGGAGAAAATACCCCAGAACACCATCCATATTCTCAAAAGGAGCATGCCCCGATGTTGCCAGGCATGCATACAAGCATGTGGGGGGCCATACAAACTACTGAGTATCGTTTTGAGTTGCTGCAATGAAATTTCAGCAAAATGGACTAGCCTGCTGAATCATTTTTTCACTTTGATTTTTGGGGTGTCTTTAAATTCAGCCCTCTGTAGGTTGATCATTTTCATTTCCATTAAACAATGTGGCATACTTTTGTTCCTAACACATCACTAAGATCATATCAGTATAGATATCCAGCATGTATATATATATATATATATATATATATATATATATTTACAGAGCAATTGAAGAAATTAATTACTTGGAGTTAATGTAAGAATAATGATACCCCAAGTTATCTTATTGGCTCGTTCCTTAAGCTTTATGGAATCTGTTGAGCTGATTGGTTGGCTTTTCCTGAGCATCACTTCCCCAAGTTTCTTCAGTAGAGGCTATGGGGTTGATTTACTAAATTGAAGTAGATTGTTCACGTTGCTAGGGAATTTTTTTCTAGAGCTTAGTGAATGAGGTGAAGCCCTGCTGACTTCTATCATCCAGCCATCTGCAAGCAAACACATTTTGTTTTATTTTTCTTGCATTTGATTGGGTATCTTTTGCAAAGTGAAACTTCACCATATTCATTAAGCTCTAGGGCAAATTCCTTTGCAAAGTGCAACTTCCATTTTATCAATTAGAAACAATAGAAAACACATATGGGCTTATCTCATGTCATGCACAGTTCGAAGGTGATTGACAAAACTCAGTATTCCATCAACTAGTCAGATGAAAGATGCTTGTTGATTTGATACTTACTTGAAGGGTTGCTTCACTTTCCTTTTTGATTTTTCCCTTCAATTGAAGTCTGTTCCAATGTTCACACTAAGTAAGAATAACTTTGTGAAGCAAGGAAACATGATATATACTATAGTGGTAAGTCAAGTGCTCATAATTGGAGTTCTGTAAGCTCAGCACCTGTATTTCGCTGGAGATGAAGCAAAGGCAAGTTTGTGAAGCTTTGTGTTGTGACAGCAAGCATCACTAGATCACAGCATGAAAGCAATCTTCTGTCTTTCTTCCTGAATTGAAAATGTTAGAAAATAGCAGCCTAGGTAAGTGCAACAGACAAATACACCTAACCAAGAAGGTCATTTGCTTGGAAATATTACATACTGTATCTATACAACAACTAGAGAAAGAATTCAAATTATTTTACGTTATTTTTTAAAGCGCACACATCTCTTTAAAAATAAGCAGCATAAACAATGCAGCTCAAGCTACAGTCATGTGCAGTTTTGGTATAAAAGTTTAGAATTATTAACCACTTGAACTCTGGGAAGATTTTACCCCCTTCGTGACCAGGCTATTTTTGCGATACAGCACTGCATTACTGCAACTGACAATTGCATGGTCCTGCGACACTGTACCCAAATAAAATTGTATTTTTTATCCTTTTATTCCCACAAATAAAGCTTTCTTTTGGTGGTATTTGATCACCTCTGTGGTTTTTAATTTTTGCGCTATAAACAAAAAAAAGACCGATAATTTTGAAAAAAAACAAAACAATATTTTTTACTTTCTGCTATAAAATACACTCAATAAAATTTTTTTAAAAAATCAAATTTCTTTATTAATTTAGGCCAATATGTATTCTGCTACATATTTTTGTTAAAACAAAATCCCAATAAACTTATATTGGTTGGTGTGCACAAAAGTTATAGCGTCTACAAACTTTGGGATTTATATATTTTTTTTATTTTTACTAGTAATTAGTGACTTTTAGTGGGACTTATAGTGGGACTGCGATATTGTGGCATACAAGTTGGACACCTAACTGACACTATTCACACTTTTTAGGGACCAGTGACATTAATACAGTAATCAGTGCTAAAAAATATGCACTGTCACTGTACTTAGTTACATAGTTAGTGAGGTTGAAAAAAGACATCCGTCCATCCAGTTCGACCTATGATGTGTGTGTGTGTTTGCTGTTAACCGTACATTGTATACCCCTGTATGTTGTGGTCTTTAAGGTGCCCATCTAATAGTTTTTTGAAACTATCAATGCTCCCTGCTGATACGACTGCTTGTGGAAGAGAATTCCGCATCCTTACCGCTCTTACAGTGAAGAACCCCTTACGCACTTTTCCTCTAGTTTTAGTGAGTGGCCACGTGTCTTGTTGTATCTCCTTTCGTACTAATGACACTTACTGTGGGGCAGGTGCTTTGACTAGTGGAAGGCAAAGATCTGTGTTCCTGTTTTGCAGAAACACAGGATCAAAGCCTTCCCTGCTGACAGAAGGACAATCTTCTTTGTTTAAATAGGCAGATTGTCATTCTATGTAAGTCCAGTGTAATTGGTGGGTGCCAGTAGATATCGAGTGGGTCGCTGGTGGCACACGCATGCGCCCCAGACTAGAAGTGTCAGATCACGTACTTGGCACCTGATACTTTTGACACTTTTTTGGGAACCAGTGAAACTAATACAGTGATCAGTGCTAAAAATATGCATTGTCACTGTACTAATGACACTGGCTGGGAAGGGATTAACATCAGAGGCAATCAAAGGGTTAATTGTGTGCCTAGCTGGTGTCCTCCTCTTCCTCAAAGGAAAATAACTCATCCTCTATGGCTGAGTCTCTGCTAAGGTGGCGTGTTGATGTGCTGGTAGTGGTAGCTGCTTGTTGGTCTTGGTCTAGGACAAGTTTCCGGCACTCCGCCAGCAGACTTGCCTTGGGCTTGTCCTTCCTGACTTGTGCCTGAAGCCAACGTAGTTTGAAATTGTGCAGGGTCACAGCAGCCAAGGCAGCATACTCGCTTTCCAACACCTCTGCAAATCTTGTTTTGATTGCCTGAAATGATAAGAATGCAAAGAACATATTTTAATTTATTTTATTTCAGGTACTTATATAGTGCCGTCAGTTTAGGTGTATCCAAAGGTTGTCTTTGGGAAATAGATGTATGACATGAGTGCTGCAAGTGTTGCTGCAGAGGTTGAAGGGGTGGGAGGTCAGCCTGTCAGTGCTCAGACCATACGCTGCACACTGCATCAAATTGGTCTGCATGGCTGTCCTTCCAGAAGGAAGCCTCTTCTAACATTCATACACATACTAGGGCCAATTTAGACAGGAGCCAATTAACCTACCACTACCAGCATGTCTTTGGAGTGTGGGGGGGAAATAAATAAAATAAGATGCAATTCTTGGGTGACTGGTTAAATATATTTAAATAAATTAAATTTCTTACTATCACAACTGCCTGGAAGGTCAACTAGGATTTGCAGGCCACTCTTCAGTTCCAAGGTCTTGAAAATCAATTTCTCCAGTGTGCGTAGGACTGTACCATGGAAACAGTTGTCTTTTCCCTGAAGAATGTCTAAGGCTACTGTAAGTGGCCTCATGACAGTACAGTACTCCCTGATGAACTGATGTTCTCATTCTGTGATGGCTGTCATCCCAAACTTGGACGAGATGTTGTTCAGTTCACCCCTAGGAATCTCACCGATTTGAGCCAGGGCATTATAAAATTAATTCCAGCTTTTACTGCAAGGGACCATCAGCTTCTTTGCAATGATGTCATCTGCAGCCACCGTTGAACGACTAGCTATGTTCCATAAGCCTGTACATTTTGTGGTAGCTCTTCTGCATATTGCTTTTGTTTGTGGCATTGACAGTAACCACTTGTCAACATCAGTACATAAAACAAGGTTTAAAGTGTGAGCAGCACACCTCTGATGTGGCGGCAAAGTGATCACAATTTCACCACCATCATCACCACCGTTTTGCAATAAATCATTAATGTCCGTAAAAGTCACCACCTCCTCATCATCTTCAGTGTCCTCCTCCACAACAGGCTGCTGGTATCTTTTAAAGGCCTTGACGAAATTAGAGCCATTATCCGTGACAGTTGATGTATTTTTATGGGGTATGCCATAGGATGAGAGAATGTTGTCAAGCTCAATTGCAATAATGTCATGAGTATGATGCCCCTTGAATCTTCTGCATGCTAGTGCTGCTTTCTCTTGCTTTATGCGGTTTGTATTTATCCAATGCACGGTTATGCCAAGATAGCTTTTATTATGTGCCGTCCAAATATCGGCTGTTGTGGAAATATATTCTACATGTTCAAAGGTCTTTTTGAGGTTGTTAATCATTCTGGCATACTCTGTATCTATGTACTTTGAAAAAAGCATTTTTGCATGGCGGGCCTACCCCCTGTCTCGCAGGTGTTTTTGCAATGATTGCCTGGAAAGAATCAGACTCAACTGTTGACAATGGCAGCATCTCCTCCACTATATATCTGGAAATTATTTTGTTTAATTCTGTCTACGTTACAAGAGTTTGCGGTGGTGAAAAATCAAGCTTCAGTTGCTTTGATGTCGTGGCTCCATCTCCTCCTTTGATAGCGGAGCTTACGTTATCAGCTGTGTTCTTGGCCACTAGTTTTGTGGCAGCATGAGACGATGTGAGGTGCTTCATTAAATTTGAATTACTTGCCACCAATGTGAAGAGACTCTTATTTCCTGTGCATAAGTTGCACGATACATAAACATTCTTGCCTTTCACCTCAATGAGGGAAAAGTAGTGCTTATACTTCCAGTTTGCAGAAGCTACCTTTGAACTTGTTGGATTTGCCATCGCTCTGACTCCTGGTCGTCGTTGGTGTGTGCGACTGTGTTGGATTTGCCATCGCTCTGACTCCTGGTCGTCCTCGGTGTGTGCGACTGTGTCTGTGCGTGTTTGTGAACTGAACAGCAGTAACACAAAAAAAATCTCTCAAAGGACTTGTAATAATAATAATGGTTCAATGAAGGTGCTGGAGATGATGAGGCTTCCATAAGAGCATTTTTATTCATTTAAGATCATATAGCCCTGCCCTTGATATCATATGCACTGTCTACTGTACTGTGGTTGTGAACAAGCACGGAGACCCATGTAAAACGTTAACAGTTCCTGTCTGTTTGGATGTTTGGCAAAGGGATACTTTAATAAATTAATGCAACTTAATTCCATGACGGAGTGCGACCTATTTCTTTTTCTACAAATACTTTCACGGTGGTGAGTCGAGGTGAGCACCCAGCTGGATTGCAGAGCGTTGTTGCTCTTTTCTTTGCATTACTGTACTGTACTGACCATGAAATGGAATGATGATTGAAGCACCAGCTCTGCTGTAGTTTATTATGGCCTGGTGATGGTGGATGGCCAAAATTGAGGCTGTCTCATTTGCTGAGTGGTACCTGCATGGTACCTTAGTGGTATTTGCTGAGTGGTACCTGAGTGGTATTTGCTGAGTGATACCTGTGTGGTATTTGCTGAGTGGTACCCACTGCGTGGTACACTGGTACCTAACCTGAGTGGTATTTGCTGAGTGGTACCTGAGTGGTATTTGCTGAGTGGTACCTGAGTGGTATATGCTGAGTGGTACCTGAGTGGTATATGCTGAGTGATACCTGCATGGTACTGGTACCTGAGTGGTATTTGCTGAATGGTACCTGCGTGGTACGGTACCTGAGTCGTATTTGCTGAGTGGTATCTGCATGGTTTTTGCTGAGTGGTACCGGCTGTGTGGTACACTGGTACCTGAGTGGGGAAAAAAGCAATTAATTTGATTACTTACAAAAGTAACGGCGTTAGTAATGCCATTTACTTATAACAGGTTTATTTCCATCACTGGTCGGCAGACATGGGGTCCGCGGGACCAGCTGATCAGCTCCTGCTGTGTAGAATCACAGTGGGAGTGAGCCGCTGGTGGGGCGCACTCATGCCTGATATCTGGAAGTGCAGGATCACGTATATAAAGATGATCCTATGCAGCACTGCTGTCCTGTAGCAGTAAAACTGCTATAGGGAGGTTGGGAAGCGGTTTAAATGGTTTAGAAGGATTTTTCTTTTCTGCATTTCCCTCTAGGCTTAGTTAATAGACCTTTTTTGGCAGGGTTATTTTTATTCAGTTAGATGACATTACATGATCACCCAATCCTGCCAAACTTTATGAGTTTTACAGTGTAACACAACAACTGATACATCCTATGTTTGTGTCTGTTGTGACACTTTTCTCTTTCAGATACTGAGCCATACATTTCTCAGAGAACTTGCTTAACCACTTGCCGACCGGGCCATAGCCGAATGACAGCTACAGCGCGGTCGGCTTATTCTGGGAGGGCGTACAATGAAGTCCTCCCAGAAGGGCGCGCACACGGAGCTGTGCGCCCCCAGAAGGGCGCGCATCACGGATCGTGGTAAAGGGCCAATGACAGCAGACCAATGATGGAGCGATCACTTGTCAACAAACCGGCGCATGTCCAGTTCATTTCTCTTCTCTCCTCACACACTGCACACAACGATCGGTACAGTGTGCAGGGAGAGGAGAGAAACTGCAGCTGCAGCCATCCTCTGCCTCCTCTATACCCAAATTATGCCCATCCTTGCCTCATCCATGTCACATCCGTGCCTCATCCGTGCCTCATCCATGCCACACCCATGCCCTATCTATGCCCACCCATGCCACCTCAGTGCTCATCCATGCCACATCCGTGCTCATCCATGCCACATCATTGCTCATACATGCCATGCCAGTGCTCATCCATGCCACGTCAGTGCTCATCAATGCCACGTCAGTGCTCATCCATGCCACATTCATGCCACGTTAGTGGTAATCCATGCCACGTCAGTAGTAATCCATGCCACATTCATGCCACGTCAGTGCTCATCCGTGCCACATCCATGCCACGTCAGTGCTCATCCGTGCCACATCGGTGCCACATCAGTGCTCATGTGTACCACGTCAGTGCTCATCCATGCCACATCAATGCCATGTCAGTGCTCATCCATGCCACATCAGTGCTCATCCATGCCATATCAGTGCTCATCCATGCCACATCCATGCCATGTCAATACTCATCCGTGCCACATCAATGCTCATCTGTGCCACATCAGTTCTCACCCGTGCCACATCCATGCCAAATCAGTGCTCATCTGTGCCACATTAGTGCTTACCCATGCCACATCAGTGCTCATCTGTGCCATATCAGTGCCACTACAGTGCTTATCAGTGCCTTAAAGTGCCTCACAAAATTGTAATGGGAAGTCAGGAAATGACAGTGCTCCCTGCATGTTGGGCCTCTGCATGTGGCTAGGCTGTGGAAAAGTGTCACACATGTGGTATCACTATACTCAGGAGGAGTAGCAGAATGTATTTTGGGTGTCATGTTTGCTATGTACATGCTATGTGTTATATCTTCTAAATGGACAACTTTGTGTAAAAAATTTTCTTTCATTTTCATTTCATTTTCTTTCCACATTTTCCATAAACTTGTGGGAAACAAATGACATGATCAAAAGACTCATTATGCCTCCTAGATTATGTGTTGGGGTGTTTGCTTTCCAAAATGGGGTCATTTTGTGGGCTTTTCTATTGTCCTGGTGCTCCAGGACCTTCAAAATTGTGATAGGTTGTCAGGAAATTATATGTGTAATTTTTGCTCCTAGAACGCCTGACGGTGCTACTTGAAAGTTGGGCCTCTGTATGTGGTCAGGCTGTAAAAAAGTCTCACACATGTGGTATCGCCATACTCAGGAGAAGTAAGAGAATGTATTTTGGGGTGTAGTTGCAAGTATGCCAATAAAGTGTGTGAGAAATAACTTGGTAGTAGGACCATTTTGTGAAAAAAAAATCTTCATTTTGCAAAGAATTTTGGAAAAAAATTAAAACTTCAAAAAACTCACCATGCCTCTTACTAAATACCTTGGAATGTCTACTTTTTAAAAAGGGGTAATTTGGGGGGTATTTCTACTTTACTGGCTTGTTAGGGTCTCAAGAAATGAGTCAGTACATCAGGTGTGATCAATTTTCAATGATTGGCACCATAGCTTGTAGACTCTATAACTTTCACAAAGACCAACAAATTTTATACTTATTTGGGTTATTTTTACTAAAGGTATGTAGCATTATATATTTTGGCCCAAATGTATGAAGAAAAATGACTACATTTGCTAAATTGTAAAACCAATAAAAATGCATTTTTTTTACAAAATGTTTGGTCTTTTTTCATTTATAGTGCAAACAAAAAAAACAATTATGATTAAATACCACTAAAATAAAGTTCTGTTTGTGTGAAAAAAGGATGAAAATTTCATTTGGGTACAGTGTTGCATGACTGAGTAATTGTCATTCAAAATGTGAGAGCACTGAAAGCTGAAAACTGCTCTGCTTAGTGCCCAGTGGGTAAGTGGTTAAAGTACCCAAGCTGCATTTCATGTTGTTTTAAGAGTGTAGGTCTCAGTTCCTTATGTAATTACTGGTCTGATCAGATGTCTTGGAGAGAACAGCCTTAAATTTGTAGAAAAAGTCTGAATTTCAAATAGTTCAAAAATCTTTGAGCACACCTAAAACAGGGCAATATGTTATGTTATTTTCTTTGCTAACAACAGAACCATAATACTTGATGCTATCTGTCCTTTTGGCAACTTCAGACTATTTCCACTGTACAAATAAACTGTCTTCTCTTGACCTATAGTTAATCCCTTTCCCATGGCAGCTTTAAAAGAAAAGAAAGCATCCTTTAGGCCAGCCATTGATAGAATATTATGTGTACCTTATAAGTATAGGCCAAAAGCTACACAGTTTTGTAGACGCTTGTCTAGGTTCCTGAAACTCATAGCCCTCTTTTAAGGGCAACCGTAATAGGATACAAATGAAGACTTTTGTCCTGTTTTAGCTTGTGTATCGTTCAAGCTTCATAGACATGTTTGGATTTTGACTAAATGTTGCTCCAAGGGTGGAAAACCTTGGCCATAGCGAGTTTTATCAGTCTTTTCAATTTTCATACATTTTGAGTATATTTTTCCCAGTTTAGTTTATAATTTGGGGCCTTGAAGTAAAAAAAAAAGTGTATTTCTACCTGGAACCCTCTGGTTTCCACCATATCTTGTGGTTAAATCAATGTTTATTTTCTAGGGTGCAATCTTAACTGAAGACTGCCTGGGATTTCTTACATAAATTCTAAGAGGATTGATTTTAAATATTTTATGTTGAGGAAAGATATAATATTCAATTTCCACATCTCGTTAGGTTTCCTTTTTTATAAATGGGCAAATGATTAAAAATAGCAACTTTTTTCTGCATAGTTCCTGAATCATAGATATTCCGAATTTTCTGATAAAATCTTGAGTTTTGAACTCATTGATAATGCATAATGTACTGTGTGTACTATAGAACTATAGTGCATAATGTAATGCCCTAGATACTGCATGAATGCCTGGGGATTTCTCGTAGTTAGACTTTATGATGATTTCAAGCTTCCCCCTCATAAGAGTTCTACTTCAGCAATGTTCTGGGATACATTTGTGACCATTCATAAAAGGTGTCTTCATTTTCATCTAGCATTACTTCTACAAAAAATTTATGCATCCCTGATCCCCTAGAACAAGCTCTACCCACCTGCTAGTGTATGCCCCCCCCCCACCCATTGTGTATGGCTTGGCTTTAACCATACTCCTAGCAGGGGGTAGAGCTTGCTTTAGAGGATTAGGGCACAAATGGTGGTTTTGTCCTATTTTTTATATGTTTTTATTCTGGGCTTTTGTATAAAGATTGTATTATTATTTTATCAAAAGCATTTGCCTGTTTGTAGTGCCTGAAAAGTCCTACCACCATCTATGTACTCCAAATTTTTATATAAGTTATAGGATGTGGCACACACTTACAAAGTCAATACTATTGCTTCAATATATAATGTTACTTCTATTTCATTCAGAAGCTCAATAAAATATTTATTCCACTGCACAAGATTGGCAAGTTGGTTGCAGGTGATTCTTAGTTTTACCCATGAAGATTCACGTAATAACAGTATTATAAATTATATATTACCCTGTAGAACTTGTTTTTTTTTCTTTTTTTTTCCACAGACTGCTTGCTTAAGGGCCCTGAAGTGCTGGTGCTTGGGGAGCCCATGATTATAGCTTTGCAGGGGTGGCAAGCTAAAACCCTGACTTCACCCTTCAGGCTCCACAAGCCACTCTCAGGTTCTATTTCTTTAGCCCAAGGTCTGGGCAGGGGTCGATTTTTACACGTGCATGAGAGGCCTCCACTGTATCGATAGTTCCAGGTTTGGTCCCAGAGAGGGTCATGTCCCATACCAGAAGCCCATGTGACAGGAGGGCACAGGTGATGTTGCAGATATAATTGAGGAACCTTACCGGCCAAGTCCTAACCCACCGTCATCCAAGCACCACACACTCCTGTCCTGAACCGGCTGCTACAGTAAACTTCCCAGGTATTGGCTGTGCTCCACATCACAGAGACCAACTGTCAGTTCTGTATCTTGAAATTTAATTATGCCATTATTTCTGACTGCCTGAAGGTATATAGCAAATTAATTCCATTTATTATAACATGACTTTGAACAAGTACAGCCCTAGCACATGGTGAGAGTATTGTGAAAGTAGCTTTAAACATTTTTTAACCTTGTGGTAAATACATTTACATAACTGTCCTAGTGTCAGGTATCAATGAAGAGGGTGAGGGGGGATGGGCTTGTGGGCCGCAGTGCTTATCGTGCTCTGCTATTTTAAGTCCTTTAACTCACTCCCATGACCTACTGGCTCACTTGCGACCCCCTGAAGAGAGTTAATCCAAAAGGAACGACTGCACACCCCTGTAAGTCCTTGTACATCATTTATTGTATAATCTTTAGAAGCGAATAACACTGAACAGGACAAAATAAGGCTGCTGTTGACACGTTTCACACAAACATGTGCTTAATCATAACCTTATGATTAAGCACAGGTATGTGTGATACGCATCAACAGCAACCTTTTTGTGTCCTGTTCAGTGTTATTTGCTCTTGAAAATTATACAATAAATGGTGTATGAAGACTTACAGTGGTGTGCAGCCATTCCTTTTGGATTAATTTTATTCCGGTGGCGGGCCATGGCAAGAACCCATGTGTGGAGACAATTTAGCTGTTTACATCTCACTTGGAGCAGTGTTTTTCTCTACTGTTGAAGGGAACACATTCTATAGTCTAAAGCTGAATTCACACATATCGCAATTTGTCCAATTCAGCGGGAACCAGCCCAATTTGTATTTGTGTGTAGCCCACTCTGTTCAACAGAAGTCAATCGTTTGACATACTTCTGTCAAATAGTCCAGCTGAAAAACCTGCATTTGAGCAGCCACTGCAGCCTTATGGCTGCAGTGCTGATCAGTGTATTGTGACAAGAAAACAATGGCAAAGGGTAGGAGATTTTTCACCCACATCTCTTGTGTGTAGGAATGCAGGAATCTGAGTGTGTACTCAGTTTAATAATTAATACATGGTCTGAATTTTGACTGAAACAGCAGGGATCAATCAATTGACTTGTGTAAACCAGCCTGTTGGAACATTTTCTCTGAATCAGATATAGCCGGCAGTGCTGATCAGTGTATTCTGACGGCAGGGAAGTCTCCCCACTGTCAGAATACAATAACAGAGTGGAAGGGATTTCCCCATGCACATTGAGTATGTGTGTAGCTGGGAGCGGACTAGAATTATCTGACACTGCAGACTTATTCTCTGCTCTCTCAGACTGTCTATGTGCCCCCCTAGTGTTGGTCTCAGATTTCATGCATCATACTCTTGAGACTGGAAGAAAACATTGTGGGAACTGTAGTTTATGAACTACACCTCCTAGCAGGCCATTTGCTCCAGGGGAGAATTGTGGGAGAGATTATAAAGGAATCTGCTGACCAGGCCCACGCTCTCTTGCTTTCCGGGATCCATTGTGTGTGCATCGGTCTGCCGCAGAGAGAGAGGACTGCGACCCACTGCATGCCACCCAGCTGTCTGCAGACTCAGCCCAGGTGGGACGGATGACACTCGCTACATTACAGACATCCCTGCAGCATCGCTGATCGAATCAGAGTTGGCAGGACTCACTGAATCAGCAGAGCGCAGCCATCTCAGTGTCTCACAGCGTGGAGAGTTGACGTTGCTTGTTCTTCCAGAAGTTATAAGGGGGACATCAGGATTGGTGAAAGAGCACCTGCTCAAAGTCCAGTTATAAATTGCTACAGCTTCTCTTGAACACTGAACACAGACACCTTGCATTTGGATCAGTTAGTGGATCATCATTAATCAGATTAGCTAATTCGCATTGCTTGTCTCAAAATGTGCTACACTTGGGAATCATTTGTTCTTTGAGATTCAACTGCCGGCGAAGATAATAGCAAGGCCTTGCATTCTGAACATTGCTATCTTATTGCTTTTAAAGGGTACACGCTACTGCTATCTAGATTACCTCATCTCTCATTAGGATACAGGTACTATAGACTGGCCTGGGATTTCCCTTTAGTAGGAGTATTTCATATAGCAATTTATAGCTTTCTGAGAGATTCATTCACTTACTGCCAGGTACTGTGTATATTGGTGTTGTTTGCTTGTTACTATAAATGGTTATTTATAGTATTTTTATAGTATTTTTTCAACTGAGCCTTGGCTGTTTACCTAGGGCCTAGTTAAGTAATAGCTCCTTTAAGCCTTCTTTTTGAGTAAAGTAAAACTAAAGAGTTAATACAGATCTGCATTGTGTCAGTGTGTCATTTAAAGGTATACACAACATGTCTGAACCTAAAGTGTCAGGAGGGCTGGACATTTCACAGGTTCAAAGTGGCACAGAAAAACATACAACTACAAGCAGCTCCCAAGGGGGCAGTGCTACATGTGGATAAGGGAATCAAGTAATTTTCTTTTGTTCAACCCGTTTGGCTGAGCAAAAAAAAAAAAAAAAGACTGATGTATGGCCAACCCAGCAGGTTGAACAGAAAAAAATGAGCCAATTCCCTCATTAACACATTCGTTGTGGATAGGGAATCAATACTGCTTAACTATTGTATTTTTCCGATGGGGAGCCTTCCCGGCCAGCAGAATACAATGATCAGCACCATCGGCGATAGCCAGCAGCACTGATCGTTGGGGAAAAACCTGACAGGCTGGTTGTACACAAGTTGATTATTAAATCAACTTATGGACAACCATTAAGCCCATATATGGATCAAAATGTGTCCAGTCCCTGTTTACTCTCTTGCGCTCTTCTTCACTCTTTCCTTTCCCTAAAAAGCCCAGGGGCAGCACCTTTCTAAACAGACTGGGTTCTTCATACTTAATAAGGCAGGACCAAATTAAAGAAGAAGTAATTCCCTGTTACATGCTTGTCTTCAAATTCCTGCTTTTTCTTGCAATGTAGTTTCTTCTCAGCAGTTCTTTATGCTGTTTAATACCACACTGCTTTTGCCATAATTATGTTTGTATTGCCAGGTAAGATTTATTATTCTCTTCAGTGACCTTGTCATGTTTCAAATTAAAGCAAGAGCTTTTATTCTTAACATTAGACTCCTGCTCAAAGCACATTTTCTGCTGCTTTGCAGATATATTTGTCTTTACATATCTCCCACCCTGTATGAACTAAGCCATCTTCAAAATTAAATCACCGCAGAGGACAATCTGCATTCAATTTCTTTATGATGAAAATATGGGCTCCTAATCTTCACATCTCAAAATAATAAAAGAAAAAAAAAACCTCTCCCAACGCCAGGAAAAATAGAGGAAGAAGGAAAAAAAAACACTGCACATCCGCACCACCACCACATTTTGAGCATGGGATCTGCCTTGGTCTGCAAGGAGGCAAAGGCACATAGCACCCAGACATATATCAAAACTCCAAATTAATCAATTTAAAAAAAAAAAAAAAAAAAAAAAAACCTTACCCTTTCTAGGGCATCAATATCTATTAAAAGATCTCTGTACCGTATAATCCATTAACCAAAGGAAATTTGCTTCTCACGATATGAACCCAGGAAAGGAAAAGAAAAACCTGGAACCACAACTTAAGCCTAGAAAACAAATATAGAAATATTGGCAAACCTACCCAAACACACCTATTGACACAACAGTCCATACACAAGTGCTCCATATCAATGCAGAAAAATAAATATAAAACTAAATGTATACTTGCCATGTAAACATGAGGAAAGGAAAAGGCCTCAGTGTAGCTACATGATGTTGCCCCCCCCCCCCATGACTAATGCATCCAACATACATAGATACCAATGTGAGCCACAGCACCATCCAGGGGAGGACTGGGTCAGGGGGCAGGGGGGCAATTTCCCCCCGGGCCGCTCTGATGCTCCGTAAAAAGGCTGCACTGCTTCTGCCACAGACATGCCTAAAGGATTCCTGGTGAAGAGAAGTAAAAAGTCTCCACCCCTGACCTACTGAGTGCGGGATAAAGACAAGGACAGAGCGCAGACCTCCCCCGCAGCATGGATGGTGTAAACTGTGTCTGAGCAGAGGCCGGTTCCATGCCCCACTGGAGACTCTTCTGCCCCGGCCAGCCCTGACTGAGCTGTCCCAGCTCCCCCCCCCCCAACTGCCTCTTGCTGAAGAGGTTGGGAACCCGGATTTGGTCAGTGAATAGAGAGTACCTGGAGTGGAGCTTCAGCTTGGAATGGTGGTCAGGAGAGGGCCGGGAAGAAGGAGAGTGGGAGGGGGCCGAGTCTCTGCACCATGGTCCTCTGGTTTGTACTTGCCCCCTGGGCCAAAAGTTGCCAGTCAGCCCCTGGCACCATCTAACTTATTACAATCTCAAGAATTTCAAATATAGTAATGACACATAGCTGCCTAGCAGGCATAAGATAACTTACATATTTTGCAATAACCTTATGGCTCTTTAAAAACTATCCCTAGAAGAACATGTCAAACAACCCACATTTACTACATCAGCCACAGGGGGTCACTTAGGGGATGAATACTGGGAACAAGATCTCCTGCAATTTGCACAAAGGAGGGAAGTGAAATGAACTTGTTATACCTCAAAGAAAGGGAGCAAAACTAAGTTACTCGTTGAGCCCTGGCTTCCTGCAAGCCCTCAAATATACCTCCCAATTTTTGAGATGGGAATGAAGGATACCTATTAGCAAAAGTATGTAGGCATAGGACACACCCCCTGTCATGCCCCCTTAAAGGAGAATTATACAAAAAAATTATTAGTTAAACAAGTGCTTTTTTTACCACTACGATTCCTTCATACTGGCTTTTGAAATTTACAAATGCATCAATTTAGAAATTGGATGAAAGGTTTAGCACTGGGAAACACATTTTGAAAGATAAAAAGTGAACTTTATATACAACTATATAGATCAGACCAAAAGTAGGGATAAATGAGAAGGAGAGAGGGACAGAGGGCCTTTGTTCCCAATCAGGGACAGTCTCTCGAAATCAGGAACTGTTGGGAGCTATGCCTCAAATGATATGTCTATCTACATTCATTTTTCTAAATTCTTTTGTCAAAGTTCTCCACTGTGCACGTGGGCATGTATCCTGTTCAATGCTATAAAACATAGACCAGTTGTCTTATACCTATGGTATTGGGCAAAATGGCAAGTGGGGGTCTTTTTACTCTTTTTTATTAGTAGTTAGTTTTATTTTTTTTCCTTAAACAAAAAACGAAAAAAACAAAACAAAACAAAAGTACCACCATTTACATGCTTCCAAGCACCATATTTTGCAGTGCAGCCAATTACCACTCCCCCCCCCCCCTATACAGCTCTTCTAATAGCTGAAAATAAAAGTAGGGAATATTCCCCAGTTTATCATCATCATACGGGCCTAGAGGGAGAAGCAGAAGTTCCTGTGCAACTATGAGGGCATGAACAGCCAGAACAAATGAAGGAATAAGCTGCCCTGTTTCACCGGATAGCAGATCTCTATGTGTGCAGGACGCTGTTGTCATCTGGTCCACTGCCCAGGGCTCACCTGTGTGGGCCTTTTTTAACACATGCAGCAGACTGCACTGGTGTTATTTGCCTTCTCTGGCTCCAGCGTGCCAATGGGGGCAATACCATCAGCCATTTAGGTACCACGTGTATGAAGAGACATCTGTCCTCTCACCATGCAGCTCATTGCGAACATCACCAAAATGCTATTCATCAGGAAAATAGCTTCAGTTTTCCTTCCAGCCGCTCATTTTCTACCTCTATACCAGGCTGACAAAATTCCCTCCCAGCAGCCTCCAGCAATAGGGATAACCCTATGGCTTCTCCAGCAGGGAACGGGGTCAGCATGAGGCCACGCAGAATAGAGGCAAGCATAAACTGCAATCTTATTTTGATTCTGTCAACCCCAACAAGGTCACAAGGGTCACAAGGGTAGAGAGCTTATCCAATATGCAATTGAGCTGCTGGTCTGCGACTGTGCACAGACACTGTTGACCGGCTGACATTCCTGAAAATGAACCCGTCTTAGATCAGCAGCCGCTATCAAGCTCCTGCTGCATATGCTTCTGAATACATTTTTGGGGGATTCTACCACCCTTCAATTTTTTTTTTTACTTCTTTCAAAGATTCTCCTTTCACCGTTGCAAGCTACAAAAATATCTCACATCCTGCTATAATTTCCGTGTCTGGGTTCTTTGAGCACACCCAGCCACCATTAGTACATCATACTACCTGCCACTGTTAAATTGATTGTAATCAAACATGTTTTTAAATAACAAACGGGTTTATACTTACCTGCTCTGTGCAATGGAATTGCAAAGAGCGACCCTGAACCTCCTCTTTTGGGTTCCCCACCAGTGTTCCTGGCTCCTCCGCCTCTCAATGTGGCACAATTGGAAGCCAACTTATATATCGTGGCACACCTGTGGGCTCTATTCCAAGCTGCACTACCTGTGTGCATAGACACAGACAGAGTCTTGCCCCTCCCCCACTTCATCCTTACAGGATTTGACTGACAGCAGTGGTAGCCAATGGCTCCCCCTGCCTCAACAAAGCCTGTGTGACTGGGAAGTGAGAGGTGAGAGCTACTGTAGATGGGCACAGCGCTGGATCAAGTGAGGGCTCAGGTAACTAGGGGGGGTTAGGGGTTGATACTTTTACCTAAACATTTTTTTTTACTTTAATGCAAACAATTTAACATCTCTAGGCCTCTCACCATTATAGTCTAAAAATGGGGCAATAGCTCCTATTCCTTACAAAAACAATTTGAATGTGGCACTCACAATTGTTTTTTTTTTTGTTTGTTTCATGGTTGCAAATGCTGTGAATTTTGTATATAAGGGTCCTTTCTGTGGTCTGAAATATTTTGTCTATGGTGTGACAGTGTTTTGGGCACCACCTACAACTAAAACCCAATTTTTTCCAGCTGTATAACAGTTGCACATACGCAAATATTTGTTAAAGCAGGGCCAATCCTGTGCTGTGCAGGAATTATGGTATGCAAGTTAATTTCCTGTAAAAACCTCCCTTGTATAGTAATATAAAAGCTCTGAAACTGCTGCTGGGCCTTGTGCTATGTTGCACAAAATGTAGGGTTGACTTCGTAGTGGTAAGAAGGAAACTAGCTCAAACATAAGATAACAGAGAATATGTTTATTTTAAAATCAATGTAAGACAAGATATTTCAAATGCAAAAAGTCCCCACTTGTCTATTTCAATGATTGGTGTTTAATGACCCCCAGACACCGCCATGTTAAATCCATGGCTCAACCATGTAACAGGGGTTTCTCACAGTGGCTCATGGTGCAGAAACACAGAACATTGTAGGATATGTTATGTATGTAGCGCTGTCCCCGTAGGGCTTGCTGTATGATGACTTCTTGGGCCTCCTCTGATTACCTGTAGACAGTCACTTAGGGACAGTTCACACATCCATACTTACTTCCAGTTGCTCTTTATGCAATAAACAGTCCAGGGGTTTTGGTTTTTGGCATTTATTGTGGAACTTGAATGGGAGAAGGGATACTCCAACTTGAACTATTTACAGGAGATAAGGACAACTCTCATTTGGCCTCACCAGGTTACTTGCGAAAGCAGTCACACTGCTTTAACCATACTGCCACTTGTATGGAAGGGGTTAAATATTCTTGCTCTCTCTCCAGCAACAGACTTGATAAACTACATTATCTTCAGGACACTCTCTAGCATACCCTTTACTGACACCCGTCCACTGTCTCTTCTAGCTGAAGGGATGGCCCTCGCAGGACTGGCTCCATGACACAGATCTGTACTCACTGTATGCAGAATCAGATCCTTTCCAGTGTCTCCCTTCCAGTCAGCTCTGCAGGTCCTCTGTGTTCCGTTCCTCTCTAACTCTCAGTCGCTCAGGTTGACCACCTGAGGCCGCATGGCAACCCCTACAGAGGAGGGGCAGTTGCCCCCTCCTTCCTGGACCCCGCTCTCCAGCTGAAAGCCTCCCAGTACATGTGACCTTGGCATTTATACAATATCCCAGCATGCGCCAATGCACTTTCCTTTCCAATCAACAAGGCTGTACTAAATGTCTGTGCACTCATTTGTCAGGTTTCCTCCCACTGTCCATTATGCCTCCCTATTGGACCAGTGTGAAACACTTCAGACAAACTGAGCTGCACCTGAGCACCATGAGCAGACCTCACTAGCAGATCCTGCTCTCTGGTAGGCAGAGAATAATATAGATTTACCTGGTAATCTTTCTGGTAAGCATAAAAGATCCAAAACTATACTTTCTCTCCAGCACCTACCTAGGGGGGTGCTACATGTACATAATTTGGGTTTACTTGAAGTCCTGCAGGGCATGTACGTAGTCCATCCTTGGTCTACAAGTACTGTGCCAGTTGTAAAACAAAATATCTGAATTTATGAATCTGTCAATTGTTCTAATATACTGTATATGTTAAAGGTAATCTCCTTACCTTTAGCCATATGGCCACCATAGCCTTACCTCCCACCACATGGCTATGCCCTGTCTTCACAGAATGATACTTTCTGCACAGGAAAAAACTACAAACAGGAGAAATTGCAATAGGAGATGTCGAAGGTATAGAGAGAGGGATAGGAAGGTATGGCACTGAGTATAAATGAAATGGGAACTTTTTTATTTTATTTTTGATGGTGTAAAGTAGGGATATAACCCCTGTTAGGCTCCAAAATGTGTGTATGACAAGAGCAGCAAATAATGCAAATTTTTTCAGATTGATTTGAGGAATACTGTCTGGCTAAGTGATAAGGTAAAAAAAAACACCTGAGCCACTTCCTCTCAAGGATACTAAGATAGAAATGTGGGACCTAGTAGCACTGGCTGTGTTGCTCAGGCAATATCAGAAGCAGGTACAAATCATTAAATGCCTTTGAAGCAGCCTTTGGCTCCCAAAAACCATTTGGAAATCTGAGCCGCCAAAAATGACACTAAGATTTAGTATCAGAGTAGTCTATCCAAATTCGTGAAATTCTGTTCAAAGTTAATGTCATCCAAAGTTTGTGACAGTACTTTAATGGAAGTTATTCTAAGAAGAATTGTAATTGTCAGAATCTGCCATTGTGCTTCACTGAACATTTTGAAAATACAACTAGGATAAATAACTAAATTAAATCTTGATATGAACCATCTGAAATTCCCTTTCTAATACCTCTAAATTGGGTATAGTGATTTAAGCTTTATGCTTACAGGGAACACGCCAACAGGAGTGGGGGTTGTCTATTCACAGGCTGGAGTTGGTTCTGGATTGCTCATTTCCTGGTAAAGGTTTTTATGCATTAAATCTGAAGTTTATCTGGAAAAAAAAAAATCTTTACAGCATGTAGGCAGCCGAATCCTCTTCTTTTTCGGTATTCCAGTCCTTTTTCTGCCTCTGAATTTCCATATTTACAATGGTTCAGGTATTTACAATAGCTTCAGGTTTTAGGACAGAATCACAGTGAGGGCAGGTTCACACTGGTGCGATGCGGGAAACCCTACGAATCCAGTGTGGGTTCCTGCATCGAACCTGAATCGCAGGCAATTTACACTGCGTTCTGCGAACTGCTGTGGGTGTCAATACAAAGTTAACCCCCCTGGCGGTATTCCAGAGTGGGGTTCGGGGCAGTGTTAATTTTGGCAGCAAATTTCAATTTAGTTTCAGTTATAGTCTTTTGACTAAAATGCCATTTTAGTTTTAGTCGTATTTTAGTCTTTTGACTGAAATGCGATTTTAGTTTTAGTCGTATTTTAGTCATCTGAATTGTTTTAGTTTTATTAATATTTTAGTCAACTAAAATCTCCAGTACATTTTAGTCGACTAAAATCTCATACATTTTAGTCAACTACAAATCAAATAGGTTTAGGTTAATTGTAATGCATTATTTAAACATTTTTCTAGCATTTCTAAATGAATTGTATAATCCTGGAGTAAAAATCGAATAATATGTTATTATAAGGTTTGAACACGCACTACAGACACAGATTTAGCCATTGTGATATATAACATCTTTATAAATAAAACCAAGTTTCATAAACAAACCGAAATATTGCTTTTTGACAAACCGAAGTGCAACTTTAAAATACAAAAAACCCAAAAAACTGTAAAAACTCCATTGGCTGTAATGTCATTGCACATATTACCTGAATATATTACCAAAATTAAATATCAGGGAAAAATATAAGAAAAGCCTTTTTCTTCATTTTTTAGTTTTCAGCAGCTTAGTAGATGGCCCTTACTTATGCTTATGCGGTGGTGCAATACATGTTTAAACTTTAATGTGCTATTATTACAGGCTCTGGTTGGAATTGTGTTGCCGATTTAGAAATGGCCAGCAGAGGAGTGTTAATTTTGATTATGTCAATTTTCAATTTAGTTTTAGTTATAGTCTTATGACTAAATTGCCATTTTAGTTTCAGTCGTATTTTAGTCTAATGACTAAAATGCCATTTTAGTTTTAGTCGCATTTTAGTCATCTGAATTGTTTTAGTTTTAGTCGTATTTTAGTCGAGTAAAATTGTGATAATTTAGTCGACGAAAACATTTTCGTCGACAAAATTAACACTGGTTTCCGGGTTAACTTTCAGTACCAAAAGTGGTAACCCCGAGCCACACTCGGGATTACCCCAGAATATTACTCACCTTCCCTGCGATTCCCCGCCATCCTCCCCGTCCTCCTCCCCATCCTCCTCACACTCTCTCCCCGCTCTGTGCACAGCCGATTGCCGGCACTTGCCTTCTGGTCCCCTTCCCTGCGAGCGTTGCGACGCAGGGGGGTGAAACCGGCGGCAAATTCAAAACTGTAAATACAGAAATGACATGATACAAAGCTGTGATCCTAACGGATTACACTGTATCATGCCATTTCAGCACAGGATTGCACCTGGTGACTTTTCCAGTGCTTTGTGCCTGGAAAATTTTGAACAACCATGACATCCAAAAAGCGTTCTTTTTGCGCAAAAGCACTTCCAACAGAATTTCCAACGGAGCTATGTGCCAGAAAGAGACATCAGAATCGTCGCTGTCGTCACTTTCCGTACCTGATGACGAATTTTCCCACGAATTGCTATCGCTCAGTTCTTCACGCAACTCCGTTTCGCTGTCTCTGTTTTCCAGTTCGTCTAAAAGCGTTTTTGCGCAAAAAGAATGCTTTTTGGACGCCATGGTCATTCTCAATTTTCCAGGCACAAAGAACTGGAAAAGCACAGGCAGGGCACTGGAAAACCAGGTGAAATCCCATGGTGAAATGGCATGATACAGTGTAATCCATTAGGATCACAGCTTTGTATCATGTCATTTAGTGTATTTACATTTTTTAAATTGCCGCCGGTTCCACCCCCCCTGCGTCGCAGCTCTCGCAGTGAAGGGAACCGGAAGACAGATGCCGGCATCGGCCGAGTACACAGCGGGAGGACAGTGGGAGGACAGCGGGGGATCGCAGGGGAAGGTAAGTTTTAAAATGTAAAACAGCAGATTTCCATGCAAAAGAATGTACCGCTTTAACCACAGAAATCTGGACATAATTAGACCGCCAGGGAGGATAATGACACCGCCAGATCAGTTCCCAGATCACAGTGCGAACTGTGAATATCGGACAGGAATCGGATCGCATGGGTGTGAAAACCTATGTGATCCGATTCTGATACGAACAAAAAAAGGGTCCTGTATGAGTTTGGTCTGAATGCAATACGAATTCAGCCATACAGTTTGTATGGTGGAATTTGCATCGCACAGACATCCCATGTGACCTACAAAGCAATGCGGTGCGAATCACATGTGATGTCTAGCATTGCTTCAGTGTGAACTGGCCCTGAACATGGTCTGACAGGAACACGCCCCCCCTTTCTCCATTGAGAGTAATATTTCATTGTTTACACAGCACAAACTGTAAGGGAGATGCTGGCTGTAGCACAAGTGAAGATCTGAGGCACACACAAATGTGCAGACCTGCAGGTGCTTGCACTATAGTGTGCAGGCACATGCATATGCACACACATATGCGCATATGCAGGCATGCGCGCATTGGCTATTTCTGGTACATAAATGCAGCAGCTGCACTAGTGAATTGCTGTCTGATCTGCAGCTATTCCCAAGTTCCTGTATCTGTTTCTGTGTTGGATTCCTGTTATGAACCGGCTTTCCCTGCCCTTGCTTGAATGCTACCTGCAGGAGCATAGCTGTAGGGGTTGCAAGGGTCGCAATTGCCACCCAGCCCCAAGCTCCAGGGTGAATAGGAGGGGCAGCATATAGAGGAACAACTCCCCTCCTCCTGCAGT